>NC_061511.1:146581361-146792294 GCF_022539505.1 Lolium rigidum | reverse complement strand
GTTACACAGTTTGATCAGATGTGAAGTGATTACTGAAAATGGATCCAAAGTCGATGTGATCGCTGTCGGCACACTTCCTCTACATCTACCTTCGGGATTAGTTTTAAGCCTAAATAATTGTTATTTTGTACCCGCGTTGAGCATGAACATTATATCTGGATCTTGTTTAATGCAAGACGGTTATTCATTCAAGTCCGAGAATAATGGTTGTTCTATTTTTATGAATAATATCTTTTATGGTCGAGCACCACAAAAGAATGGCTTATTTCTGTTAGATCTCGATAGTAGTGATACGCATATACATAACATTGATGCTAAGCGAATTAAATTAAATGATAATTCTACTTATATGTGGCACTATCGTCTTGGTCATATTGGAGTGAAACGCATGAAGAAACTCCATACCGATGGATTACTTGAATCACTTGACTTTGAGTCACTTGATAGATGCGAAGCATGTCTAATGGGAAAAATGACAAAGACTCCATTTTCTCGGTATGATGGAGCGAGCTACCGACTTATTGGAAATCATACATACCGATGTATGTGGACCAATGAGCGTAGCATCGCGCGGTGGTTATCGTTATGTTCTAACCTTCACAGATGATCTGAGTAGATATGGGTATATCTATTTCATGAAACATAAATCCGAAACTTTCGAGAAGTTTAAGGAATTTCAAAGTGAAGTAGAAAATCAACGTAACATGAAGATCAAATTTCTACGATCCGATCGTGGAGGTGAATATCCGAGTTATGAGTTTGGCATGCATTTAAAGAAATGCGGAATACTTTCACAATTGACACCGCCGGGAACACCACAACGAAACGGTGTGTCCGAACGTCGTAATCGAACTCTCTTAGATATGGTTCGTAGTATGATGTCTCTTACCGATTTGCCGTTATCATTTTGGAGTTATGCATTAGAGACAGCCGCATTCACTTTAAATAGAGCACCATCAAAATCCGTAGAAACGACACCGTATGAATTATGGTTTAATAAGAAACCTAAGCTGTCGTTCCTGAAAGTTTGGGGTTGCGAAGCCTATGTAAAGAAGTTACAACCGGACAAGCTAGAACCCAAAGCGGAGAAATGCGTCTTCATAGGTTATCCTAAGGAAACTATAGGGTACACTTTCTATCACAAATCCGAAGGCAAAATCTTTGTTGCTAAGAACGGAACCTTTCTTGAGAAAGAATTTCTCACTAAAGAAGTGACTGGAAGAAAAGTAGAACTCGATGAGATTGATGAATCTATACTCGTTGATCAGAGTAGCGCAGTACCGGAAATTGTACCTGTACCGCCTACACCGGCAATAGAGGAAGCTAATGATAATGATCATGAAACTTCGAACGAGGAAACTACTGAACCTCGCAGATCGACAAGGGAACGTGCCACTCCTGATTGGTATGATCCTTGTCTAAATGTCATGATTGTGGATAACAATGATGAGGACCCTGCGACGTATGAAGAAGCAATGATGAGCCCAGATTCCAACAAATGGCAAGAAGCCATGAAATCCGAAATGGGATCCATGTATGATAACAAAGTATGGACTTTGGTAGATTTACCTGATAGCCGAAAGGCTGTCGAGAATAAATGGATCTTCAAAAGGAAAACAGATGCTGATGGTAATATTACTGTCTATAAAGCTCGACTTGTCGCAAAGGGTTTCCGACAAATTCAAGGAGTTGACTACGATGAGACTTTCTCACCCGTAGCGAAGCTAAAATCTGTGAGGATTTTGTTAGCAATAGCTGCATTTTTCGATTATGAGATTTGGCGGATGGATGTCAAAACGGCGTTCCTTAATGGAGACATTGAGGAAGAGTTGTATATGGTACAACCCAAAGGTTTTGTCGATCCTAAAAATGCTGACAAAGTATGCAAACTTCAGCGTTCAATCTATGGACTCGAAGCAAGCATCAAGAAGTTGGAACCGACGCTTTGATAAGGTGATCAAAGACTTCGGGTTTATACGGTGTCATGGAGAGGCCTCGTATTTACAAAAAAGTGAGTGGGAGCTCCGTAGCATTCCCGATATTATATGTAGATGACATATTATTGATCGGGAATGATATAGAACTATTAAGCGATGTTAAGGGTTATTTGAATAATAGTTTTTCAATGAAAGACCTTGGTGAAGCATCGTATATATTAGGCATCAAGATTTATAGAGATAGATCAAGACGCCTAATAGGGCTATCACAGAGTACATATCTGGACAAGATTCTAAAGAAGTTTAGAATGGACGAAAGTAAGAAAGGGTTCTTACCTATGTTACCAGTCAAGGTATTGAGTAAGACTCAAGGACCGGCTACGGCAGAAGAAAGAGAAAGGATGAGTAGTATCCCCTATGCCTGGGCAGTAGGATCTATCATGTATGCCATGCTATGTACTAGACCGGATATAGCACATGCTCGTTAGTTTGACTAGCGAGATATCAAAGTGATCCAGGAATGGAACACTCGGACAGCGGTCAAGAATATCCTGAAGTACTTGAAAAGAACTAAGGATATGTTTCTTTGTTATGGAGGTGACCAAGAGCTCGTTGTAAACGGTTACACCGATGCAAGTTGGAACACCGATCCCGATGACTCTAAGTCACAATCCGGGTACGTGTTTATATTGAATGGTGCCTGCAGTAAGCTGGGCAAGCTCGAAGCGAGTGCACGGTGGCGAAGTCTTCAACGGAATCGAGTACATAGCGGCTTCGGAGGCTTCATCAGAAGCGGTATGGATGAAGAGGTTCATTGTAGAGCTCGGTGTGGTTCCTAGTGCATTGGACCCATTAATCATTTACTGTGATAACATGGGTGCCATCGCCAATGCACAAGAGCCAAGGTCACACAAGAGGCTGAAGCATATCAAGCTGCGTTACCACTCGATTCGCGAGTACATCGAAGATGGAGAAGTAAAGATTTGCAAAGTACACACTGATCTAAATGTAGCAGATCCGTTGACTAAAGCTCTCCCTAGGGCAAAGCATGACCAACACCAGAATGCCATGGGTGTTAGGTATATTACAATGTAATCTAGATTATTGACTCTAGTGCAAGTGGGAGACTCGAAGGAGATATGCCCTAGAGGCAATAATAAAGTGGTTATTATTTATATCTTTATGTTTATGATAAATGTTTATATATCATGCTAGAATTGTATTAACCGAAACATTAGTACATGTGTGATATGTAGACAAACAAGAAGTCCCTAGTATGCCTCTTAAACTAGCTTGTTGATTAATGGATGATTAGTTTCATAATCATGAACATTGGATGTTATTAATAACAAGGTTATGTCATTGTATGAATGATGTAATGGACACACCCAATTAAGCGTAGCATAAGATCTCGTCATTAAGTTATTTGCTATAAGCTTTCGATACATAGTTACCTAGTCCTTATGACCATGAGATCATGTAAATCACTTATACCGGAAAGGTACTTTGATTACACCAAACACCACTGCGTAAATGGGTGGCTATAAAGGTGGGATTAAGTATCCGGAAAGTATGAGTTGAGGCATATGGATCAACAGTGGGATTTGTCCATCCCGATGACGGATAGATATACTCGGGCCCTCTCGGTGGAATGTCGTCTAATGTCTTGCAAGCATATGAATGAGTTCATAAGAGACCACATACCACGGTACGAGTAAAGAGTACTTGTCAGGATACGAGGTTGAACAAGGTATAGAGTGATACCGAAGATCAAACCTCGGACAAGTAAAATATCGCGAGACAAAGGGAATTAGTAATGTATGTGAATGGTTCATTCGATCACTAAAGTCATCGTTAAATATGTGGGAGCCATTATGGATCTCCAGATCCCGCTATTGGTTATTGGTCGGAGTAAGTACTCAACCATGTCCGCATAGTTCACGAACCGTAGGGTGACACACTTAAAGTTGGATGTTGAAATGGTAGTACTTGAATATGGAATGGAGTTCGAATATTTGTTCGGAGTCCCGGATGAGATCCCGGACATCACGAGGAGTTCCGGAATGGTCCGGAGAATAAGATTCATATATAGGATGTCATTTTATGTGAAATAAAATATCGCGGAAGGTTCTATGGAAGGTTCTAGAAGGTTCTAGAAAAGTCCGGAAGAAACCACCAAGGAAGGTGGAGTCCACATGGGACTCTACCTCCATGGCCGGCCAACCCTAGATGGGGAGGAGTCCAAAGTGGACTCCTCCATAGGGGGCCGGCCACCCCCCACATGGGAGGTGGAAATCCCACCTTTTGGTGGGAGTCCTAGTTGGGCTAGGTTTCCCCTCTTATGGAAGGTTTTTGGTTCGGGTCTTATTCGAAGACTTGGACACCAACACTTGGGGATCCACCTATATAATGAGGGGCCAAGGGAGGGGGCCGGCCACCCCAAGACCACAAGCTGGCCGCCCCATTGAAGTGGCCGGCCACCCCTCGCCAAACCCTAGCCGCCCCCTCTCCTCCATATCTCCCGCGTAGCTTAGCGAAGCTCCGCCGGACTTCTTCACCGCCACCGACACCACGCCGTCGTGCTGTCGGATTCAAGAGGAGCTACTACTTCCGCTGCCCGCTGGAACGGGGAGGTGGACGTCGTCTTCATCAACAACCGAACGTGTGACCGAGTACGGAGGTGCTGCCCGTTCGTGGCGCCGGAACCGATCGTGATCAAGATCTTCTACGCGCTTTTGCAAGCGGCAAGTGATCGTCTACCGCAGCAACAAGAGCCTCATCTTGTAGGCTTTGGAATCTCTTCAAGGGTGAGACTCGATACCCCCTCGTTGCTACCGTCTTCTAGATTGCATCTTGGCTTGGATTGCGTGTTCGCCGTAGGAATTTTTTTGTTTTCTATGCAACGTTATCCTACACTTTCTTAGTAACCTTATTAACTTTTCGATAATCAATGCACATTCTATACCCTACAACTACTCTTTGAGGTATGAGCTCATCATTATCATTAGGCACAACAGTCATTCCTCCTTTCTTAGGAACACAATGCACTGGACTAACCCATCTACTATCAGCAATAGGATATATAATACCAGCTTCAAGGAGTCTTAATACCTCATTTCTTACCACATCCTTCATCTTAGGAATTATACGACGTTGAGGTTCAACAACAGGCTTCGCATCATCTTCCATATTAATGGCGTGTTGGCAAATAGAGGGAGAAATCCCCTTCAAGTCATCAAGAGTGTAGCCAATAGCACCTCGGTGTTTCTTCAGTATTTCCAATAACCTTTCTTCTTCAAACTCTGAAAGCTTGGAACTAATAATAACAGGATATATTTTCTTATCATCAATATGAGCATATTTAAGATTATCAGGCAATGGTTTTAAATCAAAGACATGATCTTCCTTTGATGGTGGTGTTCTACCCAGATCTTCCACCGGTAAATCATGCTTAAGAATAGGTTGACGAAGGAAAATTTCATCAAGCTCATCTCTTTCTTCCCTAAAAGCTTCACTCTCACTATTCTCCAAATGTTGCTGCAAAGGATTACTAGGAGCAAGAGCAATAGATGCACACTGTTCAACTTTAAAATCATTATTAGGAAAATCAGCTTTATAAGGAGTTTTGGTAAATTTAGAGAAGTTAAACTCATAAGATTCACCAGCAAATTTAGTCAAAATTTTCTCTTTCTTGCAATCTATAATAGCTCCACAAGTATTTAAAAAAGGTCTACCAAAAATGATAGGACAATATTTACTAGCAGCAGAACCAAGTACCAAAAAGTCAGCAGGATATTTAATCTTACCACATAGAACTTCCACATCTCGAACAATACCAATTGGAGAGATAGTTTCTCTATTAGCCAGCCGAATAACCACATCAATATCTTCAAGTTCACAAGAACCAATTTCGTGCATAATCTCCGTGTAAAGCTCATAAGGAATAGCACTAATACTTGCACCAATATCACATAAACCATAATAACAATGATCACCAATTCTAACGGATAGCATAGGAACACTAGCTTTCCTAGACTTATTAGGATGCGAAACAATATTAGAGGCATCTTCACGAGAAAATAATATGACCATCCTCCACATTTTCAGTCACAAGATCTTTAATAATTGCAACAACGAGGTTCAACTTTTATTTGTTCTTCAGGTTCTATAGGTTTCTTTTCACTTTTATGAACCACACTATTTATAACAAAGTACTCCTTCATTTTAGCAGGGAAAGGAGTTTTTTCAATATAAGCTTCAGGAATAACATGATCAACAGTTTCCACTACAACACATTTATTTATAGATGAATCAATTTTATCTTTATACGGTTCATGATACTTATCAAAGTTCTTCTTAGGCAATTCACAATGAGAAGCAAAAGCTTTATAAAGATTTGCAGCAACTTGAGAATCAAGACCATACGTAGCACTCATATTACGAAATTTATCAGTATCCATAAAAGCTTCAATGCATTTATAATCATAATTTATACCTGATTCTCTATCCTTGTCGTTCTCCCATCCTTCAGTATTTTCTTGGATCCGATTAAGAAGGTCCTTTTTAAACTCTTCCTTGTTGCGTGTAAATGATCCAGTAACAAGAAGTATCCAGCAAGGTCTTGTCTTGAAAAGAAAGTCTTGCATAGAAATTATCAATAATAATATTACCAGGAAGCTCATGAATGGGGCATTTGAGCATTAAAGACTTCAATCTCCCCCATGCTTGGGCAATACTCTCTCCTTCATGAGGCCAAAAATTATATATGCGATTCCGATCTTTGTGAATCTCACTTGGAGGATAGAACTTAGAATAAAACCGGGGCACAATATCATTCCATTCAAGAGAATCCCCATTATCCAGTAATTTATACCAATGCGCCGCTTTACCAGACAGCGATATAGAGAATAGTTTCTTCCTCATTTCATCCATGGCAATACCTGCACACTTGAATAAACCCCATAATTCATGTAAGAACAGTAAATGATCTCCAGGGTGGACAGTTCCATCCCCTGTATAACGGTTACCCACTACACGTTCAATAATTTTCATAGGTATTTTGTATGGTATTTCTTCCTTACTCGGCGCCTCATCCACTACCTTTGCGGTAGTAGTAGATTTCCCAAATAAACACTCAAGAGAAGATCTCTCCATAATGAATTATAGCAGCAGACGTAAATAAAATCAGCACAAACAAGTAGAAATTTCCCTTACCAATTAGACTTACCAATAGCGCTTCACTCCCCGGCAACGGCGCCGTGAAAATAGTCTTGATGACCCACAAGTATAGGGGGTGTATCGTAGTATCTTCGATAAGTAAGAATGTCGATCCCAACGAGGAGCAGAAGGTGTTGACAAGCAGTTTCGATGAAGGATTCACTGTAAATGCTCACAGACAAGTATTCAGGGGGTTTTGATGTAACAAATGAATAAAGTACAAGTAAATAAAGTGCGAGAGAAATAATTGCAGCGAGTGGCCCAATCCTTTTTAGCACAAAGGACAAGCCGGTTTGTTTACTTATAATGACCAAACGTTCTCGAGTACACACGGGATTTTAGTCTAGTGCTTTCGCTACATACGGCTAATTAATCTTCATTGTTTTGATAAGTGTTGTGTGGGTGAACCTATGCTAATGTACCGCCCTTCCTAGGACTAATACATACTTGTGATTATACCCCTTGCAAGCATCCGCAACTACAAGAAAGTAATTAAGATAAATCTAACCACGAGCCTTAAACTCGAGATCCTCGCTATCCCTCCCGCATCGATATACCAACGGGGGCTCGGGTTTCGTCACTCCGGCAACCCCGCAATTGGCAAACGAGTACAAGATGCATTCCCCTAGGCCCATAAAGGTGAAGTGTCGTGTAGTCGACGTTCACACGACACCACTAGAAGAATAACACCACAACTTAAATATCATAACATTGAATATTACTCAACCATAATTCACTACTAACATTTAGACTTCACCCATGTCCCCAAGAACTAAACGAACTACTCACGAGACATCATATGGAACATGATCAGAGGTGATATGATGATGAATAACAATCTGAACATAAACCTTGGTTCAATGGTTTCACTCAATAGCATCAATAACAAGTAGAAATCAACACCGGGAGAGTTTCCCCTATCAAACAATCAAGATCCAACCCGAATTGTTACAGCGGTGACGAGGTGTAGCGGTGGAGATGGCGGTGATGATGATGGAGATGATGACGATGGTGATGGAGATGATGTCCAGCTCGATGACGGTGACGATGGCGTCGATTTTCCCCTTCGGGAGGGAATTTCCCCGGCGGATTCCTGCCCGCCGGAGAGCTCTTTTCTCTCTGGTGTTCTCCGCCCCGCAGAGGCGGCTGTGGCTCTTCGCGATGTACCCTCTGGAGCTTAGGTCTTCGGGACGAAGACGTACGCGAAGAAAAGGAGGCGAGAGAGGGCTGTGGGCCCCCTCCTCACAGGGCGGCGCGGCCAGGCCTTGGGCCGCGCCGGCCTATGAGGTGGGCCCACCTCGGGTCCCCTCGGCTCCCCCTTCTGGCTCCCTTCGTCATCTGGAAAAATAGGATTTTTCGTATAATTTCCGTCAACTGTTGATCTTCCGAAATATTGCATTCGACGGTGCTTTTTCCAGCAGAATCCTGGCTCCGGTGCGCGATCCCCAAATAATCATGAAACATGCAAAATAGATGAAATAACATAAGTATCATTTCCAAATATGAAATATATCAATGAATAACAGCAAATTATGATATAAAATAGTGATGCAAATTGGACGTATCAAAAACTCAGGGAGCCGGTACTTGGGTGGCAGCGGGATCAGGTCATATTCGTTGGGATACGGCTTGGAATAGCCGATTGTTCTCCTTTTTGGCAGGATACCGAACTGGTCTCTCAAAATTGTACTAATTTGATCCACGGTATGAGCTGCAGGGGTTGAGCTTTCATGACTCGTTCCGGTGGCATATTTAGCTAGCCACGCCTGCTTATCAGCGTCTGCTCCAGAACTCCCTCCTGCTCCAACAATTGCTCCTGCTGTAATCCGGTTCGTGCACGCCCAGTTATTGCAGTCCGGCACGTATGTGCACACGTATCCATGTGGGATCTCTTTGGGCGGCTCATACAGGAATTGGTAATCGCCAGGATCACCTCCAACCTTGTAGACGACGTATGCCGGTGAACCTTGTGGCTCTGGAGCTGCAAGCGTGAATGGCAGTTGTGGTCTGGTGTGGAACGGCACTTCTCCCTGGTGAGTTCCTAGGACAGGTCCTGACGGGGAGTACTGATGCTTCATGATTTCCTGAACCACGTGAACTGCAATCCGCTCCAAAGTGTTCACCAGGCTCTCAGAATGGCGGTGTAGAGAATGAGCCACCATATAATTAACTTCTTGGCGCAGAGCTCTGGTGCGCTCCTCCGAAGGGAGAGATAGATCTACTCCATCGAGCACGCCTTCGGGTGTGAATCCTTTGAACCTAATGCCATGTGCACGGGTCCTTTCGAAAGAGCCGATGAGATCGGCTTCGAAGAGAGCCTTAAGTTCATCATATTTCTTCTTGTGCTCCGCAGCGCGATCTTCATACTTGATCGGTTCGTCCGACATCGTAGCTGCAGATGTTGACGTGGTTGGTGTAGAGTGTCCCACCGGGCGTGCCGAATGTGTTGCCTCGCCAAAACCCACCGGCGAGCGAGTGACGAGCAACACGGAGAGCCGGGAGGCTCCCGGGATCGCCGGTGGGCCCTGGTCCCTCGGGCAATGGCCCGCAATGCTCTGGCACACGTCCTGACGGTCGCAAGGGCGTGCCACCTGACCTATACCTGGTCAGGAAGGTGTTGGATTGCTTCGATTAGCTTCCTGCATGGTAGACACATAAACATTAAATACGAGCCCGATCGGCTCTCAGGTTGCCCTGTGAATCGGCTCAAAGAGCCGATTGCCCCATGGTTCACGTTGGATTTGCGATGACATGGGGATCCTGCTTGATCAAAACAAAGTTAAAACAATCTACGACAGTTTAGGGTTTTCACCGCATAACCGGAACATCCTACACGTAGTTGAGCCTAGCAGATACGAAAGATGATAGAAAACTAGTCCTAAAAGAGGCCTAAAAACCAACATGAAGTCAATTCCCGGAACAATCCCTTCTAGGACTAGCAAACCACGCCTCACGCACTACCGGATCGTTCAACCCGTTTGCAAGGCCTAACCATGCGGATATCAAACTAATCCTTGAAGAACAAGGAACAACTATAACAGATTGGATCTACTAAATAAAGAACAGGCAAGATGCTGCCCTTACACCTAAAATAGATGTAAATACAGCTGGATATCGAGGGGCGGCACAACTAAGCAAGCATATTCAGAAAAGCATCAATGCAAGCCCCAAAACATCCACGATAAGGGTGTTACTCGCCATCAACAAGGCTTCAGTACGAGCAACACCAGATAACGAATAAATCGATACTGCCTAGATCGCAAGATGCGATCTAGGCAGCATGATGCTTACCCGGAAGAAACCCTCGAAACAAGGGGTGGCGATGCGCCTAGATTGTGTTTGTTGTGAACGTGGTCGTCCTCCTTTCTCAATAACCCTAGGTACATATTTATAGTCCGTGGACTTTCTAATTCGGGAATAGACCTAACCGTGTACGAGCTAAACTCTATCTCTTAATTCTAATCTACCATAATATACAGATACACGGGCAATCTAGCCCAAACTCTCGTACAAAGCCGCTTCAGAGACACACTTTATACGCAAGTCCTCTAAGCCCATCTCGATCACGGCCCATCTCTTGATCCGATTAAAATCTGGTGATAACACATTCCCTACTATGTTTCCCTACCAGTGTGTCATGTTCAGTTAGATTGGTTAAAAACCGAACACAGAACTAAACTTTTGGCTAACCGAATTGTTGGTTAATTAGAAAGTTGATATTATTTCGGTGCTTATTTCTTAGTATTACTCGAATTATTGAAAAACGGAACTGAATTTTTGGATAAAACCCATTGAGAGGCATGAGAAATATAGCACGATCTAAAAATATAACTCACCAACAAAAAACATGGTATCGATTAATAGCATTCAAAAATAACACCAGAAAATTACTCGGGGTTTCGGACTACACAAATGTGAGGTAATAAGGAAGGCAAGTGATGTGAATATGGTGATGGTGTTGTTGATGGAGACGGTGAAGGTTGTATTAAGGGATGATGCTCGTCGCGCTTATGATGTGCTCTGAAAAAACAGTCTAGGCGCCGACTCGATCTGGGAACGTGTACAACCCGGATACACTTGCCACAGCCGGTCACCCTCCCTCTGGCTATAAATATCTACTTCCCGCAACTACCGCCTGCTCTCCGTCTCCGCACCAACCAGCCTACCTCGCCCACCAAACCCTAGACAAACGCCTCCGATCCCTCTCCCCCGATCTCTTCTCTATAAAAGCCCAAGGATTTCGAATTCTTCCCGCGGATTCCCAGCCGCGCCCGAATCGGAGCCCTCCCATCGGGACCCTGCAGGGGCCGCTGATCTAGGCTGTGGCGGGGGGATCGATGGCGGCGGAGGCGGCGCTGGAGGGAAGCCAGCCGGTGGATCTGTCCCAGCACCCCTCCGGCATCGTCCCCACGCTCCAGTAAGTCCTGGATGCTGCCCCCCTCCCATCCCTGCTGAAAGATCCTCTCGCCGGGGGGATTTTCTTGGCGGCGCGCGCTTCTTTGACCGTACAGGTTGGGCGTGGACGAACGATGAGCGATGAGCTCAGTTCGATTCGACTCCGGGGGTTTGCCATCGCACTAGCGGGGAAGAAGGTCCATGACTTCATGATGCCTGCTCCAGTTACGCTGATGAGAACTAGTTACTACTCTCCGTGGAGTACTAAGAATCTAAGATACATTCTATTAAAAGAATGCATCAGCTGTAGCCGAGTTGGGATCGATCTTCTTCCCAGTGCGTTATCCCAATTGGATCTGGTTTAGGGGTTGTTCATGATGCTTGGGTTAATTGCGCTGACTAAAAGTACTTCTAGATTGAGTTGAGATTCATGCCTCAGCGTGAGTTAAATGCTCTGGAATGCATGAATGGAACCTACAATGCTAAGATACACGTACTTGAATTTGGAAGAAGAAAAAAGCATGCGCAATTTGTTATGCTCGGTATCAGTTTTAAAACGAGGTTCTGATTTAAATTTGCGCTTACTTGCTCCACGATCCGGCTAGCACGCTAGGTTATCACCTATGCGCAAACTTGGTCAATGCAGAGTGTTCAAATTCGCTATTGGTTTTATTTTGTTTCTGATATACTGGGTTTCGGGAGCAAATTGAGTTCCTTAATGTGTTTTTTTACTGCTGACGTTCTTGATGGGTTCTGCTTTCTGGTGGTGTTTGCTCTGATGACAGGAATATCGTGTCCACGGTCAACTTGGGCTGTGAATTGGACCTGAAAGCAATAGCTCTTCAGGCACGCAATGCAGAGTATAACCCCAAGGTGAAATCATTATCCTAACACATTCTTCGTGACCTTTGTTTCTCTTTGTGTCTCCTACTTTGTGAATGACCTGGTATAAGAGTTGGTAACTTTGTGCATGTGTTTTTTCGTGGAGCCGATAAACTAAATGCTCTGCCGAATTCATGCTTGTGGACTGATAAATTAGAGAACAGTTGTCACTAAATAGATTAAACAGCGTCTCATGCTTTTCTGACTCATGCAACTTTTTTCAGCAGCATATACTTTATGCTTTCTTTTGCTAACTGTCTATTTTAAACAGCGTTTTGCTGCAGTCATCATGCGTATAAGAGAACCAAAAACTACCGCATTGATATTTGCATCAGGAAAAATGGTAAAGCTTAACCTCTTGTACATCTGATGCAATATAAGTTACTTCTGTTGTTTGAATACTAAATGTCTCTGGAGCTGGTGATTGTACGTACATGGGTAGCTATTTATATGGTAATTATTTGTATGTTGAAATTTATTGCCAATTCCCCATGGACACGAAACGATTATATGTTCTGCCACATCTTTTCAATAGTATATGTCAGAATTAAATCTTTTTAATTAGTAAAAACGTACCCTCTAATTATCATCTTCAGTTGTTGGAAATAAAGCAAAGTTTTGTTGGGAATGGTTGGGATTAGATTGATACTTGAATTCAACTAAAATTTCTTGGGTATCCCATTCACTTTGATGGAAACCTACAAACGTGTTCTGATTCAGGGGTCTTTGTCAACACTTCGGTAAAAGGGGTTTCATAGTTGTATCAGTTACGTACTGTCTTAGTTCCTCCTAATTACACACTGACGCAAAGTATTTTCGGTGCTGCATTATCAGGTTTGCACAGGAGCAAAAAGTGAAGAGCAATCTAAACTTGCAGCTAGAAAGGTACTGTCTAGCTTTCTTTCCTCTTATACATATAAGAGGTACTTGCTTCGAGGTTTCTGAAACTGTAAATGCGTTCCTGTTTTCAGTATGCTCGTATAATCCAGAAGCTTAACTTTCCTGCAAAATTCAAGGTACCTATCCAATACTTTTGTAAATCGTGCATGTGTTCATGCCTTAATAAATTGATGTTTGCTGAATATTTGTTGACTGTAATCTCAGGAGTTCACGATACAGAATATCGTTGCGTCTTGTGATGTCAAATTCCCCATAAGGCTTGAGGGACTCGCATATTCTCACGGCGCCTTCGCAAGTGTAAGTTACAAAACTGAATTCTGTGCTTCTTGTTCACACTATTTTATCACGTACGTTATTTTCTATCTGTTTTGGAACTCATCCATTTCCTTGTTTTGGAACTGATATTTTATATGGTTGCTCAACAGTATGAGCCAGAGCTATTTCCTGGTCTGATCTATCGGATGAGGCAGCCGAAAATTGTCCTGCTAATTTTTGTTTCGGGCAAGATTGTTCTGACTGGAGCAAAGGTCGGTACTTGTTTTCTGTCGGTTTTCTCTATTACTCAATAATTTTGATAAACCTAACCTATTCCCTTTCTAGTTTCGAGAAGATACCTATACTGCCTTCGAGAACATATATCCTGTCGTCTCAGAGTTCCGAAAAGTGCAGCAATGATGGTATAATTCCTATGACTGTATGTTTTAATGGACAATGTTATGCTGGGAATAGAATAGGAAATATCTTTTTTCCATTGACAAGTTGGATACTTAAAGGTGGATTTGTCCTTTTTTGCTGCTCAAGTGCCTGTGGTATTTGTTCAGGAATTAATAGTACAGATTTTCGTCTTGGCAGGTGACTTTGGAAGTAAGCAGAATTGGAGATGTTGCTTGCGGCCTGGTCCAACCTCCAAGTGTACATATAACCTGGATTCTGGTGGAGCCTAAGTCCATCAGATTTGGAGTACCTGTTGTCGTAGTCGGCTCGGAGTCTTTTTGTTATGGATCATAGTTGAACATGTTAGGTCTATTATAGTATCGTTCATGGACAGTTGGTATCACCCGCAATGCTCTGTGGGAATCTAACGAGACCAAGAACATTTTGCTCCTGGATCTTAGTGTCTTTTCTGAATGCTTCTGATGATGAAAAGGCAACCTAGTGTATATGTACTTGACGTGTTACATCTTGTTAAAAGGACTTCTACCAATGTCAGGCAAAACTAATGGGTCAACTAGGAAAATGAAATTTGTGTTACCTATTTTTTGTTGTTGTTTTGTCGCTTCTTTGGTTGCAACCATTTTTCTTAACCTACGTTGGTGTCCCAGCCCTCTAAAAAATGGGCATTAACATCTGTTGAAGAATTGTGTAATGTGGCATCAGCACCATGATGTGTCCCTTTTCAACCATAATCAGCAGTGAAAACAATGGAGAAGTTATAAAACCAGGTAGAGCCAGAAAGCTAGAAAAGTCACACATGCTCAACAAAATGCATGACAGCAACGAACAGCATCATCAGCTTAACTTTTTTTTTTTGAGGAACGGGCAGTCATCCGATTAGATAGAAAGGAGTTTTAATTACAAAAGATCCGCATGCGGACCGAAAAACAAAGGACCAAAAAGGAAACCAAAAGCACTAGGCAGAACTCCCGTCCCCGGGATCCTGGGTGTGCGCGTACGCCCTCTGGGCAATGTCCTCCTTGACAAGAGCCGTCACGGCCGTCGGTTGCAATGCGGTGTTTTGAAACACCCGCCTATTCCTCTCCTTCCACACTCCCCACATGGAGTAGATGATCGCATCGCTCGCCTCTCGCTTCTTTTCCTTTGGGAGGTGGGAGATCGTCTCATCGCACCAGTCGTTAAGCGACCTCCCGCCTGGAGGCTGTGGGCCGAAGGTCCCATTCCAAGCGAAGATTTATTCCCTCGCGGTGGTCGAGAAATGACAGTCAAGGGTGAGGTGTTGCACCGTCTCTTGGTGGATATGGCACAACTTGCAGATCGGGTCATGTGGCCAACCTCGAAGCGCTAGATTATCGGCCGTGAGCACCTTGCCATGTAGAGCTAGCCACGCAAAGAATCTGCACTTGGCCTCGGCATGGCCCTTCCAGAACTTGGCCGAGCGGAAAGGAGCGCAAGATCCCGTGAACTGGTAGCGGTAAGCAGAAGCCGTCGTGTAAACGCCTGATTCCGTCCATCTCCAGCGAATCAAGTCCGGGTGTGGCTGCAGTACCACCCCCTGCATGATTGTCCAAAGCGCAATGAACTGCTGCAACTGCGCCATGGTCGCAATGCGCGCAAGAGACCTGATCCAATTTTACTGGTGGATCTCCTTTTGCACCGTTCTCCTCTTTCTAGTAGAGATGGCGAAGAGATCAGGAACTGGTGGCGCAGTGCACCGCCCGGGCTCCACTGATCAGGGAACTTCTTTTTTCATCTAAATTCTAAAACAAAAGGCTTCACTTCTTTTTGTCGACACATGACAGAAATGCATTGCATATGCAATTCACAGCATCAGCTTCACAACTTTTTCTTCAAGTTGTGTGTGTTGTCCTTCGGGAGAAAAGGAAGGGCAGTTCACACAAGTTTGGCATCTTTGCCTGCCCTGCCTTTTGCTTGCTTGTCATGAAAGGAAGGGAACCAGTACGAAAAATAGAATTAGGTTATGTACGTCCAACAGAGAAATAAATTGAAAGAATCTGCTAAAACAATATGTAAAATGCATTTAAGGTCAAGTGTTTGGGTGCCAACTTAGTCTCTCTCGACATCTAGCCTGCTAAAGTAAAGTGAGTAGGGGTAATGAATTGAGAAGCAAGAGGCATGCCCTTTAGGGCGTACCGGAGTGACCCGAATGGGCCAGCAAGAGTAAGCGATGTGGTTGATTTCTCTTGAACAAGAGAGGAGAACAGATTGACCGGCGGGTAGGTTAGGGAACGGAAGAAAAATAAAACGGAGAGAGGTCTGCCTTTGATCGTTTTCAAATAGTCTATGCTTGCCTTCCTTATCCATTTTGCCAACCAAAAGTATATTGAACTGCCTCGAAGGTTTATAGCCCGTACTCCCCTTATACATCTATAATAAGAAAGTAATATTCGCTAGCTCCAGTGTATGCGTTACAAGGCAACTAGCATTTTGTAATGGAAGTTCTTAAAAGAATGTTCTTGTTTTTCGTTGAAAAAACCAATGCCGACATCAAGATCGGTCTTTTTTTTTAACATGTTCGGGAGTAGAGCTGAAAAAGACATGAAGTTTCTATTTTAGACACCCACAAGCAAAAGCTAAAAAGATCAAGGTTTTCCACATAGGGAAGGAGAAACTGATAAGAAAAAGGAGCCGGGTTTCGAAAATAGTAATATCATCAAAGCAAGTTCAAGCGATAGTTAGTTGTTCCGGAAAGCAGGTAAATTGGTCTAGGCTTAGGAAATCGAAAAGATGCCATACACTCGCTCCTGTGAACGCACGCATGCATACCCTACCTCTATGACACACCTAAGAGACTGAGTCCAAGAAACTGATCTGGAGGGTCTTCAGATTGACGAAGTCACCACACATGTCTCGCTATCGATGAGTATGTCGCCTCCCACTAAAGAATCTTCCGACTTTATAAAACACATGCGATGCAGATCTCGCACGAGCGGGGGGCGGGATGGAGGCATGCTGCCTCCTCATGGTGGCCGAGCGGGAGAGGCTGCTTGAGCTCAACACTCAGCGCCAGGCCGAGGCAGTTACCCGCAAGGAAGCGTGGCTCGCCTTGAATGCGGAGGCCGAGATGACGATTGTGCACCGGCAGCAGCTACACGATGTAAGGGCAGAGCGGTGGGCGGGGATTCATATGTCAAAGAGGAAGAAGGCCGGACGGTGAGGCAGGCATATCAACGCACGGCCGAAGGTCAGTACACTAGTGTTATTACTTTTAAGTCAGTTTAGTTTAAATTCCACCTAAGTATGAAGACTTTCATCAAATTTCATTGAAATTTGTCTTGTTATTTTTATTTCATCGAATTTTGAATTTGCTTTGGGAGGCCAGCAGGAAAACATTGTCCCATAAAAATCGGCCTATCAATGTCTCGTATACGGCCAACAAAACAACTTTGCCGAATAAGGCAGGCGAGCGGAGATGCTCTCCTAAATGTATCTGTGCTCCCTGTAAATCTATCTTGAAGTGTCGCTAGTCACGACATATAGGGCATGTTTGATTGCTCGCAAAGTGGTTTCCCGGTTCCGGGTTGGATCCGCACGTTTTTTCGCTTCTCTGCTTCGCGTGATTATTAAAGCACCGTTGAGCATGTATGAGGAGGCACACTCAATTCGGGAGTTCTTGGCAAGCCAATCTCTTCTCGCTCTCGCAAGGGGAAATTTGCGCCGAGCTCGGGCGAGCGAGAGATGGCGGGAGCTCGGGCGCGTACGGGGAAAGCCCGAGGTTGAAATTCGCTCACTTCCCACCGAAACTTCGCCCCTATTTACACCGCCGCGCCTCACCGGAAAATCCCCCGCCACCATTTCCCCCTTTTGAGGTTTCCGTCCAGGGCATCTGCTCATGGCCAACAAGCAGGTAAGCGAATGCATCTTCTCCGCCTGGTGTAGCCCCTCCGTAGCAAGTCATCCTCCTCTTCTTCGCCGGCATGTCGACTTCTTCCGCCTCCTCGGATTGTCAGATCCACGTGAGTAACATAGAACCCTAGCTTAGATCTATTTTCCTAGGCTTGTTTTGCTTAGATCTGGCTAGTTTGCTTAAATTTGGAGGCTGTTAGTTCATGCTAGATCAGTAGTTTCTTTACGAAGCGTTTGGTAGTGGCATATCAACGTCTTCTGTCTGTGTTCGTTGCGAAGTGTGATCTTCATTGACATGTAGGCCACGCATAAGTGCAATAGTTGGTACGCGATTGCTTCTGCAACGTGTATGTGCTCTCCTTGTACCAGCTTTGAACTTATACATGCTGATATGTCCATTTTGCATCACTATTTTATATCATAATTTACTGTTATTCATTGATATATTTCATATTTAGAGATGATACTTATGTTATTTCATCTATTTTTCATGTTTCATGATTATTGGAGAATCGCGCACCGGAGTCAGGATTCTGCTGGAAAAAGCACCGTCAGAAGGCAATATTTCGGAAGATCAGCAATTGACGAAAATTACACGGAAAATCTTATTTTTCCAGAAGACGGAGACAGCCAGAAGGAGGAGCCGAGGAGGGCCGCCATGGCCCCCCCCATAGGCCGGCGCGGGCCCAGGCCTAGCCGCGCCGCCTTGTGGGGAGGGGGCCCACAGCCCCCCTCTGGCATCCTCTCCTTCGCGTACTTCTTCGTCCCGAAAACCTAAGCTCATGGGAATAATCGCGAAGAGATACAGCCGCCTCTGCGGGGCGGAAAACACCAGAGAGAAAAGAGCTCTCCGGCAGGCTGAAATCCGCCGGGGAAATTCCCTCCCGGAGGGGGAAATCGACGCCATCATCACCGTCATCGAGCTGGACATCATTGGGATCATCATCACCATCATCTCCATCATCATCACCGCCATCTCCACCGCTGCACCTCGTCACCGCTGTAACATCTAGGGTTGGATCTTGATTGTTTGATAGGGGAAACTCTCCCGGTATTGATTACTCCTTGTTATTGATGCTATTGAGTGAAACTATTGAACCAAGGTTTATGTTTATATTGTTATTCATCATCATATCACCTCTGATCATGTTCCATATGATGTCTCGTGAGTAGTTCGTTTAGTTCTTGAGGACATGGGTGAAGTCTAAATGTTAGTAGTGAACTATGTTGATTGATATTCAATGTTATGATATTTAAGTTGTGGTGTTATTCTTCTAGTGGTGTCATGGTGAACGTCGACTACATGATACTTCACCTTTATGGGCCTAAGGGAATACATCTTGTATTCGTTTGCTAATTGCGGGTTGCCGGAGTGACAGAAACCTAAACCCCCGTTGGTATATCGATGCAGGAGGGATAGCAGGATCTCAGAGTTTAAGGCTGTGGTTAGATTTATCTTAATTACTTTCTTGTATTTGCGGATGCTTGCAAGGGGTATAATCACAAGTATGTATTAGTCCTAGGAAGGGCGGTGCATTAGCATAGGTTCACCCACACAACACTTATCAAAACAATGAAGATTAATCAGCTATATGAAGCGAAAGCACTAGACTAAATTCCCGTGTATCCTCAAGAACGTTTGGTCATTATAAGTAAACAAACCGGCTTGTCCTTTGTGCTAAAAAGGATTGGGCCACTGATACGTCTCAAACGTATCTATAATTTCTTATGTTCCATGCTAGTTTTATGACTACCTACATGTTTTGTTCACACTTTATATCGTTTTGATGCGTTTTCCGGAACTAACCTATTAACGAGATGCCGAAGTGCCAGTTCCTGTTTTCTGCTGTTTTTGGTTTCAGAAATCCTAGTAAGGAAATATTCTCGGAATTGGACGAAATCAACGCCCAGCATCTTATAATTCCACGAAGCTTCCAGAACACCGGAGGGGGGCCAGAGGAGAGCCACAGGGCCACCAGACAGTAGGCCGGCGCGGCCCAAGGGGGGGGCGCCCCCTATTGTGTGGCGCCCCCGTAACCCTTCCGACTCCGCCTCTTCGCCTATAAGAAGCCCCCTGACCTAAATCTTCGATACGAAAAAAGCCACGGTACGAGAAACCTTCCAGAGCCGCCGCCATCGCGAAGCCAAGATCTGGGGATAGGAGTCTCTGTTCCGGCACGCCGCCGGGACGGGGAAGTGCCCCCGGAAGGCTTCTCCATCGACACCACCGCCATCTTCATCACCGTTGCTGTCTCCCACGAGGAGGGAGTAGTTCTCCATCGAGGCTAAGGGCTGTACCGGTAGCTATGTGGTTAATCTCTCTCCCATGTACTTCAATACAATGATCTCATGAGCTGCCTTACATGATTGAGATCCATATGATGAGCTTTGTAATCTAGATGTCGTTATGCTATTCAAGTGGATTTTACTTATGTGATCTCCGGAGACTCCTTGTCCCACGTGTGTAAAGGTGACGAGTGTGTGCACCGTGTGGGTCTCTTAGGCTATATTTCACGGAATACTTGTTCACCGAGTTATGATTTGAGTTGGATGTCTCTATGAAATTGTGGTGTGTTAGTACCTCCTATGAATGCTCAAAGTGACAGCGTGGGGTGTTCATTAGTACTTGGGAATACATCTTTAAGGTTTGCCTACATGATGAATTAGAGTTCGTTATCTTGCCAGAGAGTAATTCGGAATAGCATAGTGAAGTGCTTATTTATATCCCATTATGATTGCAATGTTGAGAGTGTCCACTAGTGAAAGTATGATCCCTAGGCCTTGTTTCCAAGCACTGAAACTCCGTTTACTTACTGTTCTGTTGCATGTTTACTCGCTGCCATATTTTATTCAGATTGCTATTACCACTCATACACATCCATACTACTTGTATTTCACTATCTCTTCGCCGAACTAGTGCACCTATACATCTGACAAGTATATTAGGTGTGTTGGGGACACAAGAGACTTCTTGTATCGTGATTGCAGGGTTGCTTGAGAGGGATATCTTTGACCTCTTCGTCCCTGAGTTCGATAAACCTTGGGTGATCCACTTAAGGGAAACTTGCTGCTGTTCTACAAACCTCTGCTCTTGGAGGCCCAACAATGTCTACCAGAATAGAAGCACACGTAGACATCAAGCACTTTTCTGGCGCCGTTGCCGGGGAGGAAAGGTAAAAGCCACTCATACTCCGGTCCTAGGTAACTAAGTACTTTTCTGTTGCCGTTGTGTGTGTGCTCGAAGCTATTTCCTTTAGATCCTGCAATTGCATCTTTTTGTTTCTTGTTAAACACTAGTAAGGCATAATGGAAAACATCTCGTGAGCTTTTTAAACTATTTCCTGAGTCAAGACATGAATGGTTTAATGCGAAAATTTAAAAACCTATGGAACCTTATTTGCATGCTAGTAGTAATATTAGTATGAACGCTTTGAACACCATTGTTGCTAATGATATGGAAAATTCAAAGCTTGGGGAAGCTGGTTTTGATGAGCATGACATTTTTAGTCCCCCAAGCATTGAGGAGAAAATTTTCTTTGATGATACTTTGCCTCCTATTTATGATGATTATAATGATAGTGGTCTTCTGGTGCCGCCTACTATGGAGGATAAGTTTAATTATGATTACAATATGCCTCCTATATTTGATGATGAGAATAATAATGATAGCTACTTTGTTGAATTTGCTCCCACTACAACTAATAAAATTGATTATGCTTATGTGGAGAGTAATGATACTTTTATGCATGTGAATAAGAATGCTTTATGTGATACTTATATTGTTGAGTTTGTTCATGATGCCTCTGAAAGTTATTATGAGAGAGGAAAATATGGTTGTAGAAATTTTCAAGTTACTAAAACACCTCTCTATATGCTGAAATTTTTGAAGTTACACTCGGTTTTATCTTCCTATGCTTGTTACTTTGCTCTTCATGAACTTGTTTATTTACAAGATTCCTATGCATAGGAAGCATGTTAGACTTAAATGTGTTTTGAATTTGCTTTTTGATGCTCTCTTTTGCTTCAACTCTTATTTCTTGGGAGTGCATCATTGAAATTACTGAGCCCATCTTAATGGCTATAAAGAAAGCACTTCTTGGGAGATAACCCATGTGTTTATTTTACTACAGCAATTTTTGTTTTATATTTGAGTCTTGGAAGTTTTTACTACTGTAGCAACCTCTCCTTATCTTATTTTATTGCATTGTGGTGCCAAGTAAAGTCTTTGATAGCAAGGTTCATACTAGATTTGGATTACTGCGCAGAAACAGATTTCTATCTGTCATGAATTTGGGCAGGATTCTCTGTAGGTAACTCAGAAAAATCTGCCAATTTACGTGCGTGATCCTCAGATATGTGCGCAACTTTCATTAAATTTGAGCATTTTCATCTGAGCAAGTCCAGTGCCTCTAAAAAATTCCTCTTTACTGATCGTTCGTTTTGACAGATTCTGCCTTTTATTTCGCATTGCCTCTTTTGCTCTGTGTTGGATGGATTTCTTTGTTCCATTGACTTCCAGTAGCTTTGTGCAATGTCCGGAAGTGTTAAGAATGATTGTGTCACCTCTGAACATGTGAAATTTTTGATTATGCACTAACCCTCTAATGAGTTTGTTTCGAGTTTGGTGTGGAGGAAGTTTTCAAGGGTCAAGAGAGGAGGATGATATACTATGATCAAGAAGAGTGAAGAGTCTAAGCTTGGGGATGCCCCGGTGGTTCATCCCTGCATATTTCAAGAAGACTCAAGCATCTAAGCTTGGGGATGCCCAAGGCATCCCCTTCTTCATCGACAACTTATCGAGTTTCTTCTCTTGAAACTATATTTTTATTCGGTCACATCTTATGTACTTTACTTGGAGCGTCTGTTTGTTTTTGTTTTGTTTGAATAAATTCATGCTTGTGTGGGAGAGAGACACGCTCCGCTGTTGCGTATGAACACATGCGTTCTTAGCTTTACTCTTAATGTTCATGGCGAAGGTTGAAACTTCTTCGTTCATTGTTATATGGTTGGAAACAGAAAATGCTGCATGTGGTAATTGGTATAATGTCTTGAATAATTTGATACTTGGCAATTGTTGTGCTCATATAGATCATGTTTAAGCTCTTGCATCATGTACCTTGCACTTATTAATGAAGAACTACATAGAGCTTGTTAAAATTTGGTTTGCATGATTTGTCTCTCTAAGTCTAGATATTTTCTGGTTAAGGTGTTTGAACAACAAGGAAGACGATGTAAAGTCTTATAATGCTTACAATATGGTGATATGTGAGTCTTGCTGCACCGTTTTATACTTGAGTTTGCTTCAAACAACCTTACTAGCCTAAGCCTTGTATTGAGAGGAATTCTTCTCGTGCATCCAAAATCCTTGAGCCAAAAACTATGCCATTTGTGTCCACCATACCTACCTACCACATGGTATTTTTCTGCCATTCCAAGCAAATACTTCATGTGCTACCTTTAAACAATTCAAAAGCTATTATCTCTTATTTGTGACAATGTTTTATAGCTCATGAGGAAGTATGTGGTGTTTTATCTTTCGATCTTGTCATTTACTTTTGACAGACTTTCACCAATGGACTAGTGGCATATCCGCTTATCCAATAATTTTGCAAAAAGAGCTGGCAATGGGGTTCCCAGCCCCAATTAATTAACTTGCATTAATAATTCTCTTCACATGCTTTGCCCTGATCTATCAGTAAGCAACTTAATTTTGAAAATAGACACTCCTTCATGGTATGCGATTGTTGGAAGGCACCCGAGGATTCGGTTAGCCATGGTTTGTGAAAGCAAAAGGTTGGAAGGAGTGTGATAACCCACAAGTATAGGGGATCGCAGCAGTCTTCGCGGGTAGTAAAACACAATTTATTGATTCGACACAAGGGGAGACAAAGAATACTTGAAAGCCTTAACAACGGAGTTGTCAATTCAGCTGCACTGGAAACAGACTTGCTCGCAAGAGTTTATCGAGTAGTACAGCTTTATAGCAGATAGCGATAGTGAAATAACAAAGACGAGAGTAACAGAGACAGCAGTAGTGAATATAGTAAACAGCAGGATTAAAATACCGTAGGCACGGGGACGGATAACGGGCGTTGCATGGATGAGAGAAACTCATGTAACAATCAAGCGAGGCATTTGCAGATAATAATAAAATGGTGTCTAAGTACAAAGCAATCAATAGGCATGTGTTCCAATTATAGTCGTACGTGCTCGCAATGAGAAACTTGCACAACATCTTTTGTCCTACCAGCCGGTGGCAGCCGGGCCTCAAGGGAATCTATCGGATATTAAGGTACTCCTTTTAATAGAGTACCGGAGCAAAGCATTAACACTCGTGAACACATGTGATCCTCACATCACTACCATCCCCTCCGGTTGTCCCGATTTCGTCACTTCGGGGCCATTGGTTCCGGACAACGACATGTGTATACAACTTGCGGTAAGACCATAAACAATGAATATCATGATGAAACAATAACATGTTCAGATCTGAGATCATGACACTCGGGCCCTAGTGACAAGCATTAAGCATAACAAGTTGCAACAATATCATCAAAGTACCAATTACGTACACTAGGCACTATGCCCTAACAATCTTACACTATTACATGACCAATCTCATCCAATCCCTACCATCCCCTTCAGCCTACAGCGGGGGAATTACTCACACATGGATGGGGGAAACATGGCTGGTTGATGTAGAGGCGTCGGTGGTGATGGCGGCGATGATCTCCTCCAATTCCCCGTCCCGGCGGAGTGCCAGAACGGAGACTTCTGGCTCCTGAGATGGAGTTTCGCGATGTGGCGGCGTTCTGGAGGGTTTCTGGCGACTTCGACTTCTCCCCGTGCGTTTTTAGGTCGAGGGCGATAAGTAGTCCGAAGGAGGGCATCGGGGGCCAGCCGAGGGGGCCACACGCTAGGGCCGTGCGCCCCCCTCCTGGGCCGCGCCGCCCTAGGGTGTGGGGCCCTCGGGCCTCCACCTGACTTGCCCTTCTGGCTCCGTGAGTTTTCTGGGAAAATAGGGCCTTCTGTCAAAATCCCGAGGTTTTTCCTCGAAAGTTGGATTTCCGCACAAAAACGAGACACCGTAACAGCTTCCGCTGAAAACAGCGTTAGTCCGTGTTAGTTGCATCCAAAATATACAAATTAGAGGCAAAACAATAGCAAAAGTGTTCGGGAAAGTGGATACGTTTTGGACGTATCAACTCCCCCAAGCTTAGCTTATTGCTTGTCCTCAAGCAATTCGGTTAACAACCGAGCGATAAAAGAACTTTCACGAACACATTTGTTCATATGATGTAAATATTCTCATGCTATGGCTAACACTTAGGCAGTTCATAATAAGATACATGCAAATAAGATCATCTAATAGCTATGTCAATCATGGAAAGGTACCAACAATTAATAGTAAGCATCATGAATCATGTATATAAGCAGGATTGCAATGTTCATAAATGAGTATGATAGAGTGGTATCTCGCTTGCCCATATTTGATCAACGAAACATAAATGCTCGTGCACCTCTCGAAGTTCATAGAAAGACTAGAAATAGTGATTGTCAAAGATAAAAGCATCAAAGTTATACCATAATCAATCATATTTTGAGACAAGCATATTATACTAAGAATGACAGCTTGTGCTCTCAAGAAAGTGCTCAAAGAAAGGATGGAGACACAACATAAAAGTAAAAGATTGACCCTTCGCAGAGGGAAGCAGTGGATTAACATGCGCTAGAGCTTTTCATTTGTAAAACAGAGTAAAATTATTTTGAGAGGTGTTTGTTGTTGTCAACGAATGGTAATGGGTACACCAACTACCTCGCCAACCGGACTTCCAAGAGCGGCTCCCATGAAGGACGTTATCTCTACCAGCAAGGTAGATCATCCCTCTTCTCTTTTGTTTACACACGTATTTTAGTTTTATTATGGGTGACACTCCCCCCAACGTTTGCTTACACAAGCCATGGCTAACCGAATCCTCGGGTGCCTTCCATCAATCACATACCATGGAGGAGTGTCTATTTGCAAAATTAAGTTGCTTACTGATGAATCAGAGCAAAACATGTGAAGAGAATTATTAATGAAGTTGATTAATTGGGGCTGGGAACCCCGTTGCCAGCTCTTTTTGCAAAATTATTGGATAAGCGGGTGTGCCACTAGTCCATATGAAAATCCGTCAAGAGTAAATGACAAGGTTGAAAGTTAAACACCACATACTTCTTCATGAGCTATGAAACGTTAACACAAATTGAGAAACATTTTGAAGGTTTTAAAGGTAGCACATGAGAATTTACTTGGAATGGTTTGAAATGCCATGCATAGGTATTTATGGTGGACACTCTGGAATAACTTGGTTTTCATGTGTTTGGAGGCACGAGCAGCGTTCCCGCTCAGTACAAGTGAAGGCTAGCAAAAGACTAGGGAGCGACAAATCAAGAGAGCAAGAATCGTCATAATCATGCTTGCGGCAAAATAAATTAACCGAGGCATAAAAGTGATACCGAACTCGAAGCAATGTAAATCATTGAGGATTAATTGACTCTTGTTCAGTCATATGCATGCGTGAGCATGTGCCAAGTTAATTCAAACGAATTATTCGGAGGAGGATACCACAATATCATACCTATCTATGAATAAAACAATGCAAGCAAACATCCATGACATGCTACTCATATTAATAAATTGGAGCTTAACATGAGAGATCATGAACTACTAGACTTCTTAAATGACATATACCTCACATGAACCAACCAAGCATGCTCACATGGATGAGTATATATAAAAAAAATGAAAATAAATAGAGTTCATACCAGCCTCTCACCACAATCAGATTGTTGTAGATCGTCATTATTGCCTTTTCACTTGTGTAGCTTGGATAATATGAAATGAAAACCACGCTCCAGCCACCGAAGACCATTGAACTCATAAAGAACTTTACAAAACCAAAGAAGAACAGCAAATATTTTTGGTGTTTTCGAATTTGGAAACAAGAACAAAAGGAAACAAGCAAACAAAGCAAAATCTTTTTGGGTTTTCTTATAGCAAACTAGCAATAGCAAATAAAGCAGAACAAATGCAAGAAACTAAAGTAAACAAGTGGTGAAGAGAAACAACAGAAATATTTTTGGTCTTTTTGTGTTTTAGGAAAGAAACAAAGCAAGAACAAGAAAATAAAAACTAAAAGAAACACATAAAAGCAGGATGGCAGAAATCTGCCAAAATTTGACAGCAGTACAGAAATCGATTTTTACAAAAATCTTACGTTGCTCAGCTCGAAAAGTGTTCAACTAATGAAAGTTAGATAACAACCTGGGGAACCTGCACAAAAATTGGCAGCTCAAAATAACGTTCTGGATGTGCGCACGAATTTTTTTAGTAACAGTCCAGAATCTGTTTTCAGGCAGCACCTCCCCAAATATCATCTTCCTCTCATTAGAAAACCACTCAAAGAAACTAAACAAGTATGTACAAGTATCCAGCAACCATAATATGCAAAGAATGAGTGATGCCGGTATACCTCCCCCCAAGCTTAGGCTTTTGGCCTAAGTGGAGATCAACCCCATCGAGGGTCTGGGTTCCATGCCGGTGGATCATACATGGCGTAGTCATAATAAAGTCCCGATGCAGAAGAAAAGCGTGGAGGCTCCTCATGCCCAGCTTGTGGATGCGAAGAACTTGCTGCATCTGATGACGAGTCGAGGTGTTCCTCGACCTCATCCGTGTTGTCTCTCGCACGATGGCCATCTCTCTCTATGTATGCCTTCAGTTCACCTTCCGTGATTGACCAATCCTCCCTGGAATCAAGGTTAAACAGAGCAGGTGCAGGCAATCCTACTAATTTTTCAGTTTTCTTAGTTATTGTCCAAGATTTCTTATAAAATGTTATTCTGTAAGACAGAGTTGCTCAAATTAGACGAATCGAAACAAATTCATGCTTAATCATGGAGACTATGTCAAGTTTCTCTATGGGGAGTTGAATATCAAGATGGTGAGGTTCTACATTATGCATAGCTAATAAGCGAGAGGCGATGAGACCTCCACAAATTCCTCCCTTCTCACGGTTAGTAGCAAGTCCGTTGGCTATCAAAGCACCCAGGTTATAAGTCCTATTACCTTGTAATGAAGCAGCTAGAAAGGCTAGATCCTGGATAGATATTTTACTTCCATTCTTTCTTGCTAGAACGCACTTGGTAATGAAATAAGCAAAGTAACGAATAGCTGGGAAATGAATGCTACTGATTTTACCACCATCCTCTGAGAAGCTTCTTCCATGACAAATCATCTTGAAGAGGTCCAAGAACTCTTGCGGTGATCCCTTTATCTTCTCGCATGATCCCCATTGCGGCACTCTGATTGCTGCACAAAAATCATTGAATGGCAAGTTGACATTTTTATTATAAATTTTGTACTGAACCATGGGGTTAGATCGTGACCAATTGAATTTAAAATCTTGCACTACTGACATAGTCAGTTTTGCATATTGGCATGGTTCACCATCAACAAAATCGTCCAATCCTGCACGAGAGATTAGAGTTTGAACATCTTGTAAAATCCCCGCACTTCTCATAAAATCCACGCATGGGTAATAAGCGGGTATACTCCTTCTTCTCGGTGAACTCTCATGACCTGTTGCACCTCTAATTCTTGTTGGTTGAGTTGGTGCCTACTCCCTTCCATTTTCTGAAATTTTTCAACAAACAATATAAAACTTGATTCGGTGACATATAATTGAGGGAAACTACCATAGGAACTTGCTAGAGTACTAATCATGCATCAAAACTAGTTTCTACCACTTAGAACAAGCATGCAAGCTCACTAAATATGTTACCTACAGCAGCAAAATATGCAAGATATACTCCACCAAACAAAATTCTACTTGGATAATCGAAGGAGTCACATACCGAAAAGCAAATGTGCCAAATTTCGACAGTAAATCTGGGCTGAGCAAAGAGATCGAGAAATCTGGAGTTCTTGAGCAAAAACACGAGTGAGAGGAAGCTGGTGTCGATTTTTTCGGGAGAGAGAAGAGTGTGAGAGGAAGAGATGCTAAAGTGGGGTAAAGGGGGCCCACACACCAGGGTGGCACGCCCCCTTGCCGGCCGCGCCAGCCCGTGGGGTGCCACCCGGGGTGCCCCGCTGGTCATCCCCAGGTGCTCCCAGGTGCCTCGTCGAAAAATAGGACCAACGGTATAATTTTAGTGAATTTTCGAAAACTTTGAAAAATGCACATTTTTGGGTATTAAGTTTATTATTACTGGCCAGGAATTTTTTTGAAATCTCTAAATAACTAAGGAACTTTGCAAAATAAAAGTGCTACAGCAACTAGAGCAAGTGGAGGAAGAAAGAGATGTTGTTTACCTTCTCTATGCATATAAAAAGTATTTGTTAACAAGGTTGATCAAGTCTTGCCACCAAATAAATTTTACATAGCATAAGAAGAAATAAACCTCAAATCAATCATGTTACCTTGAATTGTATTGATATGGATCCAATCACAAGAGTTTGATATTCTTCTTTAGGCTCATATATAGGACAATCAATAGTTCCAACTTTGATAGTTCTCACATTAGAAATTGTATTAACTCCACATGCTTTTTCAATTCTCTTGGGGAAATAGACAGTATGCTCCCTATCATCAACATTGAAAGTAACCTTTCCTTTATTGCAATCAATAACAGCCCCTGCGGTGTTAAGAAAAGGTCTCCCAAGAATAATAGACATATTATCATCTTCAGGCATTTCCAACACAACAAAATCACTTAATATCAAGCAGTTATTAGTAACTTGAACAGGAACATCCTCACATATACCAACAGGAATAGCAGTAGATTTATTAGCCATTTGCAAAGATATATCAGTCGGTATCAACTTATCTAAATAAAGTCTCTTATAAAGAGAAAAAGGCATAACGCTAACACTCGCTCCCAAATCACATAGAGCAGTTCTAACATAATTATTCTTAATTGAACAAGGAATAGTTGGAATACCTGGGTCGCCAAGCTTCTTTGGAACCTTACCATTGAAAGAGTAATTAGCAAGCATAGTGGAAATCTCCTCATTAGGAATTTTCCTTTTGTTAGTGACAATATCTTTCATATACTTTGAATAAGGAGGCAATTTAATAGCATCAGTCAAAGGGATTTGCAAGAATAAAGGTTTCATCCAATCACAAAATTTATTATAGTGTTCTTCTTCCTTTGATTTTAGTTTCTTAGCAGGAAAAGGCATTTGCTTTTGAACCCAAGGTTCTCTTTCATTACCATGTTTCTCAGCAATAAAATCTTCTTTAGTGTACTTTTTATTTTTAGCATGCTTTTCGGGTTCTTCTTCAACCTCTTCTTTATCAGAAGCATCCTTCTTATCATTATCTTTATCATGTTCATTACCACTTTCAGCTTCAAGCATCAGAAATAGAAATACTATTAGGATCATTAACAGGTTCAGAGGATTCTACAACATTTTTATGTTTCTTTTTCTTTTTCTTTGATGGAGCACTAGTTTTAGTTTGTTGAGAATCTTGTTCAACTCTTTTGGGATGCCCTTCGGGATATAGAGGATCCTGGGTAGAAACACCACCTCTAGTTGTTACTTCATAAGCATGTTCTTCTTTAGAATTATTTCCCAACAAATCATTTTGCACTTTGGTGAGTTGATCAATTTGAGTTTGAACCATATGAAAATGTTTAACAAGAATCTTAACATCATTGGAGGTTCTCTCTACAATATCATGCAATTCACTAATAGCTCGAGAATTTTCCATTAGATGATTCTCTACTCTCATATTGAAATTTTCTTGCTTAACAATATAATTATCAAACCCATCTAAGCATTGCGCAGGAGGTTTTGAATACGGAATATCTTCCCTAGTAAAGCGCTGAAGGGAATTTACCTCAATCATGGATGCAGGGGGAATTATCTCACATATATCTTCTATGGGAGGTAGATTCTTCACATCTTCAGATTTAATACCTTTCTCCTTGAGAGACTTCTTGGCTTCTCTCATATCTTCATCATTTAATTTAATCATACCCCTCTTCTTCAATATTGGTGTCGGGGTTGGTTCAGGCGTAGTCCAATCATCATGATTCCGGCCTATTTTAGCCAATAATTCTTCAGCTTCGTCTGGAGTTCTTTTCCTGAAAACACAACCAAGCACAACTATCCAAATATGCCCTAGACTCAATGGTTAGTCCACTATAAAATATATCAAGTAAATCATTCTTTTCTAAATCATGTCTAGGTCGAGCTCGATAAGAGAACAAAATCTTGCCCAAGCCTCGAGCAATTTCTCTTCATCTCCCTGGTCAAATCTATAAATTCTCTGTAAAGCAACATGTTGAGCACTAGCAGGAAAGTATTTTCAAAAGAAAACATCACGCAAATCAGTTGGACTTTTAATAGAACCAGGAGGCAAATTATTATACCAAGTTTTAGCATCATCCTTTAATGAGAAAGGAAAAAATTTAGCGACAAAATAAGTACGCATCTTGATATCATCAGAAAACAAACTACTCATAGAAGAAAGTTCAATCATGTGTTCTACAACACTTTCTTTTTCAGTACCACAAAAGGGTGCTTTCTCTACAATAGCTATATGAGATAGATCAAGAGAAAAATCATAATCTTTATCCTTAATGCATATAGGAGATGTGGCAAATTTAGGATCAGGAGATAACTTATGTCTAAAAGTATATTGTGTGAGAAACTTTTTAATTTTACTTGCATCAGCAGTAGCATTGCATCTATTAATAAGATCATCATTAAGCTCCACATAATCTTCATCAGGATCATCACTAGAATAATCAAGTTCAGGTGAATTAACAGGTGTAGTAGCATTAGGAGTTTCAGTATTTTCAATTTGTATAGACCTAGCAATTGTAGCATCTAGAAAAGATCCCAATGAACCACTATCATCAAGCACAAGCAGAAACATTATCAATATCATAAGAGTTTTCAGATTCGAGCGAAGTACCAAGCATGTGAAGCATGTGGCGGTGAAACAAGTTTATCAATCACGGATGGTGAATCAAGAGCAGCAGAGGTACTCGCAGTTGTACCTTTTCTTGTAGTGGATGGTAATATGGCGACTTTAGGATCGCGAGGTTTACCCATGATGGAGAATTTGCAGCGAACAATATCAATCCAAGTGAACTTCCAAATAAAGCTATGCTCCCGGCAACGGCGCCGTAAAACAGTCTTGATAACCCACAAGTATAGGGGATCGCAGCAGTCTTCGCGGGTAGTAAAACCCAATTTATTGATTCGACACAAGGGGAGACAAAGAATACTTGAAAGACTTAACAACGGAGTTGTCAATTCAGCTGCACCTGGAAACAGACTTGCTCGCAAGAGTTTATCAGTAGTGACAGCTTTATAGCAGTAGCGAGTAGTGAAATAACAAGCAGCAGAGTAACAGAGACAGCAAGAGTGAATATAGTAAACAGCAGGATTAAAATACCGTAGGCACGGGGACGGATAACGGGCGTTGCATGGATGAGAGAAACTTATGTAACAATCAAGCGTGGCATTTGCAGATAATAATAAAACGGTGTCTAAGTACAAAGCAATCAATAGGCATGTGTTCCAATTATAGCCGTACGTGCTCGCAATGAGAAACTTGCACAACATCTTTTGTCCTACCAGCCGGTGGCAGCCGGGCCTCAAGGGAATCTACCGGATATTAAGGTACTCCTTTTAATAGAGTACCGGAGCAAAGCATTCACACTCCGTGAACACATGTGACCCTCACATCACTACCATCCCTCCGGTTGTCCCGATTTCGTCACTTCGGGGCCATTGGTTCCGGACGACGACATGTGTATACAACTTGCAGGTAAGACCATAAACAATGAATATCATGATGAAACAATAACATGTTAAGATCTGAGATCATGGCACTCGGGCCCTAGTGACAAGCATTAAGCATAACAAGTTGCAACAATATCATCAAAGTACCAATTACGGACACTAGGCACTATGCCCTAACAATCTTACACTATTACATGACCAATCTCATCCAATCCCTACCATCCCCTTCAGCCTACAGCGGGGGAATTACTCACACATGGATGGGGGAAACATGGCTGGTTGATGTAGAGGCGTCGGTGGTGATGGCGGCGATGATCTCCTCCAATTCCCCGTCCCGGCGGAGTGCCAGAACGGAGACTTCTGGCTCCCGAGACGGAGTTTCGCGATGTGGCGGCGTTCTGGAGGGTTTCTGGTGACTTCGACTTCTCCCCGTGCGTTTTTAGGTCGAGGGCGATAAGTAGTCCGAAGGAGGGCATCGGGGGCCAGCCGAGGGGCCACACGCTAGGGCCGCGCGCCCTCCTCGGGCCGCGCCGCCCTAGGGTGTGGGGCCCTCGGGCCTCCACCCGACTTGCCCTTCTCGGCTCCGTGAGTTTTCCGGGAAAATATGGCCTTCTGTCAAAATCCCGAGGTTTTTCCCGAAAGTTGGATTTCTCGCACAAAAACGAGACACCGTAACAGCTTCGCTGAAAACGGCGTTAGTCCGTGTTAGTTGCATCCAAAATACACAAATTAGAGGCAAAACAATAGCAAAAGTGTTCGGGAAAGTGGATACGTTTTGGACGTATCAGAGTGTCATCCATAAATAAATAAAACTAAACTAAAGTACATGTGTAAACAAAAGAGAAGAGGGATGATCTACCTTGCTGGTAGAGATAACGTCCTTCATGGGAGCCGCTCTTGAAAGTCTGGTTGACGAGGTAGTTAGAGTACCCGCTACCATTCGTTGACAACAACAAACAACTCTCAAAACTTTACTGTTATGCTCTCTATATGATTTCAAAACTTAAAAAGCTCTAGCACATGATTTAATCCTCGCTTCCTCTGCGAAGGGCCATTCTTTTACTTTATGTTGAGTCGGTTTACCTACTTCCTTCTATCTTAGAAGCAAACACTTGTGTCAACCGTGCATTGATTCTTACATGTTTACCTATTGCACTTGTTATATTGCTTTATGTTGACAACTATCCATGAGATATACATGTTACAAGTTGAAAGCAATTGCTGAAACTTAATCATCCTTTGTGTTGCTTCAATGCCTTCTACTTTGAATCTATTGCTTTATGAGTTAACTCTTATGCAAGACTTATTGATGCTTGTCTTGAAAGTACTATTCATGAAAAGTCTTCGCTATATGATTCAGTTGTTTAGTCATTGTCTTTACTATTGCTTCGAATCGCTGCATTCATCTCATATGCTTTACAATAATGTTGATCAAGATTATGTAAGTAGCATGTCACTACATAATTTTTTTTTTTATCGTTTACCTACTCGAGGACGAGTAGGAACTAAGCTTGGGGATGCTTGATACGTCTCAAACGTATATATAATTTCTTATGTTCCATGCTAGTTTTATGACAATACCTACATGTTTTGTTCACACTTTATATCGTTTTGATGCGTTTTCCGGAACTAACCTATTAACGAGATGCCGAAGTGCCAGTTCCTGTTTTCTGCTGTTTTTGGTTTCAGAAATCCTAGTAAGGAAATATTCTCGGAATTGGATGAAATCAACGCCCAACATCTTATAATCCCACGAAGCTTCCAGAACACCGGAGCGGGGCCAGAGGAGAGCCACAGGGCCACCAGACAGTAGGCCGGCGCGGCCCAAGGGGGGGTGCCCCCTATTGTGTGGCGCCCCCGTAACCCTTCCGACTCCGCCTCTTCGCCTATAAGAAGCCCCCTGACCTAAATCTTCGATACGAAAAAAGCCACGGTACGAGAAACCTTCCAGAGCCGCCGCCATCGCGAAGCCAAGATCTGGGGGATATGAGTCTCTGTTCCGGCACGCCGCCGGGACGGGGAAGTGCCCCCGGAAGGCTTCTCCATCGACACCACCGCCATCTTCATCACCGCTGCTATCTCCCGTGAGGAGGGAGTAGTTCTCCATCGAGGCTAAGGGCTGTACCGGTAGCTATGTGGTTAATCTCTCTCCCATGTACTTCAATACAATGATCTCATGAGCTGCCTTACATGATTGAGATCCATATGATGAGCTTTGTAATCTAGATGTCGTTATGCTATTCAAGTGGATTTTACTTATGTGATCTCCGGAGACTCCTTGTCCCACGTGTGTAAAGGTGACAGTGTGTGCACCGTGTGGGTCTCTTAGGCTATATTTCACGAATACTTGTTCACCGAGTTATGATTTGAGTTGGATGTCTCTATGAAATTGTGGTGTGTTAGTACCTCCTATGAATGCTCAAAGTGACAGCGTGGGGTGTTCATTAGTACTTGGGAATACATCTTTAAGGTTTGCCTACATGATGAATTAGAGTTCGTTATCTTGCCGTAGAGTAATTCGGAATAGCATAGTGAAGTGCTTATTTATATCCCATTATGATTGCAATGTTGAGAGTGTCCACTAGTGAAAGTATGATCCCTAGGCCTTGTTTCCAAGCACCGAAACTCCGTTTACTTACTATTCTCGTTGCATGTTTACTCGCTGCCATATTTTATTCAGATAGCTATTACCACTCATACACATCCATACTACTTGTATTTCACTATCTCTTCGCCGAACTAGTGCACATATACATCTGACAAGTGTATTAGGTGTGTTGGGGACACAAGAGACTTCTTGTATCGTGATTGCAGGGTTGCTTGAGAGGGATATCTTTGACCTCTTCCTCCCCGAGTTCGATAAACCTTGGGTGATCCACTTAAGGGAAACTTGCTCGTCGTTCTACAAACCTCTCGCTCTTGGAGGCCCAACACTGTCTACAAGAATAGAAGCACACGTAGACATCAAGCACTCGCTGCAATTATTACTCTCGCATTTTACTTACTTGTACTTTATTCATCTCGCTATATCAAAACCCCCGAACACTTGTCTCGTGAGCATTTACAAGTGAATCCTTCATCGAAACTGCTTGTCAACACCTTCTGCTCCTCGTTGGGTTCGACACTCTTATTTATCGAAAGTACTACGATACACCGCCTATACTTGTGGGTCACCACATGCCAACAGGAAAACAAGATTGTAAGTGCTTGTTATTGTTCTTGTCTGCAAGGTGTTTGATGCGTGCTATATTGTAAGACCTTGTTAATATGCTTTCATGTCAGGCGATTGATGCATACTATATTCTAACAACTCGTAAATATGCTTGCATGTTGGGTGTTTGATGCATGCTATATTCTGAGAGCTTGTTAATTTGTGCTCCAGTACTTTCATTTATGTTGTAGGACAAGGAAAACTTGCCAAATCTGTCTGCAAACTACATGATGCAGGCGGAGGCGGCGGAGCCACTCTGTTATAGGCCGATGCCTGACAAGTGCTACCCATTGGCGAAGAAGAACATCATGACATGGTGAATGGATCGTAGCGAACAAGAGGGGGGGTGAATGGTTGCTACGTCAAGTTTTAAGCTTTTTCAATTTTAGTGCAACAGAAGGTAAAGGTGATTGCTTTAGTGGTGTTGGTGATCCTACAATGATCCTAGAACAAGTGCAACAAGCAAAGGAACAACACAAGATAGTAAGAGTAAGGAGCGGGACAACCGGAGGACGCGGAGACGAGGCGAGGTTTGTTTCCCGCAGCTTTCTCCCACAAAGGGAGTACGTCTCGCGTTGAGGAGGTGCTAGCCTCACACAAGAGGCTAGACGGCCACACCACGAAGGAAGGCCTCACCTTCTTCCTCGAGAGAGCTACACGAAGGTGCTCCCCTTCTCCACTAAGGCACCTGGTCGAGGCGGTGATTCCTTCACAAGGTTGGGGCGAGCTCCACACCACAAGGAGGCTCCCAACAATCCATGGAGCTAGTACAACACCAAGCTAGCCTCCATGGATGCACTTCCTCCAATGTCCCACAATAGGAACTGATACGTCTCCGACGTATCGATAATTTCTTATGTTCCATGCCACATTATTGATGATATCTACATGTTTTATGCATACTTTATGTCATATTTATGCGTTTTTCGGAACTAACCTATTGACGAGATGCCGAGTGCCGCTCCTCGTTTTCTGCTGTTTTTGGTTTCGAAATCCTAGTAAGGAAATATTCTCGGAATTGGACGAAATCAACGCCCGTGGTCCTATTTTCACACGAAGCTTCCGAAGACCGAAGGAGATACGAAGTGGGGCCACGAGGTGGCGCCACACTAAGGCGGCGCGGCCGTGCTAGGGCCCGCGCCGCCCTCGTTGTGTGGGTCCCTCGTGACTCCACCGACCTTGCCCTTCCGCCTACTTAAAGCCTCCATCGCGAAAACCCTACCACGTTCGACGAAACCGGAGAAAACCTTCCGGAACCGCCGCCATCGCGAAGCCAAGATCCGGGGGACAGGAGTCTCCGTTCCGGCACGCCGCCGGACGGGGAAGTGCCCCCGAAGGCTTCTCCATCAACACCACCGCCATCTTCATCAACGCCGCTGTCTCCCATGAGGAGGGAGTAGTTCTCCATCGAGGCTCTGGGCTGTACTCGGTAGCTATGTGGTTCATCTCTCTCCTATGTACTTCAATACAATAATCTCATGAGCTGCCTTACATGATTGAGATTCATATGATGATGCTTGTAATATAGATGTCATTATGCTAGTCAAGTGGATTTTACTTATGTGATCTCCGGAGACTCCTTGTCCCACGTGTGTAAAGGTGACGATGTGTGTGCACCGTGTGGGTCTCTTAGGCTATATTTCACAGAATACTTATTCACCGAGTTATGATTTGAGTTGGATGTCTCTATGAAATTGTGGTGTGTTAGTACCTCCTGTGAATGCTCAAAGTGACAGGCGTGGGGTGTTCATTAGTACTTGGGAATGCATCTTTAAGGTTTGCCTACATGATGAATTAGTGTTCGTTATCTTGCCGTAGAGTAATTCGTAGTAGCATAGTGAAGTGCTTATTTATATCCCTTTATGATTACAATGTTGAGAGTGTCCACTAGTGAAAGTATGATCCCTAGGCCTTGTTCCTAAATATCGCTATCGCCGCTTGTTTACTCGTTTTACCGCATTTATACTCGCCCGCAATATTACTACCATCAACCGCACGCCAAGCAAGCACTTTTCTCGGCGCCGTTACTACTGCTCATATTCATTCATACCACTTGTATTTCACTATCTCTTCGCCGAACTAGTGCACCTATTAGGTGTGTTGGGGACACAAGAGACTTCTTGCTTTCTCGGTTGCAGGGTTGCATGAGAGGGATATCTTTGACCTCTTCCTCCCCGAGTTCGATAAACCTTGGGTGATCCACTTAAGGGAAACTTGCTCGCCGTTCTACAAACCTCTGCTCTTGGAGGCCCAACACCGTCTACAAGAATAGAAGCACCCGTAGACATCAGGAACCCTAACACCAAGATCCACTAAGGAATAGCAAGTATTGGTGAAATCTCTCTTGGTAGAAATATAGATCGGGGTCTCCTTCACCACTCCTCAAAATTTGAGCAAGATTGGTTGGATGGTTGGAGAGATCCTCAAGTATTAAGCTCAAGCAACAATGGAGGAGAAAGAGAGAGAAGAGATAAAAACAAGTTGGGGAAGAAGAGGCCCTTATATAGGCTCCTCCAAATCCAACCGTTATGTCCAGCTTGCCTAAGCGGTACTACCGCTTTTGGGAAGCGGTACTACCGCTCCGAGTTCGAATTCCCGGATCTGGTCCACGTGGACGCGAGCGTGACTTTTCTCGCGAATGCTATTAACGTTGGTACTACCGCTAGAGGTACCGCTCGAGGTACCGCAATGGGGTCCAAACCTTACTGGATCCAAAGCGGTACCGGAGCGGTACAAGAGCGGTACTGCTGTAACTAGTTACGGTACCTGGGCGGTACCGTGGGCGGTACTACCGCTCCAGGTACCACAGAGGTACCGCAACTCGTACTGTGGGACAATTCCAGCGCAGAACTCAGAGCGGTACCGTGGGGCGGTACTTATAGGGGTAGCGGTACCGGTAGTACCGGCCTGGCTAAAACTGGTTTTCTCCCCTTTTGATCTTTAGCCATGTCACCTCGCGATACACACACAAAACCAGAAAACCTATAACTACGCTTCAGTCCTCCGATCTTGACGTGTCCAGACGAGGTTACCGTGCACTTGCAAATCTAGTAATAATACTCAAGACACACGGTGAGATAACTCAAGTGTTGTCATCAAACACACAAAACATGGAGTTTAGACTTTGCTCTTTCACATGGCCACCATATTTGTCTACATATGTTCTAATCAGGTGTGTGACCTCGTCAAGAAACGGGTTAGAGAATGGACCTTGGATACAACTCGAGCACCCGACCGGCTGCAGACGGTGGCCTCCCTCCGGCTATAAATACCCATCTCCCCGTAATCACCGACTGTTTCCCGTTCCCCTACCTACACAACACAACACAAACCAGCCAACCCTGCCTCCCTGCCGACCAAACCCTACGCACGCCCGCTCCTCCGATCCACCTCTCCCCGATCTATATAAAAGACCACCGATTTTGAATTCTTCCCCCGGATTCCTCCGCAGCTCCTCCGAATCGGAGCCCCCCGCGCTGTCGGGGTCGGGATCTGAGGTGCTTTAATTTGGGGGTGGATGGCGGCGGCGGAGGCGGCGCTGGAGGGGAGCGAGCCGGTCGATCTCTCCCTGCACCCCTCCGGCATCGTCCCCACGCTCCAGTAAGCCCCCTCCCATCCCTCAAAGATCCTCTTGCCGGGGGGATTTTCTTGGCGCCGCTTCTAGATGGGCGCTCGTTGACTGCTTTGCTGCGAAATAATGCGCGGATGAACTCGATTTGGTTGGATTCATTCCGCTTGCGAGGAAGAAGGGAGTTTTACAGATCGACCCAGATATAGTCATATACTAATTAATCGAGACAGGCTCATAAAAAATTAGTACATTTAAATTAAAACACGTACCTTAATTGGAAATAACTCTTGAGTTGTTGCTGAGTTAGGATCGATTCTTTTGGAGTGCATGACCTGAAATGATTTGCTTTTGTGGTTGGATTGTACTGGCGATGGATTGGGCACACATTGGAAGATTTCTTTGGTCCATGATGCTTACTGCTGACTAATAGTAGATTATAGTAACTAACTAATATTGAGGTCCTGTTCGGAGAAAATTTAATGTTGAGGTCATATTTTGTGTTGGATCTCTGGGTTTGCAATTTACGCTACACCCTGGCTTAAATGCTCCGGAATGCATGGAACTTAGATAGAATGTTATCAATTTGGTTGGATTCTGCTAGCGAGGAAGGAGGGCGCGCGCTGTAGCAGTTTTACAGATTGACCCGATATACTCATATAATTAATCAAGATACACAGATGGAAAGTACATTTAAAAAAACATGAAAATAATTCTCGAGTTGCTGCTTAGTTAGGATCGATCTTCCCAGTGCATGAGCTGAATTGGATTTGGTTTTCTGGTTGGATTGTACTGGCGATGGATTGGGACACACATTGGAAGATTTCTTGGTCATAGACCAAATAAAATCATACAGTTGTGGGTCATGATGCTTGGTGCTGACTAAAAGTAGATTAATAACTAACTAATATCGAGGTCCCATTCAGAGAAAATTTTAATGTCGAGGTCATATTTTGTGGTGGATCACCGGGTTTACAATTCGTACCACACCTTGGCTTAAATGCTCTAATGCATGGAATGGTTGGATTCCACTAGTGAGGAAGGAGGGCACGCCCTGTAGGAGTTTTACAGATCGACCCGATATAGTCATGTAATTAATCAAGATACACAGATGGAAAGTACATTTAAACTAAAATATGTCAATTAAAGATAATTCTTGAGTTGTTGCTGAGTTAGGATCGATCGTTTGGAATGCATGAGCTGAAATCGATTTGGTTTTGTGGTTGGATTGGGCTGCACATTTGAAGATTTCTTGGTCCATGATGCTTAGTGCTGACTAATTGTAGATTATAATAACTAATATTGAGGCCCTGTTCGGAGAAAAATTAATGTTGAGGTCATATTTTGTGTTGGATCTCCGGGTTTGCAATTCGTGCTCCACCTTGGCTTATTAAATGCTCCGGAATACATGGAACTTAGAATGTTATCAATTTGGTTGGATTCCGCTGGCGAGGAAGGAGGACGTGCGCTGTAGGAGTTTTACAGATCGACACGATATAGTCATAGTATAATTAATCAAGATACACAGATGGAAAGTACATTTAAAAAAAACACGAAAATAATTCTTGAGTTGCTGCTTAGTTAGGATCAATCTTCCCAGTGCATGAGTTGAAGGATTTGGTTTTGTGGTTGGATTGTACTGGCGATGGATTGGGACACACATTGGAAGATTTCTTGGTCATAGACCAAATAAAATCATACAGTTGTGGTTCATCATGCTTGGTGCTGACTAAAAGTAGATTAATAACTAACTAATATTGAGGTCCTGTTCAGAGAAAAAATTTAATGTCGAGATCATATTTTGTGTTGGATCACCGGGTTCGCAATTCGTGCCACACCTTGGCTTGAATGCTCTGGAATGCATGGAACTTGGTATTAATTCGGTTGGATTACACTAGCGAGGAAGGAGGACGTGTGCTGTAGGAGTTTTACAGATCGACCCTATATAGTCATATAATTAATCAAGATACACAGATGGAAAGTACATTTAAACTAATATACGTTAATTTAAAATAATTATTGATTTGTTGCTGAGTTAGGATCGATCTTCCCAGTTCATGAGCTGAAAAAAAGACAGCTATTTGAGGGAATGCAGCATGGGCCCTATAACTTGCTTTTCTATTTCCAACCAAAGCTAGAAGAGCAGCTCGTCTATCCTGAGTTTTCGTGTCTAGCTTGCTTGCTCACTTCCTATAACAGCAATCAAAGAAAATCTCGGTGGATTTGGTTTTCTGGTTGGATTGTACTGGCGATGGATTGGGACACACATTACAAGATTTGTTGGTCATGGACCAAATAAAATCATGCAGTTGTGGTTTATGGTGCTTCGATTAATTTTGCTGGTTAAAAGTAGATTAATAACTAACTAATATCGAGACCCCAATCAGAGAAAAAATAATGTTGAGGTCATATTTTGTGTTGGGTCGCCGGGTTTGCAATTCGTGCCACACCTTGGCTTAAATGCTCTGGAATGTATGTAACTTAGAATGGTAGACTAGAGGGTTGAGTGAATGTGGTCAAATGTTGAGTGAGATTTACTAGAGTACTACCAGTTTGGGAGAAAGAAGCAGTGCTAGATACAAATAGTTGAATTTTAAACATCACTTCCTCTGCATTCAGGCTTGCATGCTAAATTATCAGGTAGAACTTGTTCAGTGCACAGTGTTTGAATTCACTAGACATTTATTTTGCTGTCATATTTGGCTTTCAGAGGAAATAGTGTTCTGTGATGTGTTTATTTTAGTACTGATGTTCTCGGTGTATTCTGGTCTTATGACAGGAATATAGTGTCAACGGTCAACTTAGACTGTAAATTGGACCTGAAAGCAATAGCTCTTCAGGCACGCAATGCAGAATATAACCCCAAGGTGAAATCATTATCTGTATACATTGTTACATGACATTTATTTTTCTCCTATTGGGCTATTCATACTGTATTTAAAAGTTTCATGAATATTGAAAGTGGTCTGGTGCTATATTTCAAAAACATCCAAGTGCTGTCACTTTGCTATCACTGACAAGTCTACTGCAATTGCATGTCTTTGTGTCTCCTGCTTTGGGGATGGTGAATAACCTGGTTTAAGAGTTAGTGATGCTGTACATGTGTTCTTTTCTGGAACCCCAACCTAAAGACCCTTCCGAATTCGTGTTTATACACTGTGAACGTGCAGAGTAATTGTCAGATATATCAATAGCTTAGTTTTTTGTTCAGTAGTAAGTTGCTTCAAGGGTTTGCCAAGAGAGCGTCGAGTCTACCTGACTACCTTTTATTTAAGAGGAAAATGAGGAGTTGATGATACATGGTTCCTCTGTTGTACTCTGCATTTTACTAAATAAAGCTAAGGCTGTTTAGAACTTGCACTCATATGTAGCTAATTTGTACTCTTAGCAGGTTAATATGATCTGTTTTATTGTGTCAAATAGCTGCCATCGACTGACCCTCTCTTGCTGTTCTGATGTATGCAACCCTGTTCAAGCAGCATATAGTTTATGTATTGCTAACTGTCTGTTTTTAAACAGCGTTTTGCTGCAGTTATCATGCGGATAAGAGAACCAAAAACTACTGCACTGATATTCGCATCTGGAAAAATGGTAAGGTTAAGTTTCTGTATATCAGATGCAGTATATGTTCTTTTGTAGTCTGATTACTAAATGTCTTTGGAGCTGGTACTGTTGCACAATTGAAAATTAACGCCAATTCCCCATAAACACTGACTGTTTCTTTTGTGCGACATCTTGTCAGCAGTCATTTATCAGAATTATATGTATTAATCTGTAAAGACCCTCTAAATATCAGCAGCCATCGGAAATAAAGTTTTGTTGAGAATGTTTGGTATTGGTTTGGTACTTGAATTCGATTAAAAAAAGTTCTTGGGGTATCTGTGTCTCTCATTCGCTTTGATCGAGACCAAAAAAAAAGTAGCTTCCTTTCATTTTTGTTGGGTTTCATATCTAGCCTACCCCAACTTGCTTGGAAAAAGGCTTTGATGTTGTTGTTGCAGTGGTCTTTGTTAACACTTGGGTAAAAGTAGGCTGATAGTTATATCAGAGAGTTACTATCTTAGTGGCCATCCTCACCATTACACACTGATGCAAAGTATTCCCATTGCTGCATTATCAGGTCTGCACTGGAGCAAAGAGTGAACAGCAATCGAAACTTGCTGCTAGAAAGGTATTACCTGCCTTTCTTTCTCTCTCATACATATCAAATGTATTTGCTTAGAGATTTCTGAAATTTTAAATGTTTTTCTGTTTTCAGTATGCTCGTATAATCCAGAAGCTTAGCTTTCCTGCAAAATTCAAGGTACCTATCCAATACTTGTATAAATTGTGCATGTTTGTACCTTAATAAAAATTAGTTTGCTGAATGTTTGTTAATTCTGTAACATCAGGACTTCAAGATCCAGAATATTGTTGCATCTTGTGATGTCAAATTCCCTATAAGGCTTGAGGGCCTCGCATATTCTCATGGCGCTTTCTCAAGTGTAAGTTACTAAGTTGAAGACTATGATTCCTGTTAGCACTAGTTTACCAGGCATTGTATTTTCCTTTCTTGGAACTTTTCTTTTTGTCTTGTTTCTGTACTGATATTTGATACGGTTTTGCTCCACAGTATGAGCCAGAGCTATTTCCTGGCCTGATTTATCGGATGAGGCAGCCTAAGATTGTCCTACTAATTTTTGTTTCAGGCAAGATTGTTCTGACTGGAGCAAAGGTTTGTAGTCATTTCCTGTGGGTTTCTCTATTACTCAATCATAATCGCGCTCTATCTGAGCTGTTCCATTTGTAGGTGAGAGAACAGACGTATACAGCCTTTGAGAACATATATCCTGTCCTCACAGAGTTCAGAAAAGTTCAGCAATGATGGTATGATTCCTACAATTGTCTATAAGTTGGGAATAGAATATGAAATATATTTTTCCATTGACAAGTTGGATCATTAAAGCTGGATTTGTCCTTTTTGCTGCTCAAGTGCATGTGGTGCTTCTTATATTTTTGTTTGCGGTGTTTTTTGGACTGCGATGAGTGGTTGTTTTCAGAAATTAATAGTACAGATTTTCGTCTGTGCAGAGGACTTTGGAAGGAAGCAGAATTGGAGATATTGTTGCTTGCGTCCCGCTCCAACTTCCAAGTGTACATATAGCCTGGTTTCCAGTGGAGCATATGCTGTCCATCAGATTTGGATTTTGGAGTACCTGTAGTCGCAATCGACTTGAGTCTTGTTTTGTGATGGATCATGACTGAAGATGATATCTTTCAGGGACAGTTGTTATCACCTGAATTGATCTGTGGAAGGCTAATGAGACCAAACAGATTTTGCTCCTGGATTCTAGTGTCTTTTCTGAATGGTTCTGATGATGAAGAGGCAACCAAGTGTGTTTTTGTTTCTTGACATGTTAAAAGGACTTCTGGCAATGTTGGGCAAACTTATGGGTCAAATAGGAAAAGGAACTTGTATCTACCTTTTTAGCCATTTGATCGCTCAAACCATTTCTACCTTTGTTGGCTTCTCACTCATAGCTTTCAAAAGAAGGCACTTAAAAAATTGGGCATTTAACGCCTGCTGATTTTTTTTGGTATGTTTCATTTCATTTTCAACGATAACTCAACCGTGAAAACAATGGTAAAGTTATAAAACAAGGCGTGCCTAAAAGCAAGAAAAGTTCCACATGCTCACAAAAATGCATGACAGCATGAACAGCACCACCAGCTTCACTTTTATTTTCCATCTATGGCAAAAGCTTTCTTTTTCTCCACATATGACAAAAAAAAAGATTGCATATGCAATTTACACATCTGTTGCTTCACGCACGATAAAAAGTTTTACAGCATCAGCTTCACTTTTTTTCGAGTTGTTGTATTGTACTTTGGGGAAAAGGGAGGGTGGTTCACATGAGTTTGGCCTCTCTGCCTAGTGCCTACTAGCCTTTCTTGCGTGTCATAAAAGGGAGGGAAACGAGCACGAAAACATTGAAAGGATTCTTGTACTACTGACTGGAAAATAAATGAAATGCAGACTGGACAAGGAATAAGATATGCTGCAGATTTCTCTCATTATTTGCAAATTCATAAGAGGATATATCCTCTGCACGTTTTAATATCAAATTGATAGTCGCTGTCAGTACACTAGAAACAACTATCGTACTAGCTTTACAAGAAACTTCTCTAGTAAGAAGAATTATTTCTTGAACGATAACATCAAAAATATCTTAAACCAAGTATATTTTGATGTTTTGCTAATACCAAGTATATTTTGAAGTTTTGCTAATTTGCAGCTGACTTTCAATTCAATTTGACATTGTTCGCCTTTTCATCTATGCTATCCCTATTAATTTCATATGGTACAGAAAGAGAAATATACGACTATATTGAAGTGAAAATAGGCAAGATGATGCTTAGAGCATCTCCGGCGATAGCCCCTACTATTGGCCCCTTAGACCTCAAAGAGGGGTTGGGCCCACTTTTCCAGCCCCAAAACAATACACAAATTTCAACAATATCCACTAACTGCGTGTGTACTCAATCGCAAATGTGACTAATTGGTATATGGGACACATGTAATGGTGGCGATGGGGGCCTCTGTATATAAGGTCGTGGGTCTAGGGGCTTGTCTAGCTCTTGACGCAGGGACCTGCTGAAGTGGCTTTTTATGGCCTTGCTCCCAAAAGCGAAAGTATGGGCTTATGTAGAGGTCTTTCCGATGATGGTATTAAAAACTCTAATTAAAACAATTTTGATACTAGGGAAGAAGGTTTCTATCTCATCCAAAAACGGGGTTTTTACCATTCCATAATTCCATTGGGCACCTCACTAGGGATAAATAATTTCTTATATCTTATTGCCCATATAGTAATTGTCTACATGATCTTGTTTGCCCCTACTCTGTTTACCTTAAACTTAGTTGAAGGAGTTTTCCCTTCCAAGGGAGTATTAGTGAGATGTGTTGCATCATCTCTATGCTAGGATGTGATACCCATATGAATGTGTACCAATCACTTCATGTTAATTTGATGTCACTCTTAATTTGTTATTTATTGCTATATTCGTGTGCAACCATGTTTATGAGAGAGGTCAAGTGAAACCATGAATCCCATACCATTTTAATCCATAAGAAACACCATTTACTTTATTTTGTATTTTTTTTGTTCTAGCCTTAATTAAACATGACAATCCAAAATATCTAGCTTTACTTTATTTATGTGATGAGAAGTTCTTGCAGTGTTGTGCCACTTATCTCACAACAACCCTATATATTTCGGCAACTTACTTTTTTGACTTTATTTAAAAAATTGCTTATAAATAGTTGTGCTTGACAAAACACCTCGGTGGAGTTGGGACATAAAACCATTTCTTTTGCATTTTTAGGTTGATCGAAGAGGATTAAGGATATAACCATTTTCTCCGAGAGTTTGATATAAACTCTTGAGTCACTCATGTGGGTTAAATTACGCTTGTTTAATCACTTGACCCTTGTCGTCCCAACAAGTTGGTAAATACGCGTAGTTTTGTTGCTATCACCCGCCGATGAAGAACAACCACGCCGAAGCACCGCCCTACACTAAACAGCTCCTTTTGGCTACTCAATGCCGCCAAACATGTCATCGAGAAGGAGATCGGCTAGAGAGACCTTATTTGACGCACAACCACCCGATCAAGACGGTGCCACCACAAAATCCTAAAACTATATTCTTGAATCCATGTCTAACATCCACAACAAGTGCCCCCGGTGCCTCTCGCCGCTAGAGTAGCAATCCGAGTGGAGGGGAATCGACAATCTCGTGGTATAGTCGGATGTCGCCTAGGGTTTTCTAGAGGACGGGAAGCCTTCTGGCATGAGCCATGTATGGTACTAATGAAAAAAAAATTATCGTTGCCAATTCTGTTTTGGATATTTATTACCATACTAAGAAAATTCTCTTGCTTAACACATGTCATGGATTTTTTGACCCCAAGATAAACCTCACAATATCATTATCTTCTCAAACGAGAAAAACCCCTCCAGCAACCAAAACACAATTGGCATGTCAAACTAACAATTGGTAAACCCTAAAACCCCCCCATGATTTTTTTTTGAACCGTGCAACCGCCCAAATTATAATCACCCAAACCCTAAACCTCATGACTAAGCAAAAGAGAGACATGTCTTGGGCCTTTTTTCTCCCAATGGGGTAAAAATCCGGCCTTTTTCGGCGCACACAATCGTAACCCCAACGCGCTCTCCCCACAGCTGTTCTCTCTTCTTCCCCATAAAAACCTCCGCTCGGGGCCAAAAAGCTCGCGGAATCCCTACCCTCTCTCTATCTCTTCTTTCTCTCTCTACCCTCCCTCCCCCTCTCTCCTCCCTGCGTGCTTCAGCCGTCTTGGAGGCGGCTGCCTGGGGCAGCATGGACGTGCACCGACTACCGAATGCGGCGGCGGCCGCCGCCGCCGGCCTGGGCGACTTGTTCCCCCACGAGCCCGCCATGGTCAGTTTCTTTCCCCCTCCCCCTCCCGCTTTCTTGTTCCCCTAGGATTCTTCTATGTATTGCTTGCCCAGAAATAGGGCTTTGGGCTGCGGTTGCTTGCTTCGGTGGCAAGAAAGATGGGTTCTCTTCTTGGTTTTTCAATGCTTTTTTGGGGGTTCGGACTATTGGGGGTCTAGGCGCCGCCAGTCCAAGAATTACGGGGTTTAGGTGCAGTTTTCTGCTTGAGCCCTAGGTTTTGTTGGTTCCTTATCTGTGTTCTTCCCCCACTTCGGGATGAACTATTACTGCAACATTAAAGAAATGCTGATTTTGTTCCTGTTTTGCTTTTTTACTGCTCTGTTCTTCCGTGGCAGAGGAATTTTCTAACCCGTCTGTTTAGGTTTGTGTCCGTCCATCTATTGGGAGATTAAATTGGTTGGAGGGAATAATTTTGCAATTTGTTGAAGAAATTCAACGGTAACTGTCGGCTGCCGAGGGGATATTTTTCCCCTGCAGCAGTTGTGCCTTTCTTTTCTCGCCCTAGGGTTTATGCCGGATTCTTGCAATCTACCCATTGGGAAAAGTAGCATACGGGTGTTTCCTTTCTTGTGACATCACCTGGAGGAAAAACAATGCGCGTCCTGATGACCTTCAATGTCGATTTGCATATGTTCCTGGCGTCCTGTCATTGTCATTGCACAAGTGCACTCACTGTTGATACAGATTGTGACAGAGATATTCTAGTTTTGTATCAATTTGCGTGGAAACTTTAGGGCAATGGCACTCAGCAATCTTAACTTTGTGTAATAAGGGACACTTCAGTTTTTGCTTTGTGTCAATTTCTGTGGAAACTCAAGGATTGGAAACATTGGCAATGCACCCAGCACCTCGTTATTGTAGCTTTGTGTGTCAATTCGAGTTGAAACTCTAGGACTGGAAACATTGACAACCCACTTGAAGAATTTAAGGAGATATCTTTCCATGAATCAGTTCAGTTCCTCGTATTCAGGGTGACTGAAAGTTTGCCATAGCCTTTGCCACTCAACTGTTCAATTGCATCCTGATGAGAGAAACTGCCCACTGTGGTGGTTTCTGTTCCGTGGTGCTTAATTGCATTGTAAATGCTTGACCTGTCATTATGTTCAAAAGTATGTTCCAGAAAATTAAATTGGTATTGAAACCTACATTTTCTTCATGAAGTCCTAGGTTCATAACTTGCAATTCCCCCAAGCAGTTCCGCATGGATAATGTTTGTTCTTTGATGGTTTGTTCTTAGGAAATACAGTAGTTCAAAAGAAAATACACGTTGACTATCTATAGGAGTTTGTTCTTTGATAGTTTTTCTTCAGAAATCTATTGGCCAAATTGATTGCTCCATGCTTCTGCTTCACTTTATTTGTGTGCCCATATTGCTAAGGGCAATCCTAACCGAGTAAGGCTTGCCTGTAGTTCCATCCGTTTGTTTTATCCTCACATGCTTGTTTGTTGCAGAAATTGTAGAAAAGAACCTTTATGAAAAAGGATATTTCCTCACAGTTGTGTAATTCCTTCTAGAAATAGATTCAGAAACAATCACTTTTGCAATTTTATCTAACATGCCACGTGCTACTCTTTGATTTGCAGGAAAACGAGGATAGCAACACAGTGTGGCTCTCCGGCTATTTAGAGGACTGTTTGTCTAGACCTGCATCCTACCCTGTCTCCCCAGAACAAGCAGCTGGAAAACCGGGATTACCACATCCTTCATCTTCCAATCCCAGAAGAAAGAAAAGAAGCCTGGCCTCTGTTATAAGAGAGAGCGATGAAGAACACTATGTCACGGTGTTTGTTGAGCCACCACTACTACTTGATCAGAAGGATTGGCTAGCAGAGAGTGAGCTCATCCTCCCCAAGAAAGAGAAAGACCAAGAACTTGTCCAACAACAGGAACATGAGGAAGAATATAAGCTCAATATGACTGCACCAATGCAGTTCCAACAAGAACAGGTGGTGAGGAGGTGTAGCATTTGTTTGTCCAACCTAGCACCACAGTGGCAGGGTTCAATGCCATTGTGTAGCGCATGCAGCCTGAGGCTCAAGGCAGGGAACGGGTTCATTTCCATGGAGCGCTGCGGCCAAGAAATCTATGAGGAACAAGATCAAGGAAGGGGCCAGGATAAGAGGAGGATCAAGAAGACCACACATTTTGGAGATGATGATGAGCCTCCACAGGAGAAGAGGAAGATCAAGAAGACTGCTGCACCTGTGGATGAGGAGTTTCAGCAGGCGAAGAGGAAGTTCAAGAAGGCCACATATGTGAACGAGGAGCTCCCACCGGAGGAGCCAGTGAAGAGGTGCACCCACTGCATGTCCTACAAGACCCCGCAGTGGAGGACCGGCCCCTTGGGGCCTAAGAGCCTATGCAATGCGTGTGGCGTGAGGTACAAGTCTGGCAGGCTGCTGCCAGAGTACAGGCCCGCCAACAGCCCGACCTTCGTGAGCTTCATGCACTCCAATTCTCACAAGAAGGTGATGCAGATGAGGAAGACCGTTGATGATATGTGATCTGCTGGTGATCAGGAATATTCTGCTGAACCTGTCGGGCTTTAGAAGCTATTTGGCTGGTAGTCGTGTAGATGATGAGAGAAGCGGATGCGAAAATCCAGTTAGGTCTTCAGTTCAGACTCTTTGTTAGCTCTAGCTCTAGCAGTTCTTTCGCTTCAGAGAACATTTCTCTAGTCTTGGATTCGTTGTTACGGATGGTTGGTTGCTACAATATTATTAATGCTGCCATTATATTGCAACGTTATGCGATCACCTCCCTCAGAGTTGAATTGCTGTTGTGCTTGTGCATGATGTGATCTTGGCACTAGTGAAAGAAGTGGTTCATCCACCATATATGTTTGTCATTGACTGTTTTCTAGGCTGAAACAGAAATTCTTTAGTTACAAAATTTTGCAAGAGAAGTACCCAGCATGATCAGACAAGCCAATTGTCAATGCAGATAAAATGTTGGATAAGTAATATCTGGTGCAATGTGTTGTGTATGTTGTTCATGGTCACAGTTCTTTTTTACATTGTTCCTTTCCAGAAGTGGAAATCTCTGTGTGCTTTTGTAATGAGAGATATATTTCTTTTCTTTTTGTAAACCTGAGTACCAGATAGGTTTGGACCATGCAGGATCTGAATTTCTTGTTTCAAAATTGTTAGTCTGCAACATTGCCATGACAGAACATTACTTTCTGGGAGTCAAATAGTACTCCAGATCAGAATGTACTGGCTGGATTCGTGAAACAAACCTGCTCCAAGTCTGAGGCAGCAAAGCTCTCTCGTCATAATTCAGAGACAACTTTGTATGGCTCAGTCAGTGGTGATGATTGACCATGATGCAGTTGGGCAAGCAGGTCCGTTCTTTCCTTTCTTCTTCATGTGAAAGGAAAGGAAAGGTCTTGCCTGCCTTTCTGCTGTTCCACTTACACCATCATGGATCTTTTGCTGTTTATGTCAAAATTTTATCTCTCCATGTATATTTGGAGCAGTACAAGTTAAGCCCTTTCTAGTGCACACATTTTTTTCTTCTTCTTTGACCTTACTTAGTGTAGTAATAATAAGTGGTAAGAGCATCTCTAGCCGCGCCCCAAAGGGATTTGGGGCGCCCCGGATAAAATTTTGTTCCCAGCCGCGCGCTCCAAAGCCCCCTTCAGTCCGGCGCGGCCCAATACGTTGTCCGGCGCCCCGAGCCTGTCCCCGTTGCACATGGGAGCTCCGGGCACGCTGGATACAACGAAAAGCGTGGCGGGCTCCCACCTGTCGGCGACCACTTCCATAACCGTTGGTTCGCACCTTTTATTTCTCGTCGCATCTTCCCTCCCGCGCCTCCCACCCTCCGCTGCCGCTCGATTTGCCGGCCATTTCGACGACAAGTCTCTTCTGAGTTGATACACAGGACGACTACCTTCACATGAGTGAGTCTACTGCCATTGAGTGCATGTACAAGTTTTGCCGAGCTGTGGGAGGATAGTTTGTCAAATACTACTTGAGAGGGTCAACTGAAGAAGAGACTGCAAGGATCATGGCACAAAATGCTGCGAGAGGATTCACTGGGATGCTTGAAAGCATCAATTGCATGCACTGGTCATGGAAGAACTGCCTGTTTGCTTGTCAAGGTATATACAAAGGGCTTCATGGATATTGCAGTGTGCTGCTTGAAGCTGTGGCAGATTATGACCTGTGGATTTGGTATTCTTTCTTTGACATGGCGGGATCAAACAATGACATCAATGTGTTGCAACAGTTCCGGTGTTCAACAAACTAGTGGAATGTCATACTCCACCGTGCAACTATGAGATCAATGGCCACAAATATACCAAAGACTATTATCTAGCCGATGGTATATATCCAAAATGAGCCACTTTTGTCAAAACAATCCCGACTCCATCAGGTCAGAAGAATTGCCACTTAGCTTCGTGACAGGAGGCTTGCAGGAAGGATGTCGAGCGGGCATTTGGTGTGCTTCAAGCTCAATTTGCAATTGTCCGGTACCCTGCTCTAAGCTGATCTCACGACCAAATGTGGAAGGTAATGCAGGCTTATGTGATCATGCACAACATGATCATCGAGGATGACCACAAGAATCATGCCAGAAGACATGTTGATCCCTATGAGTGTCAAGGCCCTCTTGCGGAGGTTGATCATGAGTTGCCTGTAGATTTTGCTATTTTCCTCGCCATGCACGCAGAGATCCGTGACAGCAATGTTCACGAGCAACTTCAAAATAATCTCGGAGGATCAAAGGATTATCAGCAAATGCCGCGGCACCTTGATCTAGCCCCATTTATTACATTTGTTTAGTTGTTTTATTGTTTGTTGCATTTTATTTTGAAAACAATTTTGCCAAACATATTTATTTGTATGCTATATTTAATAAATGATTGTGTTTTCGAAAACCCAATAAAAAAGTTTAGGGGCAGCATTTGGAGGTCGTGGCTAGGGAGCGACGTCCTCCAAATACGACACGAAGAAAACACGTCCCCTAAACGCTCAATCCGGCTCCGTTTGGGGACGCTTCTGGAAATGCTCTAAAAGCACCAGATATTTGTGCTGAGCTAGCTTTGTCACAGTGTTGCTTTGTCACAGTGTTGAAGCTAGGGATAGTTCTACTTGTATGAAATAAAGTACTTAGAGCTGGTAGAAATAAAGTTCAAGTATCTACGTGGGCAGCCACGTGCACAAACTCCCTCAACATGCCAAGTTGTCAACCATGCCAATATCAGATATTTATATGCCCAGATGACATCAACATTTTCTAGTTGCACTCTAAGCATAGAAGCTGGTCAAATCTCTTTTGATACACATGGAAGGCCAACAGTAGTACTTGGTTCCTAGAATCAATGCAATGCATGATGTGTACCCCATTGTGGCATGGCAACAGCACTTGCCAGTACAGTCACCGGAGCATGAACATAGCCTGCATCACACCTTTTTGTCCTGTCAAGCCCTAGCAGCTAGCCGCAAGCAAGGACTAGGAACACCAATAATTCAGCACTACTGTTTGACATTCTATGTGAACTATTTTTCCTACAAAAATGAACATTCTGACATGTAGGGCACCATGATACTTTATTTTCACACCGGCTTGACATGGACCACTGAGGAGTTCAATGTACAGGGGAGAGAGAATGCAAATTGGAAAACAGCAGAAGGTCAACACAAAGTATGAAAGTATTATCCAATGCTTGCTACACAAAGTGGAATTAAACTTGACACCAAAGCTTGATAGGACTTGTATGTCGGACCAACACAAGCAGAGATACCAAAGCTTTATTTCTGCCTGACTCCTAGGGACAGAGAGATCGTCATCCGAAAATAGCTCTAGCAGTTTCGCGGTTTAGGACTCGATGGTCACTCGACCACCATGCTCTCAGCCTCCTTCTTGATGGAGTGGAAGAGCACCGACGAGAGGTAGCGCTCTCCAAAGCTCGGGAATACAACCTACATATAGAGTAAAATGTCAACCTTGGAATGTAGTGAAAATGAAATGGCTGAATCATTGTATAAATTGTTGCTAAAAGTCTCTCTTCACATGGTGGGGGTATGTTAGATTGCAGTATAACAATTGACAAATACAGATGTTCCCTATAGGGCATGCAAATGTAGTATATATGTAGTACTACATTATATATCGATTTTTTTGTGCTTAAAAGATTATGGCAGCATATGCTAGAAACTACCAGGAGGAAATGCGTCACTTACGACAAAAAGTTTTCCTGCATTCTCAGGCCTCTGAGCAACCTTGATTGCTGCAGCCGCAGCAGCGCCAGAAGATATTCCAACCTACACACATTTAGATTGTCAATGGCCGAGGCAAATACATGATTCTGCATGATCCATATGGACGATAAATGTCAGACAGAAATCCCACCAGCAATCCTTCTTTCAGAGCAAGGGACTTGGCCATCTCAATAGATTCATCACTTGAAACCTGCCAAACAATTTGAATGACCAAAAGGTTACACAAGGTAAAAGAAGCAGAGCAGTATGTAAAGATAACCAGGAAATATCCATCGAACTTCTAGTATCTTTTCCAGAGTACTACTAGACAAACTTCTAGTCTCACAAGAGAAAGGTAAAAGTAGCAGCTAAGCAAAACAGAACGTGGCACAAAATTGCTCGTATAGTGCCTTCTCTACAATACAACTTAATAAAAGAGGAAACTCACTTGTATGGTTTCATCAATGATGTCAACGTCCAAGACACCAGGGATAAAACCAGCTCCAATTCCCTGGATCTTGTGTGGCCCTGCTTACGAGAATTTGGATCTCATGAGTCCAGAACAGGCAGTGTCAAGAATCAAAGCAGAGTATTGTTGGTCCAAACTGGTCCTGAAGGTTCCTCTTCCTAACTGGGATATCTTGCTTTTTATCATGAGGTCGCATTTATAATGGTTAAGCATCTGATAATTATTACTTATATTTCAAACGTATTGACAAGATATAAGGCAACGCAAAAGGGAAACTCCTAATGAGTTTTTTCTTAACTTCTAGTACACGTGGGGAAAAAATTAGTGCGATTACTCTGAAAACAAGCACAAGAGAATGAGATGCATTATTTGAACAAATGGAATATAGTAGAGAAGCAAAAGATTACCAGGCTTTCCACCATTTAAGACAGCACTCTCTGTCGGCTCCACACCATATAACTAACATAATGAAACACAATCAATCAGAAACTACTTCTCGTACATGAAGAATGATGAAATGTTGGTTAGTCAAAGTTGCCTGCTACCGTTGTAGCATAATTGGTAGTGCTTACTTTGATATTAGGATTTTGCTCTTTGAGGTATCGTCCGGATCCAGTAATGGTACCACCTGTCCCAATGCCAGATATAAGGCCATCAATTTTCCCTCCTGTGCCTTTCCAGATTTCAGGCCCAGTTGTCTCGTAGTGAATCTGCACGAGATATTCAAATCTGAGAATTGGCAACTCGAGTATAAAGATGGTCTTCAAACAAAAAAGTTCAACTGTGCTGCACCTTTGGGTTGGCAGCATTCTCGAATTGCTGAAGGATGTATGAGTTTGGTGTCTTTGCTGCCAGCTCTTCAGCCTTTTTGACAGCTCCTTTCATTCCCAAGAGTGGGTCAGTAAGGATCAGTTCAGCACCAAAAGCCTTCAATATGATTCTCCTCTCCATACTCATGGAGGCAGGCATCGTAAGTACAAGTTTGTAACCCTTTGCGGCAGCCATGAAGGCCAGTCCAATGCCTGTGTTTCCACTGGTTGGTTCAATCAGCACACTCTGGCAACCATTCATGTGGAAGGAAAAATATCAGCAAAACCAGATCCTAGCATTCTGATTTTTTTTTAGTAAATGTAGTTCTGTTAGCAGTTTGCAGAAAAAGCTCGCTACCAAATAAATGGTTAATACTTATTAGACTGAATCAAATGTGGCTAGATTCACAGTTATAATGTTAAGCTTGCTAGCAAGGGGCAACATACGATCATTCATCAAAGACATCCTGAAATATTATATAGATAGGTTCTATAAAAGTAGTTGGATCATGTAAATGGTAATCCAATAGCTAAGCTGGACCAATGAGCTCATGGATGGTTGACATAAAATACTTAGGCCAAGCATCTTCACAAGTCAAACAACTTGGCGCAGGAGAAAATGAATAATACCGGAAATCAAAGCCACATACATGAGCATTAGACTCTAAACACCGTCAGATATATTACTCTGATATAAATGGTCAAAGGGCATACGTGAAGGAAGACAAATTCGTCATGCCAAGTGAGGCATTCCATAATTAACTACTGAATTCAACTGGAAGAGACTAAATTCCATTGACTTGTTGTACGTCTCACCCTCAACCTCCTTCCTTTATGCGAATAGATTTATTTCTTTTAACAAATCCGTGTTTGTGATTTGTGGTTTTATATCACCACACTAGTTCTACAATATAAATCACATTCTTCGGCAAACCGGGCTCATGGCCATGCACAGTACTGCAGCCTACGCATGTTTCTGACCGCCCGAATACCTTTTGTGTTCTCTACTGAACTGAAGCCAATCAAGTTACAGGTAATTCAAAACAAAATCACAAGTGATAATTGTATTCCAGCAAGTGCAAATTATTATTTGTGACACCAAACCACTCCCAAACGGTATAAACTATAAAACAGGGAAGAACAACAGTCAACAGGGGGGCTGAGTGCCGATTTGATTTTACTCACCGTGCCTGGGGTTATGAACCCCTTCTCCTCTGCATCAGTGATCATGCTGTATCCAATCCTGTACAAGCACAAAACATGAGCATACAGAAGAAATCTTGCGCTCCAATCTTAACAAAAATAAATCACAGAATGATGAACCAAAGTCACCTATCTTACCACAGCGAACACACTGAAATAGGAAGCCTAACCAAAACTCTGGACTAACAAACCACGGATCGAAACTAAGAACCACATCACCTTTCAACCAGAGCTAGCAGGAGCAACCATACTGACTGTCACACATAGCCCAAGCTGAAGAGATTCTAAAACAAGGGAGGGAGGGAGGGAGGGGGTCTATTAATTAGCATAGCGGCGGCGACACCCACCTGTCCTTGACGCTGGAGCAGGGCTCCATGGACTCGAGCTTGGCGGCGACGCGCGCCACGCACCCATGGGTGACCGTGTTGAGGTACACCAGCGGCGTGTTCCCGATCAGCTGCACATCGGAAACAGAGTACGCAAGAATCAACCACCTGCCTTTCTAATCCAGCGCGGCGAGAATCGGTAGAGGACGCGGGCGCTCACCTCGGTGACGTCGTTGGCGATCGCCGGTGATGACGCCTCCCCCATCCCGCCGTCAACAAGCTTCACAGAAAGAAACATAGAAATCAATCAATCAATCGACAAAGAAAGAAAGAAAGAAATCATGTCAATAACTGCAAGAGGAAAGGGATCCTGTCAGTCATAGTTACCGATCTGGAACTCTGGCAGGGAAGTGATTCTCCTGGAAGCGGCGGCTGCTGGAAGTGGAGCAGGAACTGGGAGGAGCAGGCGGAGGCGGCGAGATTTTATACAGGCTGAGGTTGGTGGTGGTGGCGGAGAAGGGGAGAATGGGACAGGCCTGGGTCCGTACGCCGGGTCTACCGTGAGCCGTGACGCTGCGGGGTGGGTCCGGGCCGAGGTGCGCTCGAAGCCTTGAGGCTGCTCGCTGGTGCACGGCACGGCGGGGAACGGCGTTCGTTGAATCTGGACGGCGTTCGTGGCGCCAGCGTCCAAACACGGTTGAGTGTGAGTGAGGGGAAAGATGGGTATGATAGGATTATAAACTTTGAAAAAAATGAATTACGGAGTATCATGTTTTACAATTGACATCTTGCAAAAATGTTGAATTTTGTCCTTGGCCCAAAATACACTTGAGAATTTTTTAAGGACCGTAGACCGGTAATTCGATGGTATCGTTGTTGTCAAGGACAAGGCCTAATGGATTGGTGGCACATCATGAAGGGATGAATGGCTATGTGCAAGCAGGGTTGCGTCTTTGGAGATGCAGGTTCTGTCTTAAGCGATCCGCATCGTGTGGATAATGGATAATTATTCAGGTCTAGAAGTATTTTGGATTTTGAGGATTACCATCCCGTAGGTTGACAATTCAAGATGTCGTTGTTCCTAACTGGCTAACATTGACTTGAGAGTTCACCGATGACTTCTTGGGTCCTATTATTGACCCTATCTTTTTTGTCTTGGCATGTAAACCTTTGTTAATTTTTTTAATATATGGATTAAGAGAAAGCATTGTAATAGACTTTATGTTTGGTGGCATCACAGAACCTCATAATACATATAGCGATCATAGGTGACTCATTATGCAAAAGATATGATGATGACATGCATTGAACATCATAAATAAGGTACAGTTAGGATATGTAAACTCGAGGCATAACTCAAATGTCGTGAAGTGGATGAAATAGTAAGCTTTATTAACCCTTAGTTGCAAGCTAAAATACCCAAATTCACTCCAGCAAAAAGGAACCGCTAAGATTTGTTTGCTTCATTAGCATATGCACCCACATACGTCATTAGTATTTTTATACAAAATAAGTTCACTTTAAACCTCATAATAAATCATTAGTTGTATGGTTTGTGTGGTGGCCTTCTCCACAACCAATTGACGGCCCTTAGGGCATTCTCTGACCCTATTTAGTTCAATCAAATGAACTAGGTTCACAACAAACACATCCCTCCTAAAAAAGTATATTGAAATAGAGAGGGCCGGAAGGTACCCTAGAAGCCAGAAATTTGCACCTCCATGGCAACCACCAAGGATGAAACCCTAGGTTGGACGCCTTAATAATCTCACTTATATCATTCTTGCTGTGTAAAGGAACGTCATTGCTGATAGTGAGATATCTACCTTGACATCGGCAGTCTTGAAACTCCACGACTCCAGTCTTGATAGGAACTGTGTAAGTGTGTCTGTATGTCGACAATATGAAAACCATAGTTGTAGAAGTGCTAGGAATTGAGGTCACTCCTCGAAAAATGTACTAGTTATTCATGTCGTGTGCAGGATGGATAAATAAGTTGATTGTTTTATCCGTTATTGTTTTGAACAGAAGACAAAATTTGATACTTATGTGGGTGATTTTTCTGTAACTTCTCAAACAGTAGCATCCCAAAGGCAGGCCACTTCGCAGTTTCCCTCAACCTTTGGTCGTGCAAAACCAGAATAAACAATTAAGTTAAGATTTGGACGGTGTTTTTTGCTTTATGTGGTTTAAAAAGAGATATAACACGATTAATGAATTATGGATAAACAAAGGGGTAACGATCATCAACCAACATGATCAACTGTCCATGCAAAAAAACCAAAGATCATGAGTGCTAGGTAGCTTAATATAAAACCACACATTTGAAAACTGGTCTATGTAACGGTTTGTTTCTCTTTTTTTTTTCCACATGAATTATATATACACATCATGATCGAGTGCTAGGTAGCTTCATCTCTCTTTCAATCATGTTTCTCCAATTTGGAGAGGATCATCCAAGATCAACCATATCATATCCTGATATCGTCCTTGTGCCGGACAGGGAATCTTTGCAGATAATATTTTAGATCGGATTACCAGTTCTTGTTGGCCCTATAATTTTCGAGGGGCCAATGAACACGTGCCCGTACACAATCGTATCATATATTGTAATCAACATCGATTTTGGTGGCAGCATGTGATGGACGAGATACACGGTGCAATAATTTGGCCCCTTTCTCTCGCCCACTGAATTGTTGACGTCGCGGTCTTCCGGTGCCCGCCGGCTGCAGGCAACCAAAGCTTCCACACCATGGCCGAATCCCACGTTAGCCGGTTGAAATGCTTTGATTAATTAAGTGATTATAATCGGGTCAGATGCTTGTTAACCTTTATGCATTGAACATGCATGCATGCATGCATCCTGTCACGTGGCCGGAACGACCGACCGTTGCGTAGGACATATACTAGCTAGTCGATCCGTGTTTGTAATACAAGATATTTTTGACTAATTTTCATAAGAATATCAAGAAAGAAATATCGAGCTTCTGCTTTCTATTGCATCATTTTTTCCGCAGTTAAAGAAACATATCAATTACCACATGGTATATATACAGTTAGCTACCCAAACTTAATATATTCATATCTTTTGCAAACAAAAAGGAGATATAATTATCTAGCTATCAGTTTGTACTGTAAATTTTGGTGCCTTAGAAAAACACGATTACTCTCTCCATTCCATCAAGATTGTTTAGAATTTGTCAAAACTTGGATATATCCACTCACTAGATAGTGTCTAAATACATTCAAATTTTGACAATCTTAGATAATTTTGGTGGGACGGATGAGTACTAATTAAAGATAATTTTGACAAATCTATACCTAATAATAAAGGAGCTAAGGTTTCTGCCAAAATTTTCGTCAACGCTTTTTTTTGACGGTTTTACCCTCCCACCAAATCGCATAATACGGCACAACTGCCATGCACGTACCGGTTGGTTCTTTTATTTCGCACATCCCTGAGCTTCCCTGTTCAATTCCCACAACCCACACACCGCTGGCCGTCCATAACCGTGAGCACTTTCTGTGGTGACCCTGCATACCACTGCATGTTGTAGTATGCCAGTCGTTGATATAACATTCACGAAGTACCATTCCGTAAATATTACATCCCTCAGAGTAGTACAACAGAACATAGCAGGGTCCATAACTCATTCATTTATTATTACAACTATCATACACATGTCATCTTGGAGCTCCTCTTGGGTCCTAAGAGGAATACTCATGGGTTCGAGGCGAACCCAACTTAACTTACAATACCAGAGTCTCATTAAACTAAACATTTATTTCATCGAGCAGCTAAATACTAGAGTTCGGGCTGCTCGGTTACTACCACTATCGGATATCTCTAAGCTTGTTCTCCTCCGGAAGCCTCCCCGGATCCGTAGACTATGAGATAGTCTACTCCTTCAACACCTCCTGAGAGGTCAGGTTCATCATAGCCGATGATCTCGGCTCCTTCATTGTTGTCGTAGTCCTCCTCCAGACGATTCAGACAATCTAAGCATGGGATTTAAGAGTGGTATGAGTACGAGCGTACTCAACAAGTTCATTATAGATAAGAGGTGTTTAATGCACTAACTACGATATTAGACCAGAAAGTCTAATACCAATGCAGGTTTTGGTAAGCATTTCTTCAAGAGGTTGCTTTTATTTCAAAGAGCTATGTCCGTCAGCCTTCACCGGTTTACTAGAACTTCATGGAGCTCCTTTCCGGCCGCGTTCGCAGTTCCTCAATCCCGGAACAGGGAGTGACAGGTCACGGTTCTTTACACTCTCGAGAGGTGTGTTGCTTTACCCATAAGAGATCTTAACCTTGGTGCCAACCGGCAGCTTTCCCGTCCACACTTCCTTCGGTGTGAGGCCCGGTATAAGGTCTAGCCAATCATGTTCCTCCGCTACCTCGAACACCCACCCTTTGTTGCATACCCCGACCCCGGGTCCTCGTCGGTCCCATTATTCCCGTAATTTCAGGGTGGACCCCGACCACGACAACGGTTTGGGACTCGTTAACCAAACTCCTTCGCCGGTAGCCGCAACCCATCATAGACCACATTACCGTGGGGAATTAGAAGGGGATCCCCACCCACCAATTGTTCCGCAAGCAGCAACCGTCTACGGTAAGCAACAGCCTATACCGTGGGGAATTAGAAGGGGCTCCCCACCCACCAATTGCTCCGCAAGATACAACCGTCTACGGTAAGCGAATCCGTTGATGTTCAAGAGGTGGAAAAACTTTTGACTACTCCGTCCCACTCCGGATCTTATGGTTAACACGGGTATTACGGCACAAGAATCACTGGCGACATTTGTTGTTTAATCCTAGATGGATATAAACCCGTGCAATGGAACCTCCACCATATCAACACAATCCATGGTTCCATTGCCCACCACATAGTCATATTCATAGTTATGAAAGTAGTGGTTTTGATTTTTATGCAATAGTGATAACCATAGTACTTTGCAAGTAATTTGATAGAAATACACAAATGACATGAGCAAGTGATGAACTTGCTCGAACACTGCAAAGTTTTGCAGTTGGAAGGTGTGGACTGATCCTTGTCCTCTGTCTCTGAAAAATAGCATCATTGTCCGATAAGGGCAATGGTTAAAGAGGCAATTATGCATGATTCCAGTTTTTAGGGTTTGTTCCCCCCTTCCGATGTCGTTATTATTTCATGTAAGAGGTTAGTACTAAGAATAATTTGGGGATACTTGGTTTAAAGTAAAATACAACCTTGAAATGTTGTCAAGGTGTTTTTAAAGTCCAAATGCATTAATGGATTTATTTTCATTATTGAGAATAATATGTGTGATTTAAATCATTATTTAAATCATCAAATTAAGACTTATTCTTCTTTGTCTTCAAAAATTCTCTTTGATATTTTATTTAGATAGAGAATTTTATGCTGATTAATTTTCGTATTTTTATTTATTTTTTTAGAGCTGTATTTTATTTTATAAAATTCTTGGAAATTCTCATTTAAATGGGTATTTTGGAAATGTCCAAAATACCCCTCGGACCCACTCGTCGAGCGGTCGAGCTGGTTAGGTTGGACCAGCCCGGTGGGCTCGGTCCAACCGACCCAGTCGCTTCGTCGCCCCCCTCGCGCTCGAACCCTAATTCTCTTCTCGCTCTGGCGACGCGCGCGTCGCCGCTCCCTTCGCCGAATTGTTCCGGCCGACTCCGGCCATCGCCGCCGGCGAGATGCGGCGCATCTGATCCGCCGTTCGACGGCGCTTCAGATCCACCGCGCCGATCTGTGTTTCGTCGCTTCCTCGACGCATCCCCATCGTCTCTGCTCGCCTGCCGTGGTGTGCTGCGGCGAGTTCGCCGCCGCCGATGCTCCTGATGCCGAGGCCGTGTGCCTCGCTGTGCCTGCGCTGGAGCCTCCGCGCTTCGGCGACCGCCTGGCTTGGCCATGGCTTGGTGCTGCCGTGGCCGGGCCGTGCCGCCGTACCGCCATGGTGACGCCGTCGCGCTGCTCCGGGTTAGTACGCCTCCATCTTCTCCCTTTCTTCCTCCTCCTCTATGCCATGCTCTAGTTACAAGCCTGCCTCTCCTCATGGAGATGCTGGCACTGCCATGCTGCTGTTGCTTCTGCGCCCCTGTGTGCCTTGTGCCAAGCTAGCCCTAGGGCTGTGCTAGCTACTGCTATGCGTATGCTGCTCGCTCGTGCAATTGCCATGGATTCGGCTGCCGTGCTATGCTACCGTGCTCCGTAGCTTGTCTGTTGCAACTCATGAACTCTTGCTCATGAGCATACCTGTGATGCTTTGCTTTATTCATTTGTTACTGCGTCGCTGCTATCTTGCTCCCGACTCTCCCTGTGTGAGCAATTACTACTCCCTGGCTTGATCATGGTGCATGATCCTTACCTTTGGCAAATGCCGAGTGCTCTTGGTGTGCTATCTCTCGTGCTATAATTCATGATCATGCTCAATTGAGCATTGTTATCGACTTGGCAGCTCCATCCCTTGATGGAGTGCTTCGGATACAATTATAATGCTCTATTCACTTATCTATGATGCAATTGTTCAATTATATGGTTAATTTATTTATATGGGCCATGTGATGATGCTATGCTAGACTGTGGTGACTCGTAGCAAGAGCTAGTGATGCTCTGATGATCAATTTATAATTTCTTGCTTGTGAGCAAATGTGTGCTCTCCACTGTGACTCACTGATGCACACCAGTGCTGTTTGTGCTTCATACAGGATTAGCCTGTGTGTGCTGGTGCTTGTCTAAGCATCAGTGGATGCTTGCAATGATCCATTGGGTCATCTGCAAGATCCAGTGCATCATTAGCTTGCCTGCTTCATTTATCTGCTTAGTTTGCCTTGATATTTGGATATCTGATGTGAACTACCTTGCAGTGATGATCATATAAGTGGATTTGGTTAGAGCTAGAAGGATGCCAACATCCGTTGGGAACCCCGGCTCCTTTTTGAACCCATCCGGGTGATGATATTAGTGCATGGCTTCTCTCGTGGAATTTGGTATAGTGGTTGAGGTGGCCTCCGACAGCAATTCCTTGCTCGTTAGGGTAGCTCCCACATGTGTTGGCTTGTCTGTGATTTGGGAAATACTTTACTCGGAAGAATCCTTATGGTTTTTCCAGTTTCCTTTGATGTTGATAAACATGAATAGACACTTGATAGTCTATCCGTCCGATGGTGTAGTGGCTATAGGTGCTAAGTGAAACCGACTAGCTAGATAGGATTATCCCTTGTTGGATTTCTTTGATTATGTCACCGGTTTGGCATAGCCAATGTTCCCTGTGGTGCTTTCCTATTTGTTTCTCTCTTGTTCACTTGCACCATTTTGGCCAGTAGCCATATGATGACTCACATATAGGGTTTCTACCCTTGTTGGTGTGCTTGGAGATCATGCTTGTGTAATTTATGAACAAAACCATCCGGTTTGTTCATGTTAAGGTGTATACCTCACTCCAGACTCCTAGAAATAGTGTGTTGGTGTAGAGGTTTTGCTTCGTGCTGATTTCTTAGCTTGCCCTGCTCCTCCTTGTGGCTTGTGCTTGATCTACTCCATGGTTTACTTCTCAACAGGAGACAGTTCCTTGCTTGAGCTGTTCCTGGATGAGGGTTCTAGTTATGTGTTCTTCCTGTTCTAAGTGTTCTTGCTCTCTGATGGCTTACCAAGCTGCCTGTCGATGAATGAGCTAGGGTTCACTGTTGGAGAGGTTTTTTATATGATCTCCCTCTCCAGCTCTGGTCGACAACAAGGCCTGGCAGCCTGTTGGTGACTCACCAGCTGTGTGTGTGTGGTGTGCTGCATGCACACCGCCGTGTGAGCAGCCTAGCTGTGTGTGTGTGCACATTCTTGGTATCCGGCTTGTAACTTGGTTGAGAGTGGATCAGCTCGGCGGACTAGAGATTATCCACTCGTTTTCCATTCTTTTTAACTCCGCCAAGTGGCTATGCCACTTGGCATAACATTTCCTTTGTTGTAATTGTGTGCAGGAACAAAGTGATGACCAAGATGAAAAAGATATAGTAGTTTAGGATGTATTTTATTTACTTGTAATTTTCTTCTTCTTTTTCTTTTTCAGATTTTTTTCAATTCTTGTAAGTTGTTGTAATATTCATTTATTTCCATTATGAATATTGTAAAGACAATGTATCTTGTGTGATTATTAATAAAGCTCAAAGTTTCCCTAATGAGCTTTACTAAATAAATGTAATGTTTATATTCTTGATTATTCATTTTTGTTTAATGAATTACCTCAATTTTGAATTATGAGATATTCATATGATGTTTAAATTTGAAATTCAAAAGTTCTGGTGTTTGAATTCAATCATGCAACTTAAGTTGTAATGCAATACTCTCCTCTCTTCTCAAAACCCTAATTTAGTTAGGTGAGTTGCAAGTTTGTCGCACTCTCGAAACCCTAACCCTGTAAGGTGTCGAGAGAGAAACTTGTCCCCCTTCGATGCCGTTTTTGTTTAAAAGCGCGAAATTTCCCCAGAATTTACTATGCAATGCACATCCCTTTCTAAAATCTACCCCTCGATCGTCTCTAAACCTGGGACATTACACTTTCTCCATCCTCCTCGCTCTCGTGCGAGGCTTCTCCTCAGCTTTCCTAGCAGATCCAGTGCAGTTGAGCATCCGGGACTGCGGGCGGCCTCTCCCCGCTCAGGTCGTCAGCATCTTGGACCGGGACACTGCGTACATGAGCCTCTGGAGTCCTTTCATCGGGCTCACCTTAAGATAAACCATGTCTCCAACTTGTGGTTCCCATGTTCTTCTCTTCTGATCTGCGTAACTCTTTTGCCGGCTCTGGGCTATCTTCAGTCTATCTCTTATAATGTCAATGATTTGTTGTTTTTCCTTGACATAATCAGGGTTAAACTCCTTGCTTGCTCCAGACTTCATACCAACATATCGGTGATCTACACTTTCTTCCATAGAGAGCTTCAAATGGTGCCATCTTGATGCTACTTTGATAGCTATTATTGTATGAAAACTCTGCTAGTGGTAAGTGCTCCTCCCATGATCCTCCGAAGTCTAGGGCACAAGCCCTAAGCATATCCTCTAAGATCTGGTTGGTTCTCTCGGTTTGTCCACCTGTCTGGGGATGATAAGCGGTACTATAGTCTAACTTGGATCCTAAAGCTTCGTGAAGTTGCTTCCGAATGCCGATGTGAACACGGACCCTCGATCCGATACTATCTTCTTAGGCACTCCATGCTTACTCACGATCTCTTTGATGTAAAGATCGATAAGTTTCTCTCCTTTATCCTGCTGGTTTACCGCTAAAAAGTGTGCACTTTTCGTCAACCGGTCCACGATTACCCATATCATGTCCTTCGTTTTATTAGTCATGGGTAGTCCGGTGATGAAATCCATCCCTATTTCTTCCCATTTCCACTCTGGAATAGGTAAAGGTTGTAACTTCCCTGCCGGACTCTGGTGTTCAGCCTTCACTCTCTGGCAGGTATGGCATTCTGCCACATATTGTGCTATCTCCCTCTTCATATTATTCCACCAGAATAGTTCCTTTAAGTCCATGTACATCTTTGTACTTCCCGGATGTATGGAATATGGTGTTTGATGAGCTTCCCGGAGTATTACTTCCTTAATTTCAGCAATATCGGGAACGCAAATTGTAACAACCCAACTTTTGTTCTTTGGTTTAAAAATTTGAAATGCAAAATTTAGGGCCAACAAAAACTTTTTCTGTCTTCAAGCTTTACATGCATATAGTTGATCTTGCATTAATTGTAGGATGTGTGTGGTTGTTACTTGTAAAAATTAAATTGTGTGTCAATCACTAAAGGAAATCTAGAACCCTTTCTGCAGGTGAACTTCTTTATTTCTGGTTTGAATTAATTTAATCATGACACAAGCTATGTCACTTTATTCTTACTTGGCTTGTGAAATTAAAATTTCCTTTCTCACTAAAACCGTAGGGCTTGAATTTCCCCTATTACATAATTAGATCTTACAAGACCACCTTTTTACTTATTTGCTTCCACATTTTCTTTCTCTCTACTTAACAAAATTTGGTTTTGAAGATTTATTTAGACAAATGTTATTAATCTAAATTCATTACTATCTTTGTTTCTCCAAAAAAAAAATCAAAATAAGATAGTCATGCTAAAATGGTGAAAGGGGACACAAAATTGGGAAATGGTCACATAGACCATGGGCTAGTTGATTTTTGCCCTTCCTCGTTTTCTTTCCTTTTTCTTTTTCAGCTGACCACTTCTCTCTCTCTCTCCACTCACTCTCCACACACACACACTTGGACACATGCATGTACACTAACCCATCGAGTGAATAAGAAGGAAAGAGAGAGATAGAGGTGGCCGGGGGTTTGGAATGCACATGCCACCAAGCTCGCATGTCTCCACCCAGATCGGACAAAACCTGGAAGAGCTGCATGCCTGCACTCCCCTACCATCCCTATCCCCTCTCCTGTCCCTCCCCTACTTCAACTAGGAAGCTCTCCCGTCGCATCCCTTCTTTGGCAAGGCCCGCACGGTGCATCTCGAGCTTCTCTCTTTCGCTGCGCATGCTCGGCGGAACCGGGGACACCGCCGATCACCGAGCCTCCCTCTCCCTCCTAGACAACCTCCGAGGACCTCCCCTTCATCGACCCGCCCCTGGACCCCCAACCGCTGCCGAGCACGTCGCCCTGGAGCACGTCCACGTAGGCTGCGCCACGGCCCTCTCCGGTGGACGTCCACACCTGGAGGTGGACGAGGAGTGTGACACCCCCTCCGGGATGCGAGCGCAGCTGCGGCCGAGCCATACTCTGCCCGTGCGTGGCGTCGTCTCGCCACCGTCGTTCGTCGAGCACTTGCGTAGGGACGTGACTTCTCCGCGTTTGGACGCTTCCCTCACGCTCCCGACGTCCGCACCCTCCCAAAGCCTCCTCCACGGCCGAAACCGCCGCGAACCGCCCATCGCGACCAATCACGGCCGCCGCCCCTCTCCATGCCGTGCGCGGACCGGGTGCACCGTGCACCCGCGCGTCCGAGTATAAACAGCCGCACCGGCCGTTTTCTACGGTGCCCCTTCGCCATTTACCCCCAAAGCACAGCATCACTCCACCAACGCCTGAGAAGAGAGAGGCTCGACCTCTCCCTGCTGCCCGTGCTCGAGCCGTCCGCCACGAGTTCCGGCGGAGGTTGAAGTCGCAACCACAGCGCGGCAGCGCCGTTCTACCTTCTCTCTTTTTCCCTGTGTCCGCCCTGTTGTCCTCGTTCTAATGCGTTAGCGTTGCCTTGCCTTAGGTGGCCGGAGAACCCCGCTGCTGTCCGCCCCGACGCCGGTGAGCTCGCGCGTGACGAAGTTGGCGGCGTTGCTGCCGGAGCGGGAGCCGCTGCTTCGTCGTCCCAGGCCTCCGTCTCCGCCTCGACTTCTCCCAGCCCTTCCCGACCGTCCCCGAGCACGCCCAGGTGAGCTGCTGCTCCACCCAGGTTCCTTCTGCTCACTCCCCGCGACGCGAGATGGACGACGCCCTGTGCGTCGTTGGATTTGCATCCAACGCGTGCATGCAGAGGCCGCGGGGCCGCACGCCAGCCTGGCCCTCCACGTCGGCGCCGTTTGAAAACGGCAGGCTCCCGCGCCTCCGCACCCCAGCTGGGCTAGCCAGCGAGCCCAACTGGGCCGTCCCTGCACTTCCAGCCCATTTAGGTTTAGGATTCTAAACTTCAAATCCCCTCCAGTAAATAGATCTGTAGGTTTCTAAATGTTATAAATTCATAAATGATTCAAATTTGATGATTCAAATTTCTTTGTTCCCGTGAATGAAATCTCTACCACAAATAATTACATGCATGTGATTTAGTGTGGTGGTTCTGTGCTGATAAATAGAAACCTAAAATGTATCTGATTGTGTATTTTAATTATTGTGTAAGTTTTATAAACCCTTTCTGCATGAGGTTAACTTTGGTGTAAAGTATAAGTTAATACCTTTGTTTTGGAACTAGTATGACATGCAGTAGCTTCCTGGATTTGAACTGGTTTAGAAAACAAGATCTGTCCAGAGAGCCAGAAGATGATTTTTAAATTGAAAACTAAAATAGATTTTGAGACAAACCCAAGTGCTACTGGTAGATATATCTATAGGGTAATTTTGTGCCAAAGGAAATATTTTTAAGAGTTATATTTTAATTCCAAGAATTTAATTACTAAAACAGTATATCTTTTCAGTATTTGATTTTTATAAAAAAATTTACAAATCATAAAAATGTCAAACCAGTGGGGTTAGTTCACATTTAGTCTCACCTATCCAGGGGTATGTTTGGTGTTGGTTGATAATGCTCTGATACTGGTGTGACTTGCTGTTTGTATGCTCTGGTTTCTGTCCCATTTAAATTGTCTAAATTAATTAAAAGTTTATTTGAAAGTGATTCTTGTGCATGTGTGTTCTACATGTTATTAGCTTTCAGTAGGTATGCTGCATGCATTTTTATGACTTACAGAAAGATTTAGACCATTTAAATGGTTCCTAAGTCAATTCTGGAATTGCAAAAATCATATCTTTTGTTTTAAAAATCATAAATGGATGAAACCACTTTAAGTAGCTTGCATTAGTAATCCTTTACATACTGTAATTTTCCCAAATTTTTGTGTGAAGTATTCTGGTGTTGTTTGTTGATTTGGTATGGCTTGTTGTTTTCTTTTGCGACGCTAGATTCGAACACCGCCGGAAACGAAGAAGGAGGAGACTTTGGAGGAACTGAAGAGGAAGACCAGGGGCACTTTGCTGATCAAGGCAAGCCACCTCTTGATGCATCTCTGATCCTATATATCTTGCTCTTGCATTATTGCAGGTTTTCTAAAGTGCATATCTTTTATTTATTATGTCGGTGGTTAACGCCACCCGGAGTTTTATTAATCCACCCTTAGGGTGCAGCCCTCATTGGTACCTACCGATCACACCTCTATTAGTGATATGGTGCTTATCACCTTGTCGTCCTTGTCGCCATTTTTCGAAGAAGAATTGGACTATAGGTGGGAGCCCTGGAAAAATATTTGTGAAAATTGTTTTCTAGCAAAGATATTTTTCTGGAAAAACCTTGGAACAGGGTAGCCCTGCCCAAGTGTGGTTTTATGAAAGACAAAATGGTTTATAAAAAAAATTGCTGGATGCAAATGGAGATGAAAAGTTGTTTTCGAAAAGCTTTGGTGACTAAGTACCTAACCGGACCTAGCCAGTACAACCACATTACCCTTTAGTGGGACGGGGCGTAGTGTAGTAGTTTGTCTCGCCTTAGTTTGGGTCCTGCAAATGTAAGGGGTAGTCCGAGCATGGACACCTATCGACCGGGCCTTCCCGACGTACCGGGGACGCCTTTCCTTCTTTTCGGATGGCGGGGGTACAACCTATGAGCTCCCATTGAATAATGCCCCGCAGCTTGGTCGCGGCATTCCGGAGGGTCGAGCTGGTCGGGGAATTTGCTACTCCTGGGTAAACGACCCCTCGGACTCGGTGTTGGGAGGTACAACTCTAGGCGGCATGTCCTAGGCTAAGGCGAGCGGGCGAAAAACTACGATCGGGTACTTGTCGTGGCATATGTTATTATGCAGGGATGATGCCCACACGATAAGTATTCGGATCTTGTGGGGAAAGTGTACAACCTCTCGCGAGTGTAAAACTATTCGAATAGCCGTGTCCGCGGTTATGGACGTGGGAATGGAAGCTGCTTGGCATTGAAGGAGTTTTGATTTATAAAAGTGTTCTTCTCAAAAATTGTTTCGGGAAAATGATGTCAATGGGATTGGTTGAAATGTACCTGAGAGGTACGGTGGAAGTTGGAAAGGTTTTGATGGCCATATAAGATGGCAGGAAAAGAAATTGGGTCACCCTTACCTATTAGTCTGCAAAATAAAATGGTTTACAAAAAGTTTTCAACAAAAATATAGATATGTCAAACTCTCGAGAGGAACCACCTCTCGCTCCTTGTCGCCCTAGTTTAGTGCCTCGTTCCTTGCTACCGCCATATTGCATATCCTTTACTTCTCTCTAAGGTGGTTTGCGAGTACATTCAAACGTACTCATTTGCATTGTTGTCCTGGCTATTTACTTGGTCAGACTTTGAAGAGGAGTACTACGAAGAAGAAGAGTACGACGCCGAAGACGCGAACTAGGTCGCTCTCCCGCCACCGCCCGTAGGGTAAAGGCCCGACGTGGGTTCCACCGCTGTTTGGAGTCAAATAAATTCCGCTCGCCGTTTGTTGAACTTCGGCCTTGATGGCCTATGATGTAAGACTTCCGTATTAATGTTATTTCGGTATCGTAATGGATGATGTAATCTGGTATCGGTTCGGTTATGTATTCACGATGGAATGATCTTGGGATCGTGAAATTGTATGCATAACAGGAGTTCTGGACTGGTAAGTCCGGGGCCCCACAGAGCTGGTATCAGAGCCATCCTGACTGTAGGAGACCTTAGTTAGCATGGGCGTTAGATCAAAAGAAAAACTATTTTCTTAAAACAAAGAGGTTGACTAAATGCTGAAAATGCTTAAGTCCCTGATCTCCTTCTACTTTTAAAAAAAAACTTTACTTGCATTAAAGTTTTGCTATGCTTAAAATTTTGCACACTGTGATCACTAACTTAATCTACCTTAAAATTTGTGTAGATGCCGATCGAGTACTCGCACTTTCACCAGGTTGGGGTGAGGCCGCCCCTCTACTTCTTCGAGCGGGCCCTGGCCGACCCGGCTTTCGGTGTGGGCGTCCGGCGCCCGAGGTGAAGGGCGTCCGTACCGAGAGGCCGGGGACTCGGAGATGGCCCGGCTGGTCACCCGCGTCGTCGGGGGCGCGAGGTTGCCCCCGTTTCTGAGGAGTTCACCATCGACGTGATGGAGCGCACGTGGCTCGACGGGATGATCCGAGTCTTCCAGGAGGCACTTGCCCGCCTTGCTCTCCTTCACCCTGAGGCTGTCGCCGACACTGGCTACCAGTACCTTGGTCTGCGCGACGGCGCGGGTCAGCCCGTGGCCGGCGCCCCGCACCCCGACACCGCTCACCAGCTGCACCACTTGGAGTACCTGCTGCACCACACTCGCACTCAGCGAGACCGCGCCCGAGAGAGGTGCGATCTGCAGGAGGACGAGATTGTGACACTTTGCGCCCAGCTTGCCGCCGCACAGCCGACTTGGCCGCTGAGCGCAAGAAGAGACTTGCTGCACGCCGGAAGGCTTCACGCCTGAAGGCGAAGGTGGCTTCGCTGGAGGCTCGACCGCTCGGATGGAGGCCACTATCGAGGAGCTTGAGGACGACGGTGAGGATCTCCGCAAGGAGAACGAGGCCCTTCTCAGCGACGACGACGACTACGAGGAGGAGGACTTCGATATGGAGCCTGATACTGAGGATGAGGCCTTCATCAACGACGAGGATGAGGAGCCCGAGCCACTGATGTCTGAGGAGGACCCCGAGGAGCCAGCCTTTGTTGAGGAGGACGCCCCACCAGCACCTGAGGGTCCTGTCGTGGACCTTGACGACTTCTAGAGTACTACCCCCGCACTCGCACCACCTTACCGTAGGGCGATGATATAGGTCCCCGTGCGATGCGAGTAGACTTATGATGATGGTTCTGTTAAAACCATCCATTTTGGTTGTGCTGTATGAGACTTATGTTGTGATGTTGTATGACTATGTTGTGCCTTCGGCACCCTGCTATGTTATGCTATTGTTTCCCTACTTTACAATTGCGAGTTTCCGTTTTCAAAATTGCATTTTTAACAAGCCCTCCCCTTTTAAGTGGCTGCCCATCTCCTTGTTTCCCCATTGATATCTGATCCACATCTCTTCAGGATGGTTGAAACCCGTAGTGGAAACGCCAGCGGGTCCGACCAAAACCCCCCTCCACCTCCGGACCCAACCATGGCACAACTTCTGCGCCTTATGATGGAAGACCGTGAGGCAGCCCGTGCAGAGCGCCAAGCTAACCTTGCTACCCTTCAGCACCTTGCCCAAATTGCTACCGGAAACGCCAACAACAATAATGGCGGGGATGGTAATGCAGACCCCCGCTCCAAGCTGAAGGATTTCCAGAGCACCAATCCACCTGTCTTCTCCAAGTGCACTGAACCCCTCGACGCCGATGACTGGCTTCGCACTATTGAGAACAACCTGGAAGTTGTCGGAGTCGGCGACAATGAGAAGGTTTTGTTCGCCACTCATTATCTTTCTGGACCTGCCCGCGCTTGGTGGGAAAACGTCAAGGCTATTCAAGCTGAGGGACATGTCATCAACTGGGAAGAATTCAAGACCAAGTTCCGCAAGACCCACATTCCATCGAGACCGATTAAGCTCATGAAGGACAAATTCATGAATCGAAGCAAGGAAGCATGACTCGTGGTGGAGTATATGGACAAGTTCACCACTCGTCCAGGTATGCTCCGAAGACACCGACACCGAAGAAAAGAAGAAGGACCGTTTCTCGAATGGTCCGCATGATGAGATGCAGAGCATTTTGGTGGCCGTTCCGTACCCTGACCTGGAGTCCCTTGTTGATGCCTCTATCATGGTGGAGAGCAAGCGCAAGAGTGCGTTTGAGAACCGCAAGCGCAAGGCGATGATGCAGCAAGGCAGCTCCAGCAATCAGCGACCCCGCAGTTTCCCTCCACCAAGGCCGGCGCCCCAGCAGCAGAGAACACCACCCCCTGCACCTCGTCCCAACAACCCCAACCGCAACTTCAACCCTCAGCGTTCTGGAGGAAACAACTACAATCCCAACTACAACCGCCAGAACAACATTGCCCGCCCCGTCACCAATGGATGCTACACCTGCGGACAGCCGGGTCATTTCTCCAAGGAGTGTCCCAACAAGATGAACACCGCTCGCCGCCCCAATGCGCCCAAGCCAAATCAGGGTCAAGCTCGCACCGCCGCCGGAAGGAACCCGAACCGAAGAAACCAGCCGGACCCGCTAGGGGACACCTCAATCACGTCAACGCCGAAGAAGCTCGGAAGCTCCGGATATCGTTCGGGTACGTTTCTCGTCAACTCGCACCCTCCATCGTCCCGTTTGATTCCGGAGCATCGCATTCGTTTGTTACTAAGCCGTTCGCTAGAAAGAGTGGCTTAAGGCCTACCATCATGAGACGGCCTATGCTAGTTCAAATTCCGGGAACCTCCACCAAAACGGATCTATCCTGCAAGGATGTTCCTATAGATATTCGGGGAAGCGTTTTCATGCCAATCCGATAGTATTGGGTGAGCAAGGTCCGGAAGTTATTCTTGGCATGGATTGGATGGTCAAGTATAAGGGTCATATCGATCGTGCTCGCCGAGCCATAACCATGACCGCTGAAGACGGCGAGATAATTGAACATATAGCCACCATGCCCTCATCGAAAGCTTTATGCAAGAAGAGTGTCGCCATCCAGCCCCGCATGAAGTACCCATAGTTTGTGAGTACCCTGATGTCTTTCCCGATGAGCTACCCGGTATGCACCCTGATCGGGATATCGAGTTTATCATCGAGCTAGTTCCCGGAACTGCCCCCATCGCTCAGCGACCTTACCGAATGAACCCGCAGGAATTAGTTGAGTTGAAGAAGCAGTTGGATGACATGTTGAGGAAAGGATTGATTCGCCCGAGCGCTTCACCCTGGGGATCTCCCGTTATCTTTGTGGATAAGCGGGACGGTACTATCCGCCTGTGCGTGGATTACCGAAAACTGAATGATGTCACCATCAAAAACAAATACCCCCTCCCGAAGATTGAAGATTTGTTCGACCAGATGAATGGCGCCCGAGTTTTCTCCAAGATTGATCTCCGAACGGGTTATCATCAACTCAAGGTTCGAGAGTCAGACATTCCCAAAACTGCCTTCACCACACGGTATGGACTTTTTGAATATACCGTGATGTCCTTCGGACCGACCAATGCCCCCGCCTATTTCATGAATCTCATGAACAAGGTGTTCATGAAGTACCTCGACAAGTTCGTCGTGGTTTTCATCGACGATATTCTGATCTACTCTAAGAATGAAGAAGAGCATGCTCGAACATCCGCGGATTGTTTTGGGAACTCTCCGCGAACATCGGCTTTACGCCAAGTTTAGTAAATGTGAATTCTGGCTGAAAGAAGTAGGATTCCTTGGTCATGTCATTTCTGCCGGAGGAGTGTCAGTCGACCCGTCCAAAATTCAGTCCATCATGGAGAAGAAAGCCCCTACCAATCAGACCGAAGTCCGCGCCTTTCTAGGATTGGCGGGTTACTACCGCAAGTTCGTTGAGGGATTCTCCAGCATTGCGAGACCCTTAACGCAGCTGTTGAAGAAGGATAATAAGTTCGAATGGACCGACAAATGTGAGGCCAGCTTTCAGGAACTCAAGAAGAGGTTAGTCACAGCCCCCGTCTTGACCATGCCCGATATCACCAAGGATTTTGATGTGTACTGCGATGCATCAAAATTGGGTCTGGGAAGTGTGCTGATGCAAGAAGGCAAGGTGATAGCCTATTTGTCAAGACAACTTCGACCGCACGAGATGAACTACCCCACGCATGACTTAGAGCTTGCTGCTGTAGTTCACGCCCTGAAGACCTGGCGCCACTATCTAGTGGGAAATCGCTGCGAGATCTACACTGATCACAAAAGTCTGAAGTACATCTTCACTCAGCGGGAGCTGAATATGAGGCAGAAGCGGATGGATGGAGCTTATCAAGGACTACGATCTCGGTATTCATTATCATCCCGGTAAGGCCAATGTCGTAGCCGATGCCCTTAGTCGAGAGCCATGTTCATTGAACGCCCCGATCAAAATTGCTCAACCCAAGCTGTATGAAGAACTTGAAGAGTTCGGCCTCGAGCTCGTTAGCCATGGTTTTCTCGGCAAATCTCGAGTTGAAGCCTACCTTGTTCGATCAAATCAAAGAAGCTCAAGTGGGTCATGAGAGTATCGAGGGAATCAAGCGTAGGATGGATAGGGAAGAAGTCCCTGGTTTCGCGATTGATGCTGAAGGAGTTTTGTGGTACAAGGGACGCCTCTGTGTACCTAATATCGAAGACTTGAAGCAACTCATCATGAAGGAAGCTCACGACACCCCCTACTCAATCCACCCCGGAGGAACCAAAATGTATCAAGACCTCGAAGAAACAATTTTGGTGGCACGGTATGAAGCGCGAGATAGCGTTTTTCATTGCTCGTTGCGACGTGTGCCAGAGAGTGAAGGCTGAGCATCAACGACCGGCTGGATTACTCCAACCCCTCAAAGTTCCCGAATGGAAATGGGAAGAAGTCGGAATGGATTTCATTACTGGACTTCCTAAATCTCAGCGTGGTCACGACTCCATCTGGGTTATTGTCGATCGACTCACCAAGGTTGCTCATTTCATTCCAATCAAGACTACCTACCGCGGTACCCGCTTGGCTGACCTTTATATGTCCCGAATAGTGAGTCTTCAGGGAGTTCCGAAGAGGATCGTCTCTGATCGTGGTACCCAGTTCACCTCAAAATTTTGGGAAAGTCTGCATGAAGCTTTAGGAACCAGGCTATCATTTAGCACCGCTTATCACCCACAGACCGGTGGCCAAACAGAAAGAGTAAACCAGATTCTTGAAGATATGCTTCGTGCATGTGTCCTCGCCTATGGAGCAAAATGGGAAGATTGCCTACCCTTCGCGGAATTCTCTTACAACAATAGCTACCAAGCTAGTCTGCAGATGGCCCCCTTTGAAGCCCTATATGGTCGCCGATGCCGAACCCCTCTCAACTGGTCTGAGACCGGAGATAGTCAAGTTTTTGGACCTGACCATCTTCGTGAAGCTGAAGAACAAGTCCAACTGATCCGTGATCGCCTCAAGGCCGCTCAATCCCGCCAGAAGAGTTATGCTGATTCCAAGCGTCGCGAATTGACCTTCAATGTTGGAGATCATGCCTACCTTCGCGTCACTCCACTCAAGGGAATGCAGAGATTTCACGTCAAAGGGAAGCTTGCCCCCAGATATATTGGGCCTTTCAAGGTTCTCGCTCGTCGAGGTGAAGTATCCTATCAACTGGAATTGCCTGCCGAATTAGCGGATTTCCACGATGTGTTCCATATCTCTCTACTTCGACGATGCCTCCAAGTTCCTGACAAACCTGAGACGTTCAAGAACATCGATTATCGCACCCTCGACCTCAACTCCGACTTAACCTATCGTGAAGTACCCCTTCGGATTTTGGAAGAAGCTATCCGTCTCACCCGAAGAAGGAAGATTAAATTCTGTAAGGTTCAGTGGACTAATCACTCTGAGGAGGAAGCTACTTGGGAACGAGAGGATCAACTTCGGAAAGACTTCCCAGCACTCTTCAGTTCTTAGCCACCGAATCTCGAGGACGAGATTCATTTTAAGGGGGGAAGGTTTGTAACAACCCAACTTTTGTTCTTTGGTTTAAAAATTTGAAATGCAAAATTTAGGGCCAACAAAAACTTTTTCTGTCTTCAAGCTTTACATGCATATAGTTGATCTTGCATTAATTGTAGGATGTGTGTGGTTGTTACTTGTAAAAATTAAATTGTGTGTCAATCACTAAAGGAAATCTAGAACCCTTTCTGCAGGTGAACTTCTTTATTTCTGGTTTGAATTAATTTAATCATGACACAAGCTATGTCACTTTATTCTTACTTGGCTTGTGAAATTAAAATTTCCTTTCTCACTAAAACCGTAGGGCTTGAATTTCCCCTATTACATAATTAGATCTTACAAGACCACCTTTTTACTTATTTGCTTCCACATTTTCTTTCTCTCTACTTAACAAAATTTGGTTTTGAAGATTTATTTAGACAAATGTTATTAATCTAAATTCATTACTATCTTTGTTTCTCCAAAAAAAAAATCAAAATAAGATAGTCATGCTAAAATGGTGAAAGGGGACACAAAATTGGGAAATGGTCACATAGACCATGGGCTAGTTGATTTTTGCCCTTCCTCGTTTTCTTTCCTTTTTCTTTTTCAGCTGACCACTTCTCTCTCTCTCTCCACTCACTCTCCACACACACACACTTGGACACATGCATGTACACTAACCCATCGAGTGAATAAGAAGGAAAGAGAGAGATAGAGGTGGCCGGGGGTTTGGAATGCACATGCCACCAAGCTCGCATGTCTCCACCCAGATCGGACAAAACCTGGAAGAGCTGCATGCTTGCACTCCCCTACCATCCCTATCCCCTCTCCGGTCCCTCCCCTACTTCAACTAGGAAGCTCTCCCGTCGCATCCCTTCTTTGGCAAGGCCCGCACGGTGCATCTCAGGCTTCTCTCTTTTCTGCTGCGCATGCTGGCGGAACCAGGGGACACTGCTGATCACTGAGCCTCCCTCTCCCTCCTAGACAACCTCCAGGGACCTCCCCTTCATCGACCCGCCCCTGGACCCCCAACCGCTGCCGAGCACGTCGCCCTGGAGCACGTCCACGTAGGCTGCGCCACGGCCCTCTCCGGTGGACGTCCACACCTGGAGGTGGACGAGGAGTGTGACACCCCCTCCGGGATGCAGGCGCAGCTACAGCCGAGCCATATTCTGCCCGTGCGTGGCGTCGTCTCGCCACCGTCATTCTGTCGAGCACTTGGCAGAGGGACGTGACTTCTCCGCGTTTGGACGCTTCCCTCACGCTCCCGACGTCCGCACCCTCCCAAAGCCTCCTCCACGGCCAGAAACCGCCGCAGAACCGCCCATCGCGACCAATCACGGCCGCCGCCCCCTCTCCATGCCGTGCGCGGACCGGGTGCACCGTGCACCCGCGCGTCCAGTATAAACAGCGCACCGGCCGTTTTCTACGGTGCCCCTTCGCCATTTACCCCCCAAAGCACAGCATCACTCCACCAACGCCTGAGAAGAGAGAGGCTCGACCTCTCCCTGCTGCCCGTGCTCGAGCCGTCCGCCACGAGTTCCGGCGGAGGTTGAAGTCGCAACCACAGCGCGGCAGCGCCGTTCTACCTTCTCTCTTTTCCCTCGTGTCCGCCCTGTTGTCCTCGTTCTAATGCGTTAGCGTTGCCTTGCCTTAGGTGGCCGGAGAACCCCGCTGCTGTCCGCCCCGACGCCGGTGAGCTCGCGCGTGACGAAGTTGGCGGCGTTGCTGCCGGAGCGGGAGCCGCTGCTTCGTCGTCCCAGGCCTCCGTCTCCGCCTCGACTTCTCCCAGCCCTTCCCGACCGTCCCCGAGCACGCCCAGGTGAGCTGCTGCTCCACCCAGGTTCCTTCTGCTCACTCCCCGCGACGCGAGATGGACGACGCCCTGTGCGTCGTTGGATTTGCATCCAACGCGTGCATGCAGAGGCCGCGGGGCCGCACGCCAGCCTGGCCCTCCACGTCGGCGCCGTTTGAAAACGGCAGGCTCCCGCGCCTCCGCACCCCAGCCCGGGCTAGCCAGCCGAGCCCAACCGGGCCGTCCCTGCACTTCCAGCCCATTTAGGTTTAGGATTCTAAACTTCAAATCCCCTCCAGTAAATAGATCTGTAGGTTTCTAAATGTTATAAATTCATAAATGATTCAAATTTGATGATTCAAATTTCTTTGTTCCCGTGAATGAAATCTCTACCACAAATAATTACATGCATGTGATTTAGTGTGGTGATTCTGTGCTGATAAATAGAAACCTAAAATGTATCTGATTGTGTATTTTAATTATTGTGTAAGTTTTATAAACCCTTTCTGCATGAGGTTAACTTTGGTGTAAAGTATAAGTTAATACCTTTGTTTTGGAACTAGTATGACATGCAGTAGCTTCCTGGATTTGAACTGATTTAGAAAACAAGATCTGTCCAGAGAGCCAGAAGATGATTTTTAAATTGAAAACTAAAATAGATTTTGAGACAAACCCAAGTGCTACTGGTAGATATATCTATAGGGTAATTTTGTGCCAAAGGAAATATTTTTAAGAGTTATATTTTAATTCCAAGAATTTAATTACTAAAACAGTATATATTTTCAGTATTTGATTTTTATAAAAAAATTTACAAATCAGAAAAATGTCAAACCAGTGGGGTTAGTTCACATTTAGTCTCACCTATCCAGGGGTATGTTTGGTGTTGGTTGATAATGCTCTGATACTGGTGTGACTTGCTGTTTGTATGCTCTGGTTTCTGTCCCATTTAAATTGTCTAAATTAATTAAAAGTTTATTTGAAAGTGATTCTTGTGCATGTGTGTTCTACATGTTATTAGCTTTCAGTAGGTATGCTGCATGCATTTTTATGACTTACGGAAAGATTTAGACCATTTAAATGGTTCCTAAGTCAATTCCGGAATTGCAAAAATCATATCTTTTGTTTTAAAAATCATAAATGGATGAAACCACTTTCAGTAGCTTGCATTAGTAATCCTTTACATACTGTAATTTTCCCAAATTTTTGTGTGAAGTATTCTGGTGTTGTTTGTTGATTTGGTATGGCTTGTTGTTTTCTTTTGCGACGCTAGATTCGAACACCGCCGGAAACGAAGAAGGAGGAGACTTTGGAGGAACTGAAGAGGAAGACCAGGGGCACTTTGCTGATCAAGGCAAGCCACCTCTTGATGCATCTCTGATCCTATATATCTTGCTCTTGCATTATTGCAGGTTTTCTAAAGTGCATATCTTTTATTTATTATGTCGGTGGTTAACGCCACCCGGAGTTTTATTAATCCACCCTTAGGGTGCAGCCCTCATTGGTACCTACCGATCACACCTCTATTAGTGATATGGTGCTTATCACCTTGTCGTCCTTGTCGCCATTTTTCGAAGAAGAATTGGACTATAGGTGGGAGCCCTGGAAAAATATTTGTGAAAATTGTTTTCTAGCAAAGATATTTTTCTGGAAAAACCTTGGAACAGGGTAGCCCTGCCCAAGTGTGGTTTTATGAAAGACAAAATGGTTTATAAAAGAAATTGCTGGATGCAAATGGAGATGAAAAGTTGTTTTCGAAAAGCTTTGGTGACTAAGTACCTAACCGGACCTAGCCAGTACAACCACATTACCCTTTAGTGGGACGGGGCGTAGTGTAGTAGTTTGTCTCGCCTTAGTTTGGGTCCTGCAAATGTAAGGGGTAGTCCGAGCATGGACACCTATCGACCGGGCCTTCCCGACGTACCGGGGACGCCTTTCCTTCTTTTCGGATGGCGGGGGTACAACCTATGAGCTCCCATTGAATAATGCCCCGCGAGTTGGTCGCGGCATTCCGGAGGGTCGAGCTGGTCGGGGAATTTGCTACTCCTGGGTAAACGACCCCTCGGACTCTGGTGTTGGGAGGTACAACTCTAGGCGGCATGTCCTAGGCTAAGGCGAGCAGGCGAAAAACTACGATCGGGTACTTGTCGTGGCATATGTTATTATGCAGGGATGATGCCCACACGATAAGTATTCGGATCTTGTGGGGAAAGTGTACAACCTCTGCAGAGTGTAAAACTATTCGAATAGCCGTGTCCGCGGTTATGGACGTGGGAATGGAAGCTGCTTGGCATTGAAGGAGTTTTGATTTATAAAAGTGTTCTTCTCAAAAATTGTTTCGGGAAAATGATGTCAATGGGATTGGTTGAAATGTACCAGAGAGGTACGGTGGAAGTTGGAAAGGTTTTGATGGCCATATAAGATGGCAGGAAAAGAAATTGGGTCACCCTTACCTATTAGTCTGCAAAATAAAATGGTTTACAAAAAGTTTTCAACAAAAATATAGATATGTCAAACTCTCGAGAGGAACCACCTCTCGCTCCTTGTCGCCCTAGTTTAGTGCTTCGTTCCTTGCTACTCGCCATATTGCATATCCTTTACTTCTCTCTAAGGTGGTTTGCGAGTACATTCAAACGTACTCATTTGCATTGTTGTCCTGGCTATTTACTTGGTCAGACTTTGAAGAGGAGTACTACGAAGAAGAAGAGTACGACGCCGAAGACGCGAACTAGGTCGCTCTCCCGATCCGGCCGCCTGTAGGGTAAAGGCCCGACGTGGGTTCCACCACTGTTTGGAGTCAAATAAATTCCGCTGCTTGTTTGTTGAACTTCGGCCTTGATGGCCTATGATGTAAGACTTCCGTATTAATGTTATTTCGGTACTGTAATGGATGATGTAATCTGGTATCAGTTCGGTTATGTATTCACGATGGAATGATCTTGGGATCGTGAAATTGTATGCATAACAGGAGTTCTGGACTGGTAAGTCCGGGGCCCCACACAAATCCTTTTCTGGAACCATAATGATCCAGATTCTCCGCGGTGAAATTCTGATGGTCTTCCCTCATCTATTCTTCTCATCTCCTCCATGATGAATGGATCGTCCAGCTGACCCATCATTATCTCATTCTTCAGGTTGACATTCAACTCATCGGCTATTTGTAAAGCCGATAGTCCCTCATGAGCTTCCTTCTCCCAAAGTTGTATTTGGGCTTGGCTTATTTCCTTCCTCAATTCCGGTGATATTTCTTGTTCCACTCCTCCGGTACTCTTTCTACTCAGGGCATCTGCTACAACATTAGCCTTCCCTGGAGTGTAATTGATTGTCAGGTCATAATCCTTAATCAATTCCAGCCATCTTTTCTGTCTCATGTTGAGTTCCTTCTGAGTGAAGAAATATTTGAGGCTTTTATGATCTGTATAGAGCTCACACTTAGCTCCATAGAGAAAATGTCTCCATGTTTTGAGTGCAAATACGACTGCGGCTAATTCCAAGTCATGTGTTGGATAATTCACTTCATGAGGTCTGAGTTGCCTCGATCCATAAGATATCACTTTCCGATCTTGCATGAGTACACAACCCAATCCATGCTTGGATGCGTCACAGTACACGGTGTAATCCTTGCCAACTTCCGGAACTGCTAACACCGGTGCTGTGGTGAGTTTCTCTTTTAGAGTTTGAAAACTCTTCTCACACTCCTCTGACCACACGAATGGTGTATTCTTCCGTAACAGCTTCGTCATTGGTCCTGCTATTTTGGAGAATCCTTCAATGAACCTCCGGTAATATCCTGCCATTCCTAGGAATCCTCGGATTTCCTTGACAGTCTTGGGTGCTTCCCATTCTAGAACTGCTGCTACCTTACTCGGGTTAACAGCTATTCCATCTTTACTAATGACATGACCAAGAAATTCCACTTGATCTAGCCAAAATTCACACTTACTAAGTTTGGCATAAAGTTGATGTTCCCTTAGTGTTTGCAACACTAACCTCAAATGTTCGGCATGTTCTGCCTTGTTCTTGGAATATATCAGAATATCATCGATAAATACGATGACAAACTTGTCTAGATATGGCATGAAGATCTTATTCATGAGATTCATGAATATTGCTGGGGCATTGGTTAATCCAAATGGCACTACAAGATATTCATGATGTCCATATCTTGAAACAAAGGCGATTTCGGAACGTCTTCCTTCTTGATCTTTATCCGGTGATAACCGGATCTTAGATCAATCTTGGAAAAGACTCCCGCTCCTCTAACTTGATCAAATAGATCTTGTATTCTTGGAAGTGGATACTTGTTCTTGATTGTGACGTTGTTCAGATTCCTGTAGTCTCCGCACATCCTTCTTCCTCCATCCCTTTTATCTACGAAGATCACGGGTGATCCCCATGGTGAAACACTCTCTTGAATGAATCCCTTTTGTTCCAAGTCATCCAATTGCTCCTTAAGTTCTTTCAACTCCTTGGGCCCCATCTTATATGGTGCTTTGGCAATCGGAGTCGTTCTGGAATTAGGTCGATAGTGAATTCTATCTCCCTATCCGGTGGCATACCGGGTAATTCCGCAGAAACACATCCTGGAATTCATTTACTACAGGTATATCCTCTAACTTCACCTCTTTCATGCTTGTTCAGCTGTAGCTCAACCTCGATCTGGGTATGTTTGTCTCCTTGGTAGATCATTCTACTTCCATCGGGGCTTTTCAAAGACACCGTCTTGCTCACACAGTCGATCAATGCTCCATTAGCTTCCAACCAGTTCATACCAAGAATGACATCAATGTCCTTCATTGGTAGAATGAACAGGTCCGCGTCAAACGCGCACTTATTGATCATGATGACTTGTTTTTGTTTGGTATGGGTTACTACTATCGTTCCCCCGCGAGAAAGTATGGTTATGGGTGTATCTAACTTAGTGCAACTAATCCCATGTTTGATGATGAATTGTTGAGAAATGAATGATGTAGTTGCACCGGTATCAAAAAGTACTTTGCCGGGATGAGTGAGTATCCGGAGCGTACCTATCACCGCCTGTTCGGAGTTGACCACCTCCTCCAGGACCGGGTGCGGTTCAGCTTGCCGAAGGGCTTCTTATTCTTCCGGTTCCCTCCGGTGTTCCCTCCTCGGCTTCCTCCTCCTCCGGATTGACCTCCTCCGGTGTTTCTCTTGGGGCAGTCCTTCAGCATGTGCCCCTCCTGGCGACAACCAAAGCATATAATCTTTGGTTTCTTGCAATCCTTCGAGGTATGACCTCGGAATCCGCAAATGCGACAGACAATCTGGAACATTTGGCTCTGATACCAACTGTTTGACTCCTAACGTTTGGTCCCATTTACTAGGTTCCAACCTAAGGTCAAAGCTTTTGCTCTGATACCAACTGTGGTGACCCTGCATACCACTGCATGTTGTAGTATGCCAGTCGTTGATATAACATTCACGAAGTACCATTCCGTAAATATTACATCCCTCAGAGTAGTACAACAGAACATAGCAGGGTCCATAACTCATTCATTTATTATTACAACTATCATACACATGTCATCTTGGAGCTCCTCTTGGGTCCTAAGAGGAATACTCATGGGTTCGAGGCGAACCCAACTTAACTTACAATACCAGAGTCTCATTAAACTAAACATTTATTTCATCGAGCAGCTAAATACTAGAGTTTGGGCTGCTCGGTTACTACCACTATCGGATATCTCTAAGCTTGTTCTTCTCCGGAAGCCTCCCCGGATCCGTAGACTATGAGATAGTCTACTCCTTCAACACCTCCTGAGAGGTCAGGTTCATCATAGCCGATGATCTCGGCTCCTTCATTGTTGTCGTAGTCCTCCTCCGGACGATTCGGACAATCTAAGCATGGGATTTAAGAGTGGTATGAGTACGAGCGTACTCAACAAGTTCATTATAGATAAGAGGTGTTTAATGCACTAACTACGATATTAGACCGGAAAGTCTAATACCAATGCGAGTTTTGGTAAACATTTCTTCAAGAGGTTGCTTTTATTTCAAAGAGCTATGTCCGTCGGCCTTCACCGGTTTACTAGAACTTCATGGAGCTCCTTTCCGGCCGCGTTCGCAGTTCCTCAATCCCGGAACCGGGAGTGACAGGTCACGGTTCTTTACACTCTGCAGAGGTGTGTTGCTTTACCCATAAGAGATCTTAACCTTGGTGCCAACCGGGCAGCTTTCCCGTCCACACTTCCTTCGGTGTGAGGCCCGGTATAAGGTCTAGCCAATCATGTTCCTCCGCTACCTCGAACACCCACCCTTTGTTGCATACCCCGACCCCGGGTCCTCGTCGGTCCCATTATTCCCGTAATTTCGGGGTGGACCCCGACCACGACAACGGTTTGGGACTCGTTAACCAAACTCCTTCGCCGGTAGCTGCAACCCATCATAGACCACATTACCGTGGGGAATTAGAAGGGGATCCCCACCCACCAATTGTTCCGCAAGCGAGCAACCGTCTACGGTAAGCAACAGCTATACCGTGGGGAATTAGAAGGGGCTCCCCACCCACCAATTGCTCCGCAAGATACAACCGTCTACGGTAAGCGAATCCGTTGATGTTCAAGAGGTGGAAACACTTTTGACTACTCCGTCCCACTCCGGATCTTATGGTTAACACGGGTATTACGGCACAAGAATCACTGGCGACATTTGTTGTTTAATCCTAGATGGATATAAACCCGTGCAATGGAACCTCCACCATATCAACACAATCCATGGTTCCATTGCCCACCACATAGTCATATTCATAGTTATGAAAGTAGTGGTTTTGATTTTTATGCAATAGTGATAACCATAGTACTTTGCAAGTAATTTGATAGAAATACACAAATGACATGAGCAAGTGATGAACTTGCTCGAACACCGCAAAGTTTTGCGGTTGGAAGGTGTGGATCGATCCTTGTCCCCTCGTCTCGAAAAATAGCATCATTGTCCGATAAGGGCAATGGTTAAAGAGGCAATTATGCATGATTCCAGTTTTTAGGGTTTGTTCCCCCCTTCCGATGTCGTTATTATTTCATGTAAGAGGTTAGTACTAAGAATAATTTGGGGATACTTGGTTTAAAGTAAAATACAACCTTGAAATGTTGTCAAGGTGTTTTTAAAGTCCAAATGCATTAATGGATTTATTTTCATTATTGAGAATAATATGTGTGATTTAAATCATTATTTAAATCATCAAATTAAGACTTATTCTTCTTTGTCTTCAAAAATTCTCTTTGATATTTTATTTAGATAGAGAATTTTATGCTGATTAATTTTCATATTTTTATTTATTTTTTTAGAGCTGTATTTTATTTTATAAAATTCTTGGAAATTCTCATTTAAATGGGTATTTTGGAAATATCCAAAATACCCCTCGGCTCCACCTGTCGGGCGGTCGAGCTGGTTAGGTTGGACCAGCCCAGTGGGCTCGGTCCAACCGACCCAGTCGCTTCGTCGCCCCCCTCGCGCTCGAACCCTAATTCTCTTCTCGCTCTGGCGACGCGCGCGTCGCCGCTCCCTTCGCCGAATTGTTCCGGCCGACTCCGGCCATCGCCGCCGGCGAGATGCGGCGCATCTGATCCGCCGTTCGACGGCGCTTCAGATCCACCGCGCCGATCTGTGTTTCGTCGCTTCCTCGACGCATCCCCATCGTCTCTCGCTCGCCTGCCGTGGTGTGCGCTGCGGCGAGTTCGCCGCCGCCGATGCTCCCGATGCCGAGGCCGTGTGCCTCGCCGTGCCTCGCGCTCGGAGCCTCCGCGCTTCGGCGACCGCCCGGCTTGGCCATGGCTTGGTGCTGCCGTGGCCGGGCCGTGCCGCCGTACCGCCATGGTGACGCCGTCGCGCCGCTCCAGGTTAGTACGCCTCCATCTTCTCCCTTTCTTCCTCCTCCTCTATGCCATGCTCTAGTTACAAGCCTCGCCTCTCCTCATGGAGATGCCGGCACCGCCATGCCGCTCGTTGCTTCCGCGCCCCCGTGTGCCTTGTGCCAAGCTAGCCCTAGGGCTGTGCTAGCTACTCGCTATGCGTATGTCGCTGCCGTGCAATTGCCATGGATTCCGGCTGCTGTGCTATGCTATTGTGCTCGTAGCTTGCTCGTTGCAACTCATGAACTCTTGCTCATGAGCATACCGTGATGCTTTGCTTTATTCATTTGTTACTCGCCGTCTGCTATCTTGCTCCTAACTCTCCCGTGTGAGCAATTACTACTCCCTGGCTTGATCATGGTGCATGATCCTTGCCTTTGGCAAATGCCGAGTGCTCCCGGTGTGCTATCTCCGTGCTATAATTCATGATCATGCTCAATTGAGCATTGTTACTGACTTGGCAGCTCCATCCCTTGATGGAGTGCTTCTGGATACAATTATAATGCTCTATTCACTTATCTATGATGCAATTGTTCAATTATATGGTTGATGCTATGCTAGACTGTGGTGACCTGTAGCAAGAGCTAGTGATGCTCTGATGATCAATTTATAATTTCTTGCTTGTGAGCAAATGTGTGCTCTCCACTGTGACTCACTGATGCACACCGCTGTTGCTTGTGCTTCATACGTGGCTTAGCTCGTGTGTGCCTGGTGCTTGTCTAAGCATCGATGGATGCTTGCAATGATCCATTGGGTCATCCGCAAGATCCAGTGCATCATTAGCTTGCCCGCTTCATTTATCTCGCTTAGTTTGCCTTGATATTTGGATATCTCGATGTGAACCGCCTTGCGATAATGATCATATAAGTGGATTTGGTTAGAGCTAGAAGGATGCCAACATCCGTTGGGAACCCCGGCTCCTTTTTGAACCCATCCGGGTGATGATATTAGTGCATGGCTTCTCCGTGGAATTTGGTATAGTGGTTGAGGTGGCCCCGACAGCAATTCCTTGTCGTTAGGGTAGCTCCCACATGTGTTGGCTTGCTCGTGATTTGGGAAATACTTTACTCGGAAGAATCCTTGTGGTTTTTCCAGCTTTCCTTTGATGTTGATAAACATGAATAGACACTTGATAGTCTATCTCGTCCGATGGTGTAGTGGCTATAGGTGCTAAGTGAAACCGACTAGCTAGATAGGATTATCCCTTGTTGGATTTCTTTGATTATGTCACCGGTTTGGCATAGCCAATGTTCCTGTGGTGCTTTCCTATTTGTTTCTCTCTTGTTCACTTGCACCATTTTGGCCAAGTAGCCATATGATGACTCACATATAGGGTTTCTACCCTTGTTGGTGTGCTGGAGATCATGCTTGTGTAATTTATGAACAAAACCATCTCGGTTTGTTCATGTTAAGGTGTATACCTCACTCCAGCCTCCTAGAAATAGTGTGTTGGTGTAGAGGTTTTGCTTCCGTGCTGATTTCTTAGCTTGCCCCGCTCCTCCTTGTGGCTTGTGCTTGATCTACTCCATGGTTTACTTCTCAACAGGAGACAGCTCCTTGCTTGAGCTGTTCCCTGGATGAGGGTTCTAGCTATGTGTTCTTCCCTGTTCTAAGTGTTCTTGCTCTCCGATGGCTTACCAAGCTGCTCCGTCGATGAATGAGCTAGGGTTCACCGTTGGAGAGGTTTTTTATATGATCTCCCTCTCCACCTCCGGTCGACAACAAGGCCTCGGCAGCTCGTTGGTGACTCACCACGGTGTGTGTGTGGTGTGCTGCATGCACACTGCTGTGTGAGCAGCCTAGCTGTGTGTGTGTGTGCACATTCTTGGTATCTGGCTTGTAACTTGGCTGAGAGTGGATCAGCTCGGCAGACTAGAGATTATCCACTGTTTTCCATTCTTTTTAACCTGCCAAGCGGCTATGCCACTTGGCATAACATTTCCTTTGTTGTAATTGTGTGCAGGAACAAAGTGATGACCAAGATGAAAAAGATATAGTAGTTTAGGATGTATTTTATTTACTTGTAATTTTCTTCTTCTTTTTCTTTTTCAGATTTTTTTTCAATTCATGTAAGTTGTTGTAATATTCATTTATTTCCATTATGAATATTGTAAAGACAATGTATCTAAATAAATGTAATGTTTATATTCTTGATTATTCATTTTTGTTTAATGAATTACCTCAATTTTGAATTATGAGATATTCATATGATGTTTAAATTTGAAATTCAAAAGTTCTGGTGTTTGAATTCAATCATGCAACTTAAGTTGTAATGCAATACTCTCCTCTCTTCTCAAAACCCTAATTTAGTTAGGTGAGTTGCAAGTTTGTCGCACTCTCGAAACCCTAACCCCGTAAGGTGTCGAGAGAGAAACTTGTCCCCCTTCGATGCCGTTTTTGTTTAAAAGCGCGAAATTTCCCCAGAATTTACTATGCAATGCACATCCCTTTCTAAAATCTACCCCTCGATCGTCTCTAAACCTGGGACATTACACTTTCTCCATCCTCCTGCTCCGTGCGAGGCTTCTCCTCAGCTTTCCTAGCAGATCCAGTGCAGTTGAGCATCCGGGACTGCGGGCGGCCTCTCCCCGCTCAGGTCGTCAGCATCTTGGACCGGGACACTGCGTACATGAGCCTTCCCCGGATCTGTCGGCGACCTCGTGTGGAGGAGCCGCCCGCTGGTGAGGCTGAGGCCACGCAGCACGCGGTGGGGGCGAGCTTGACCGGAGGGAATGAGGACGGCCACGAGGAGGAAGGTAGCCAGAGGGTTCGGGGGCGAGCTTGGATGGAGGGGATCAGGACGGCCTGGATGGAGGGGATGAGGACGGCCACGAGGAGGAAGGTAGCCGGAGGGGTTGGAGGATGAAGAAGGCGCACATCCCCACTGCGACCAGGGCCTGCAGGCTGCAGCTCGCGGTAGAGCACCGTCGCACCTAGCGCTCATCGACAGCGATCCCCGCGTAGGACGGATGGCGGGCGGTACGCGTAGGTGTAGAGCAACCGCTCGATTCGAGCCTCTACCTAGCAGCTCTGGAGCATGGAGAATATACACGGACTGTTCAAAGTAGCAGCTCAAAATCCATCAACTAATCATCTCAGCTCAGGTGCGGTGGCAAATCCAGCTATATAAATGCACTCGTTCCGCTATACGGATATGGTACAATTTTCTCGGGTAGAACTTGAATTTGGTTCTACAATCTGTTCGATTTTTTTCATCCGCGGCCGCGCGTGTAGTGAAAACCTTCGTTGGTTCGTTTGTTGTGCGCATATGGGCTCTGATTGTTTCCGCATGGGCCAGGCCACATCTACGTCAAGGCATACGTGATGTTGAGAACCTGGTCGCTTTGACGGTCACATCAAATAAACGCAACGATATGTGCATCAACAATACTCATATTTAGTCCCACCTTGCTTAATTACATGGAACGGCAGCGGTTTATATACGGTCGAACGTTCATTGGAGCATCAGCAAGCCAGCTCGGAAATAAACAAGCAGAAACATCAATATTTGGTTTGAAGATATATGGTTTGCCCAATTAAGGTGTGAGCTACTCTGACGGAAAGGATTGTGGGCTTTGAATGTTGCATGATTAAGAGAGGGATTATTGGCGGGAATTAAAGGGGGATTATATGGGCTTTGCCTGACCTCTGCATGCTGGTGAAAAATTGAAGGAGGAAGTACCAGCAATTACCATTGGTGTCAAAAAACTCGGGAAGGATTTGCGATTAAAGGAGGGGACGGCCGTTGCCGTGTGTGCGCATGCCTGACAATCGAACATATATTCACGAGGGCGAAAGCAAAAAAATCGAGCACGTGAGCGAGTGCTGCCAGTTACAAATCAACCACACCCCCTGATTGCCCTCTCGCCGAGGCCGTGTCTCGACTAAATCTTACATTCCATATTCATCTGCTTTTTAATCTATTTTTATTTATTTTGTGTTTTGGGTGTAGGCAAAGTCATTTTTATAAAGTTTGACTAAAAATATTAGAAAAATATATATTAATATTCATAATACTGAATACATGTCATATGAAACTATGTTTATGTAAATTGTAATACAATAAATTTTATTTTGTAGATGATTATACTTTTTAGTAAATATTTGATCAAATTTTAGAAATCTTAACCTTGATCAAACCTAAAACAAGAAGTAATTATGAATGAAGGGAGTAGAACACAATGATGTATTCTATGCATCATGGGACAAAAATCTATCAAATTTCTATTCTGCTATGCAATATGCTTTTTAAAGCTGTGATACAAGGCTCATGTCAAATGATCAAAAGTTCATCTTTTAATAATGGCAAAAGAGAATGTCAAATTATCAAACATACCAGGTTTTTTTCTCCAATGTACTTGTTAATTCCATATACTCTAAAAAACATTCAATAAAAATCAACCCGGTGTAACGCACGGGCACATTTCCTAGTCTAAGATAATTTTTGCATGTCGTCACGTTTCTAAGATAAATTTTGGTGGCACGGATAAGTATGTTGTGTAACGTAGTAGCAACATGTGATACCCGGCCGGCGGGGCGTGCGTTGCTGTCACGCAAAATCCGGTCTAGAAACGTACGTACGCAAGAGGAATCTTGGAACCACCGGTTTCTTTCATAGCTATCTGGTCTCGGTACGACAGATCGATCGCTGACAAAGACAGCGGGCGGATTTATAGTTTATACAACCACATCGTTATCCAACTTGCTAGCTCACTCATGGCGCAAAGCTATTAATTTCATCCATGGAAGGAAAAAAAAGGTTTAGAGCATTTCAAGTCGTATCTCTCAAATGACGTCTGCGAAAAGTGTCAACTAAGTGGATTGGGGGAGACCATGTGGTGCAATGTCCTGAACACACCCGTTTCTAACTGCGTCCTTTAAGGGTGCGCCTCAATAGTTTTTTTGCAACAAAATTTAAATTATAATACAGCCGTTGTGTTCAAAAGCTCTAGACTCAGGAGCATGTGTGCGTACTCCTTCGTCCCTAGAGCTCCCGTCAACACCACCGTCGATCTGCCCCGTCTTTGTGGCCTTCGGGCTATGAACGCATGATGGATCTCGGTCCTCATCGGCGGAAGGGCTCCATTTTCTGGTGTTAGGGTTAAGGTTTGTTGGGGCGTGCTTAGGTGGTGGCGGCGGTACCTCCTTCAATAATGTCTCCCCGGCTTCAGCCCCATCTCAGCGGTGACGTCGAGAAGCTCGCGGTTGTTGTGGAAATCTCTGGATCGTCAAGGAGTTTCATCGGCGGTTACTTCTTTCTCTTTGTCTCCTCGATGGATGTGGTGTTCTAGACCTGTTTGACGACTTCTCGTCCGCAACCAGCAATGTTAGGCCGGCTCAGGGAGGAGTTGTAGTGGCGGTGCGCTATCGACACCAGTTTGGAGGTTGAAGACGAAGAACATCTCAAGGATTTCGTTGTAATTTTTTTGTTGAGGTGCTTTATACTACCATATGTTTGTTTTAATGCCAGGATCCCATAACAGGAAAAAAAAGCTTTCCGAGCTGAATTTTCTGGACTCAAAAATTCAGCGTTCAACCGCATCATGGTGCTTTTTTTTTGTGTGGCCTTGGCAGTAACAGTTGTTATTCAGAAGGAAAAGTGGATTGGTTTGATGAATGTGGTGCCGATAGTTGGTGTCAAAATGCAATTGATAACATACTTAAAACTGTGGATTTCCTTCTAGCTGGTTGGAGAATGTTTATTGGTTGAAGTCAGGGAAGACGATGGACTCAAGCACAGATATGGGAGAACCATGCTTAGGAAATGGCAGGCTGTCTTCCGTAACAACCTCGTTATTTATGTTGATCATGTGAGCCTGCTCAAGTCACACGACATAGCCAATGAAGCTGCTCAGGAAGCTTTTGTTATTTTGAATAATTTTAGCTACAAACTTACTAGTGGTAATCCTTTATTTATTTATTTATTCACCTTTTAAACCTTCACCTTTGTGCAAGATTCTAGTCACACCCCTCAAGTTTATGTCGGGGTGGAGCTTTGTTGCACATGTGGCAGCCAAATCATCATATTTAGATAAATAAATCAAAATAACCATAAATTCATAAAGAGAGGCGAACAAGAAGGATAATTGTGTTAGAAAAATTACAAGTGTTCCAAAATATTTATTTAATTGTTAAAATAAAAATATACTGAGAAGACAATAAATATTTTCGAAAGTAAACAAAATTTAAGAAATAAATTATTGAATTGACACATATTTTGATAACTACAAAGAAATAAAAGACAAACATGTTAATCAGTTTAAAGAGCCAAGAGAGACATATAATATTTTACACAAGTCACAAGATACTAGATGAATATGCGTGCTTCGCTACGCAACCTACATTTTGTTATGACATGGCGTGACCGACGTGATATAATTTCAAGTTTTTTCATCTATACCGCTGCCATGTATATCATGTTTAGGCTTTTAGACATTTTTTTTTGTTAACGTCACACTTAGATCTAATTCTCTAGACCATCTCTCGGCTAGCCGACATACAATTTAGACGAACTACAACATTATCAGTTGAATCAGAAACCTTAAAAAATGCCAACAATTTGGTATAAGTAAATAGGGGAAACATGGATATGGGAAATATCATATGGCCTTATATCTCGATTAAGTTCATAGATACAATGATCATTACAGAACTGAAACATACATTATTTGCTCAATGTAGAGATCAACCTTGTCTTCATGGTTTCGCTAAGCATAGATATCAATACAAATCTAAATTGTACATGGCTTAAGTTGGATAACAAAGCAAGGGCATTACAATATATGACAGGAAACAACACATTACAGAAAGTTTGTACCAAACACAGGAAAGCGGTGGCACTACCATGTAACTTTTAGAATCTTTGGCTGTATCATACATCAAGACACAATACAAAGAGAGAACCTCACCAATATTAGCAGTAATGTAGCACTTGTCCTCCTTCAACCATCTAAACCGAAGGGAGATGCTTTGAAGAATATTTGTTGTCGAATTTCGTAGGAGTCTGACGAGACTGAAAACACACCACTCCACTCCACTGTGCCACTCTAGTTGTCTCGAGCCCCAGTTCCAGACCATGGAGCAGGGCGCCGGAATGTCCTGCCGCCGTAGCCCGCCAATGCATCCCCCGATCGAGGCGAGGGAGGAGGCAGCTGGAGTGCCCCGCCGCCACAGCCCGCGCCTCCATCCCCAAATCAAGCTGAGTGAGGTTGTCGTCGGAGTGGCCTGCCGCCGCAGCCCGCGCCTTCATGCCCAATCCACGCGAGTGAGGAAGGCGTCAGAATGACCCGCCGCCGCCGCCGCGGCAAATCGCCAGCGGCGCCAGCATCGCTGCCGGACGACGATGATATGCTGCGGGAAATCCTCCTCCGTCTCCCGCCGCAGCCGTTTTCTTTACACCGCGCCTCCGCCGTCTGCAAGCGCTGGCGAGGCCTCGCCACTGACCCCTGGTTTCTCCGCCAGCTCCGTGCACACCACCGGAAGCCGCCACTCCTCGGCGTCTTCGTGCAACTCCGACCGTTATGTTTTGCTCGATTGCCCCCACGGTCTCGTCCGCGTCCAACACCTGGAGCGGAACAATGTTGTCGTTGTGTGCGACCCTATCACAAGCAAGCAGCGTCGGGCGTTCGTTCCACCGGAGTTCAAGGACGGTTATTTGATTTCGACGGGGAGGTTCTCTGCGCTGCTGGCGACCTTGAACCACATGCATGGGGGCTGCCACTCCGGCCCTTTCAAGTTGGTCTTGAAATCCATATGCACAAAGGACTATCGACGGCAAATTGCTTCTGTTTAACGGAGACTGGCATGTGGGCAAATTGCTTCACTGGTTGTCCCTGACGAATGACATACTCGAGCTTGATTTGGATGAGAACAACCTAACTGTCATCAGCGGGCCTCCCATTACAAATGATACCTTCTATCAAAACTCGAAGATCATCCAAGCCGAGGATGGCGCTGTTGGCTACACCATATCTTGTTACCCCCACTTGCATATATGGCAGAGGAACGTCAATAATCATGGTGTTGCCACATGGGTGCCATGGAAGATCATTGAAATGCATAGCATTCTTAAACTCCCTCCGATTGAAGGGAAAATGAGACAGGCTGAAATACCAGGGTATAATGAGGGTAGTGGTGTAATTTTTTTACATGTAGACACGAGTTTTTACACGCTTCAGCTTATGTCAATGCAATCGAGAAAACTTTGTGGAACCCATCAAGTCAATTTCTATTATCCTTTCACAAGTTTCTGCACACCAGGTGATTGCTCATCCTTAGCTCTTATGTTTTTTTATTTGTTTTCATTTCATTTGTAGTAAATCAATCCATTAGTGGCTTGTACATGGTTGCTCCAGTACCTTTATCGTTCTTCCTAAGTAATCACTAGCAAGTACTCCCTCCGTTCGTGTTTAATTGACGCAGGATATACGTACAATCTCTACTAGCTAGCCTTGACATCGTGTCAGTCAAATAAGAACGGAGGTAGTAACAACTGAAGCTTAGTTAGCTGTTGCCGTTTTGCTAGATAGATGGACTTATACATGTATTGTTTCATGTTATCATTCATTGTCGATACTTACACTTCAGAGATACCCAGGTAAGTGTCGAATGACCAATGAGTAGACGAACTTGTGGCCATAGTTTTTTTTATGTCTTCGCTCTTCGGCGATACCAAATCAAATGTCAAATGAGTAACTCATTTGGCTGGCTTGGATCCTTAAAGCTACTTATATTTTTTTCACCAACACTATCTGTTTTGATCTTGCTATTAATGTTATCTCCATAGTAACAACTTTCCTTGAACCTATACCTTCTGAAATAATAGAGATGTTCTCACATGTTGAAGAGTGAAGGCCTCCGCTGGAAGTGACCAGTACTTGTATATAACATAAAGATAAATTGAATCTTGTTGTCTCTAACCAGGCTATATTTATTTAGGGCTGAATACTTAAAATCACTTTTGTTGCTGCAGTTTAGTAGTTTGGACAATTTCTAATTTTTGTCTGCTTGATACAAATGAAAAATTCTATGCAGTCTTCTTATCTCATCAGCTAAAATTTTCCACATGAAAATTCATGTTTTATGTAATTTCTTTGCTTTCGTATACCAGATGTGTTCTTGTTTATCTATTGTTAGCATCAAAAGTCGTGGGTTCTAAATGCTCTATAAAAAGGGAATTGTTTTTCTCAAGTTATATTTGTTGGCTCATCTATGGAACTACCTCACTATTGCCTTATTATATCTATGTCTTTTTGTCATAACTTCTATCAATGGACTGACTTCTTATGCTTCTAGGCATGGACACTTCTGGTTAATGATACATAGGATGATCGTCCAGCTTGATGTACTAAGGTGTTGGAGTGGTTCAATAGGTAAGAATATATTCTGCATGTAGTTTGTGTGATCTGGGCTGATTGCATTTTTGCATTGAAAATATCTATCTGTCTGCCAATGTGGCTATACGGATTCATGCATGTGAATAACACACACACCAATTAGAACGTCGGTGATGCCAAAGGCTGCCAAATGACCCCCTTATGGTGTTGTGTTGCTGTTAATAATACTTGCTCATGCCTCTTTGGCCATGTCTAGAGTTCTCCATTTGTTTTGTTGTTTCATCGTCTGCAAGCTAAAAGCAAGATATTAATAGCATATTAGCATTCAACTATCCCAGCCCAATAAATTACACTGTCAAAAGGCAAGGCTTTACTCTTTTTTTTTCTGCTGGTATTCCCAGGAGATGTAGCCAGGAGTATGGTACATGTTAGATTTTATGACCTAGCACACACATCTTGTTCATAAACTGCTTTTAAGTTTTAATCATGTATGCTACATAGCTGCTACTATTAGGTTTTGTCTGTATTTTTATGTAGTAACGGATTTGCAATTTTGTTTTCTTCAGATGTGGTAATGGATTCTTCAGTCCTCACAAGTTTGTCTTGTTGCATCAATGTGGTCAGCGGTGTGCATGTGTTAGCTAGAATAACTTACTGTATGTGTTCCGTAGTCTAAGTTTCTAATGTAAGATGTCTTTTTATACCTAATCGAGGGAAGCGAGTTCCCCAAGTTATAACAAACTCAAGTTGGATTCCCTTGTATCTTCTTTTACATGGTTGTGCTTGCCTCCTTGTCTCTTCATCCCAGGATACTATGAAAGAACAGAAGCCACCATCAGGTTCTTGCCGTCAGTTCCTTGGGCAGCTGCAGAATATTTTGCAAGTATTCAAAATCCTTTTTTTTTTGCATTTGGAATGTCACCATATTGAGAACCTTCAAAATAGAGGGAAGAGCTCAGAATTGTTCTGATTTCAGAATATGTTTCTAAGTTCCTAGACCACAACAGCAGAGAAGTAGAATGATTCATACACACCACGAATGCTCTTCAATCAAATTCAACTGGGCTTGTCTTGTAGTACGACATATGTATAGAGAGACATATATGGTTTCTAAGTTTCAAAGGTGGTTTGTATTGAGATGTATAAGTGGATTGACTAGCCCTTTTCATCGATTCGGACTTTCGGTTGCGTTGGCTAGTGCATGAAGCTTGATATGGTATCATAGCTCAGGATCTCGAGTTCGAGTCCTAGCTTCCGTAATATATGCTTCACCCCTATGTCCGCCTTGCGTTGGCTAGTGCATGAAGCGTGACAGTTTGGACCTATCGTAACACGACTAGCAGAGGACTGGGGATGAATGCCAACTTTCATGTCAAACAACCATGGTGTAAGTTCCTTGAACTTTATTTTGATGCGGGTAGTGGAGTTACACGCCGCTGCAACTCACACCTCTATCCCCAAATCCAGGTGAGTGAGGACAGCGCTGGAATGACCTGCCGCTGCAGCCTGCACCTCTTTTGAAACTGTCAGATCATCCAGGCTAAGCACGGTGCTGTTGGCTATGCTACATTGTCTTATCCTCGCTTTGAGATGTAGCAGAGGAACATCAATGGTCATGGCGTTGCCGCATGGGTGCTGTGGAAGACCATCAAAATGCACACAGTTCTTCTGCTCCCTTCTCCGTATGAGGAAGGATGATGTCGTATTTTTATGTTATGATTGAAGTGTCTACATGGTTCAAATCAAATCAAAGCAGTCCAAGAAACTTGATGAAATCCATTCTACTTGGGATCACTATTTTCCTTTCAACTATATATGCCACCCGATCTGTAGCTTATAGGTCTCGTCATATGTATTGCTATGAATTAGAAACATATGGCACTGGATTTGATTTGCAATGCAATAGCTGAGAGATGGGAACCTGTGGAATAGCCTTATCTTCTCATTGCCGCGATGTATCACCTTTCCCATCGTGATTTTCAATTAATGTAAGCTGTTTCCAATTGAACGATTGGCAGATCGGCCTGCTTAGAAAATAGAGGATCCTGTAAGCAGGCAGCTCAGGCACTCCATTCATTTGTACTTCAAGCCAACTCCAATTGATTGAACTTCCCCAGGTACTACAGGCTCAGCATTCATCTTCTAAATACAAAAGGAAAGCAAGGGATTACCATGGCAGATAGCTTTCGCAGTAGGTTCTCGCCAGAGCAGGGGATTGCGGCGTTCCGGTGAGACATGAGGGCCAGAGGCGGGGTTCTAGCCTTCTAGGGGAGACGGGGAACTTTCTTAGTCGCCGGAGAATGCGAGCGGGTATCTGCGGAAGCGCGACGGCCGCCGGAACCGGCGGTCCGTAAGCACTCCGGGGAAAGCGCTCGCCGGCCGCCGCCAGGTAAACGGGACCCCGAAGCAAAAAACCGCCGAGGTATTTTTGTTGCTTTGTAGGATCTCTTTTCTCTCTTCGCTTTTCTGGCGGTTTCGGCTCGGTTTTCTAGATCTGGTTATTCTTCTTCTGGTTTTCTGTATAGATTTGTATTTCTTCGTTTCACTTTATTTTTATGATTTACTTTTACAAAATCAGATCTATTTTTTCAGATTTTGGAGAAGGTGTAAATTTGAAAAATGCCTACATTTTCTAAAAGTGTTTACGTTTTGAAAATGTTTAGATCTTGAGGAACATGCAGATTGAAAAATGTTCATCTTTCAAAAGGTTAAAAGGTTCAAAATATTCAAAGAACTTTCAAATTCTATCAATGTTTAGTTTTTAACCTTTTAGGTACAAATATATTTAGATTTTGAAAAATAAAAAGAAGAACGAACTAAATATTTATAGAATTTGAAAGTTTTTTGAAGCGGCGTATAGGAGCTCCCCACAAGCGTTCACTTTCCTTCATTCCACACATATGCTCCTTGATTAGACTAGAATGAACAACGACCCATCTATTATTGTTCAGGGCTGCTCGGAACATGATGGCTAGACAAATCCTATTAGAAGACCATTAGCGCACTCCTCTAACACAGCAGGCTGGCCCACCATGGTTGGGGGCGGCGCATCTCGCTGAAACAACGCAATCTACTTAACATTAGACTGGTCGCAATGAAAGTATCATAAGTAGTATCATGCATGCTATGTTGACAAAAATCTGATATGACGCACCAATTAATGAGGTGAGAGATGAGAGTGATATCATAATATAATACCTCATAGCACGTAAATCTAGAAAATTTAATGGCAAATACATCATGTACACCAATTTGCATTGAGATTCTACAAAATATTAAATATAATGGTACTATGATACTATCTTATGATACTATGCATTGTGGAGGTAGTATCATAAACTAGTATCATGTGCATGATACTAGTGTATGATACTTCCCAATGTGACTAGTCTTAGGCTGCCATGCACACCATATCAACAAGTATGACTAGATTTTCTATGCGCGATATAAATATGCATATATTTCAAAAAGTGTCTTTGACACATGGACACCAGTGTTCCCTTCAATTTCAGATTTTTGAAAATTTTAGAATCTCACACTTTTGTGTCTCGAAAAATCATGATGTTAAATATGTAGATAGATATGTATAATATGGATGCATGCTAAAAAGTCCTATTAAAAATATGTTGTATTTTGGGAAATATAAAAAAAGATAAATTTGTAACACTAAATGGTAGTACAATAGTACTCCCTCCGTTCCTTTCTATAGTGCCTATAGATTTTTGGCATTTGTTTCAGAATATAAGGTTGTAGCTTAGCTTTTTTTCAATTACCCCCTTCCCGTTCAGCTCCCAAATCGTCCAGCTCCCAAAATTGTTATGATAAGTTAGGAAGATATGGATTTCCCAAATTTTACGTTGATCTCAAATCGTTCAGCTAGGGGTCTTGTGTACAAAATACTCTTGCGCTAATTTCCGTGCCAAAAAACAATAGGCACTACAGAATGGAACAGAGGGAGTATTAAAATAGTATGTCTTTTTATCAGAAATTTGTTTATTTTGTATTTTTTAAAATTTAAAGTATTTTTTATCGGGACTTTTTTGCATAGACTTTTCCTGTACATATCTATCTACATGTTTAATGCCATAATTCTTAAAGAAATATACGTATGAGATTTTGAAAAAATTAAAAATCTGAAAGTGGAGAGAGCACTGGTGCCCATGTGCACCAAATCCTATCCCATATAATTTTACAAATAAGTTTTTGACGGTCAATTCTTGCCGATGTCCCCTCCAAAGAATCATGATGGACAAAATGACAATCAAACGGAGTAAATCCAACATTATGTTACCATCGAAATAAGAAATTCTTTTATCTTCGAAACTAGTGCCTCTTCTCTTCCCCTAAGAAGGAAGAAATTAATCAATCAAATTATGGGAGGCCTCATAAAACACTTTCTTAGGGGTTAAACTTCCATTAGTTTATACTCTATATTTTCTCCGTTCACAAAAAATAAGTGAATATGCAGGATTTTCAAGATAAATTAGCAAGAGAAGAGAAAATTTTATTGTAAAGATGCAAACTAGCATCTTTCTTTTTAATTCTTTCACCAATAAGTTACTAAGTGTACGCACAAAATTAAGATAATATATACCAAATATTATTGGGTTTAATTTTCGTATGATAATTATAAAATAAATAATTTTTATTATTTTAAAGTGCATTGGGAAGATAGAAGTACACTCTTTTATTAAGGAGAGAGTATTTATAGAAAAAGTATCTTGTGTTTTTTATTTTCGTTCCCACAAGAAAAAAATATCATGGTTCACATTCCGAACAAACATAGATACAACATCTAGTATATAGGATAACTTCCATCTTGGCTGCCTCTCGGCCGCCAGAGCGCGTACATGCATGACACTCAAACTGGCCCTCTCTCGAAGAAAAGACCTGATTACATCGACGACGACAGTGTGTACGTTCATGGTAAAAAGTGCATACAACGACGACAGCATTCTCCAAAAAAAAGCGTACAACGACGACACGGATAAAAGGAAAGGTCACGTACGTGTTACACTAGCTAAGCTAGTCTACCTCGTCTCAAGACCTGCCGGATCAGTTCTTCAACGCAGTCTCTTGGAGGTGCTCATAGGGGTAGGGTGTGCGTGTGTGGGTTCATAGGGGTGAGTGTGTGCGCGTATGTATGAGCGTCTTTGATTGTACTGTGTTTCGCAAAAAAAAAAGTCTACCTCATCAGCTTCCCCTGGTTCATCTCGGCGGCCGCGGCCACCGCATCAGCCACATCACTCCCTCCTCCTCCCCTCGCGTTCCTCTCCGCCGCGGCCGCCACCTTCCGGGCGTCCTCCCGGGTGACCGCCTTGTTCGCCGGCAGCACCGCCGTGGCGCTGCCCACCACGTCCCTCAGCCGCACCTTCTCCTCGCCGGCATCGAGCCTCATGTTCGTCTCGGCGGCCTTCTGTGCCGCCGCTGCCACGCCTCCCGGGACGACACGGCCCAGCCCCGTGGCGCGCGTCTCGGCCGCCTGCACCGCCGCCGCGTCCACCAGGTCCACGGGCGCGTCACTTGCCGCGGCCTGCAGCGCCTCGCCGATGGTCACCGCGTCCGTCGCCTTACCGACGGCCGGCACCGTGAACTGCGCCATCACCTGCGATTCACGGAGATCACGCGCATGCGTTCCATGTGGACATGATGAAACGCCATGAAAGACGATCTTCGAACGTTCCATGTGTGCATGACATGTCTTTACCTGGCCGGCGGCGGTGGCGGTGACGACGCGCTTCCCGTCGTGCTGGTCGGTCTCGGTGACCCGGAGTCTGTCATCTTGCTGCTGCTGCTGCTGCCGATCACGAGCGAGGACCTCGTCGCGCTGGCGGCGCGCCTCCTGCTGGCCGGCGGCATAGGGAGGGTACACGTCGCCGGGGCGGACTGGCTGTGCCTGGTCGCTCATGGCGATCGCTCTATCTGCGGTTCTGCCGTAGCTGGCTCACCGGCAAAGACAAGACCAGGGCCGGCCCTATGTTTTTCGGGGCCCTTGGGCGAATTCCACAAAAGGACCCCTTAAGGCTAATATATGTATTCATATTTATGATAGAAAAAATAATAAAATGGTAAAAAATAGAATAAATATTTTTTACTAGTTTAATTAACTCAAATAAAATCAAATTGCAATGACTTCATCGACAATTACGCTTCAATGCTTCACAAAAAAACTTCTTCATGCATTTCTAGATGCAAAATTACAATGACTTCATCTACGATTACACTACGTTTAGCTGGAAAATACTTATTTAAAGCACCTCTTTGTGATTCAATAAACTAATTATCTAGCTTTCTTCTTTTCTTTTTCGCAGCACCGGACAATTATTTTGTTATTATAACACCTATAATGGTAAATAAATTTACATCAAATTATAACCCCAATTAAGAGAATAAGTCATAAATTACACGAGAGAATTAGGAGAGAGATTTAGTCATGCACTTTCAAAGGGGTGGGCTGGGACGGCACGAAGGGCTGCCGAACGGGAGATATAAGCGGTTGACTGAAAATGCAGCCTCTCTTCCAGTCCATAGTAAATAAATCTTCCGTTCCTGGGCCCCTCACTGGCCTGGGCCCTAGGCGGCCGCCCATGGCTGCCATGGGTCAGGGCCGGCCCTGGACAAGACGTGAACTTGATGCTGGAACGTATAGCTAGTCTCAGCTGCTCGCCTTGGGTCGTCGCCGTAGCCAATATAAAGAAGACGAGAGGGTGTTAGAGCGGCAAGGTTTGGCACCGAGCCCCACGCCATGCGCTCCTCTGCAACGACACCTGCGAAGTAGATGGACACCTTCGCCTCTCAATGCGCGACAGGTGGTACGTACGCACCGCTTAGGCCTCGATCTTTTTTAAACAGGGGGTCGGTCCCGAAGGACGGAGAAACTCTATTAATTGAAAGCGGTGGGAGTACATCTTACAAACTAGACCATAAGGGAAAATAAAATTACAAATAAGTCCACACTTTTTTGCACTAAGTACCCTAAATCTAAAACAGAAAGCATAAACGGGTCCAGCTCCATCTCCACCGCATCGCCGCCACACACCACAGCCAAGAACACCGCCGCCAGGAATGCTACCACTTGGGACGGAGCTCCTGGTGCTTGCTGTGATGGAGCTAAGGGCCCTCCTTGATGGCATGACAACCTACACCTGCAAACACCGGTCGGAAAAAACCGTTACCGGTGACTGAGGGCGGAGGGGTCGCCCTTTGACCATCAAAGGCGATAGCCTAGCCATGACTGTCGCGTATGTCCTCCAGAGAGTAGTTTCGGGGCTCCCCTGCCCCTGGACCACCGCCCAACAGCCAAAGAAGACAATCATCCAGCCTTCAACATCACCTTGATGAGAAGGACATAGCTTCAATTCTTGGCCAAGATCTGAGACAGTAGCACCAGCAGAAATCCCATCCAGATCTTGCACCTCCTCCCTCTCTCCACCACCTTGATGACTGGGACGAATCATGGCAAGAAATTTGGGGGCTCCTACTTTACTCAGAGAAGAGAAAAGAGGGGAAAAGGAGCAAAGAGAGCTGAAGCTACTCCTCGCCATGGATCCGGCCGGGAGGTGTCAGCATAGGAGCCAACCGCTACCTCTCCCTGACCAAAAATGGCAGGAGGAAGAAGAACAGAGGTTTCAGATCTGACCGCCAGATTATTCGCCGGGGAAGAAACTAAAACTAAAGAACCTACAACTACTAGGAGCCAGACCCCTCTCCCACCCAGCGCTGGCCACCATGGCCGCCGGCGGAGAGGGAGAGAGAGGCCGACGATGGGTGCACAGGCAGAGGTCAAGGAAGAGAAGCTCCACACGGGTATTCTCCACGGGGATAACTGTAGTAGGCTGAGAGAGGGGAAGGGGGAGAAGAATGTGCCCGCTTAGGCCTCGATCCAGAGCCGATCATCATGTTGTTGCTCTACACGATTGTAGTGATGCTACACCCGCATGCATCCTGATATTTTTCGGGCATCTTTGTCTTTTTTTTCTTCGTTTGGAACTGATAAACAACATCGATCATCATCGATTTTAATGGGCACGCTACCTCTAAAATCTTCCATTCTTAGAGTTTTTTTTGTAAAACTGATCATTTAAACTTATCATTAGATGTTTCAAGGTCATCCCGTTTAATATTTTTCGGTGCAACTCATCGAGCGTTTCATTACCACATCATTTAGGATGTTTCTTTGTTTCATGAATGTTATTTGTGCGAGTCCTACAACATGGTCATCCACCAAATATAGCCTAATAGTTCCAGTCTCTGTAAAGATGTCCGTGAATTCTTTCTGCTTCGTTAATCTTGTGTAACAAAATTATCTTATTAAAATTAAAAATAGCTAAGTAAATTTGAAAAATCTGATTTAATGACGTCCCAAAAGCGGAGGAAAACCACCAGTGACCATGAGCTTTCAGAGATATTATCCTACCATCCCCAATCATGACCGTTGTTTCAACTAATATATAACAGATATAAAATGAAAGATTGTAGTAATATCCAATTTGTAGTCAACCGTTAAGCACAAGTTGCACACAACAACAAAAAAACACTACAGAACAGACTGAGGACGTTAACAAATATACATATCCATACCATACTATATATACTTTCTCTGGTCTCTTTTAATTGACTCGGATTTAGTAAAATTTTATACTAAATTTATGTTAATTAAAAAGGACCGGAGGAAGTACACAGCAGCCGTGGAATACCAAACTCTCGTATCCACGAGTGCATGAGCCTGCTTGCGGGGAACGTTGTCGTCCTCAATTGTCTCTCAAAGCGATGCGGCCGAAGGTTAATCTCCATGACCATCGCCCAATTAGTGTAGTTGCCCCTGTTAGCGTCGGAAGGTGGAGGGTGGTGCCGCCGCCGCCGTCGGGCTCATGCCTCATGAACCACTTGCTGCACCAAGATCTCGCCGCCGCCACACCAAACACTTTGTGATACCAATTGTCGCTCAAAAGCTAAATCGGCAATCAAGGAACTCTGAAGAACAACGAACAAAGGTTTGTGTTGCTTAAACTCCGGTAGCTTTTGTGTGATTTGTTTCTATCTTTTTACCCTCAGTAGTCAGTACAAAGGGAAAAACGTGGTCATGATCTTGGTACGCACAAACGGATCGTGACCCTCCAGTTTGTTGCAAACTAACCGGAGCTAAAATTCTAACCAATACGACTAAAAACGGCTAAGTCTAAGCCTGACGAAACTGACAGAGAGAACACCTAAAACCTGAAACTGACAGCAGCGGGGCACACAACAAGGAAAGAACAGTATACTACTAGAAACATTGGACACAGCATAAACTATAAGTATCCATTCCATACCGATCAGGACCATCAGCAGCAGCCGTGAAAGATCAAGTACCACATCCATGAGTGAGCAGTTCGTGGAGGAATGGGCATCGATAAGCATCTGTCCTGGTTCGGACTGTACCGGACAGCTCTCCAGGTAACCTTCAGTTGCAACTCATAGGAACCGTTCCTGCACACCACCTCTTCACAAGGATATCGCAGCGCGACATGAGTGAATTCCTCTGCGCCGTGACTCTCCATAAGGCCGATATCGAGCACGATTGCTATGTCTTCATCAACCGTGCGAGGCAAAATGACAGGGACAGCCACCAAATTACGATCCAGCGCGACGGTGCCATCATCTCCGACCGATCCCCGAGTGCCCGCCTCTCTGCAGCTATCATCGTATTCGTAGAGGGTGATCGGGTTATCCTCGTATCCATCGGTCCAGGTGATCACATGGCTGCTGAAAGGCACATCACGAGGTCCCTTGAGGATCTTCACTTCGAGGGTTGCTTCCACGGGGTATGGAACAGGAGTGCATACCAATTCCACTGTACTCCGCCAACTGGTTAGACCAATAGCTATGGCTCGGTTATCGGAGCAGATGGTATTGTGCACCAGTACACCTTTGCTGAAATCTCCTTCTGCGATCCCAGGAGCACCCTTGATCTTTAAGTTGATCTCAAAGAATATCCTATCTGGTGTGACAAATGCTCGTCGTGGACCTGTCAGAATTAGCTCATCCTTCTGCACAATTTTAGTAGAAAGTTAAACAAGTCATATCCGAAGTATAGTTCGAAAATAAGTTTGGCTATATAAATTGTATATTCAAGCGGTTCCAAGATATGTTAAACTAGAGGAACACTATACCATGCAGAGGAGTGCATCGCCAAAAAAGTAGAGCAATTTACCAGTCGCGTATGGAGTATGCAACTACTTAGTTCAGAACGAGCCTACAAAACTATGGCGATGGCAAGACCAGGCAAAGGAGGAGGAACTGGCAGATGAAGGGAAGCGGAATTGCGGGGCGAGAGGAAAACCGAACTATACATACCGGAGAGGTGATGAGCTGGGCATCATCCCTTTCACGCCTGAAGAGATACAAACATTTGTAGTCGACCACATCCCTTGCGAGAACAGTGCCAAATACTCTGATAGAGTAGCCCACATCGGATTCAGTAACCTTGAGAGACACGACGTTGTTAGATAATCCCGCATTCCTTCTGAACTGAGAGAAAGGTAGCCCTCTAATTGGCGGCCCGTGGTTGGCCTCGGCTGAAAATTAAATTATGGCAGACAAAACAACAGACGCAAATTAGAACCAACCAGTGGTCAGGATGAACTGCTCTGAAAATGGCAGGGAAATTAGTTGAAAAAATGTTGATGTCGTGGTATCGTCACGGCATATGCCATAGGGTGGCTAATCGAAGGGGCTCCTGAGTGATCTCACGGCGGTATCCGGAAGCGGGTTTGGGCACGAGCGACACGGCGACGTACCCAGGTTCGAGGCCCTCCGGTGGAGGTAAAACCTCTACTCCTGCTATGAGTGTATATGGTAATCACACAGTACAATGGTGCTCCTAGAGCTGTATCCGGCTGGCCCTGAGAGGCTAAGGGAGACGATGGTCTCTCTCACAGGGCAGCGGTGTAGGTAGGTGAAAGCAATAAGTGATCGATCGTCCCCTGCACGAGAGGGGTAGTGCGGCTTATATAGGCGCCGGCACTTTACATATAAGACCCTATAGTCTACTGGCCGGCTTGGCCGGCTTCGGCTTCCGCTCCTTCCCGAGGCGGTGACGTCAGGAGCCGTTGAGGCGTCATGGCCTGTCCCATCCGGCTGCTTGGTCAGCGGCATGGAGAGGAGGTGTCTCTGTCGCCGTCAGCCACTGTAGCTTGTACGGCGCGTCGTAAGCCATGATGGCCTGTCCGGCGCGCGGCACTATTGCTCCACAGTGCCCCGCGCTTTACGGAAGATGAAGTCAGCGTGGACTTCAGGAACCCGGATTACCAACCCGGTTCCTTCCAGCACAAGACTCGCCAGCCTCGAGTCGGTCTGAGGTACAGACCCCCAGTCGGATATGGCTTGTAGAAGCCGGCCCAACTACAGCATTGGCGGCCGTAGCTAGGCCGACTAGGACCTAGAGCCAGCCGACTTCCGGACCAGCCGGCCACGGCGCCAGCCGGCTGCTCCTCAGCCGGCCTTTGCCGCGAGCCGGCCAGTGGTCAGCCGGCTGCTCCGCGTCCATTGCCCTACCCGGGGTCTTCCCCCCGACAGTTGATGTACTCACACTCTGCATCGAGGTCGAAGAAGCCAATGTTGAAGGTGTAGAAGCGGGTAGGCACTTCTTGGGGTCAAGATCAGTCAGCTGCTTGCAGGAAACAATGTGAAGAGCCTCGAACATCTTCTTGTCGAATGTTGAATTTTTCTAAAAAAAAGTAGGTCATAGTCCATGAATTAATAATTAATCATCAACTAAAATAACTCCTAGACATAAAAAGGTACCATAAAAGCAGGAAAAACTCTTTGATTTGGATGATCTAGTTATACTTTGCGAGTATATTGATGATTCAGTTTCGGCTCTAGACGTGCGGCTGGATCTAGCTGGAAACATGTGAGTAGGAAAAGTTCTTCCTCCATCGTCAGGCCATCTTCATCTAGACCCGTCGCCAGCTCTGCCTTTGACGCCGCCTCTCCCCCCTTCTTCGTCTCCATTTTCTGCTGCTGCGTCGCTGTATCCGTCCTCTTCACGACGGCTGATGAAACACCACCGTCGCCATGCTCATCCATGTTGATGTTGCGCTGTAGTAGCTTACACAACAGGAAGCCAGGAACCCTAGCTAGCTTCGATGATCGTACAGAGTGGACTTTTGGAGCAGGTGCTTGGTGAGCACCCGTATCCATACCGTGTATACTGCATCAAGATTCGTGCAAATTCTTTTTTGTTCCCCTCTCAAACAATTTCTCATTTTTGTATCTCTCACACCACACATTGTTTGAATAAAAAAAATTGCAGATCACTTAAACATAACAATTGGAACGTGGGAAAAATATTTTGGATTTTTTATTTTATTATGTATATATATATTTCAAGAATTTTTTTGAATTTTAAATTATTCGAAATTTGAAATTGCACAAAAAATTTCCGAACTATTTTTGTCCCATTCCATTTATTATTTTTTAGTGACTTGCAAAAAAATCAAATCAATATTTTGATAGATATAAAAAAGAGAAAGTGAAAAAAGTGTGAGGGTGCGCCTGCACTCTCACACTTTTCCCGTATATCATACGGTCGGACAAGGCAAATTCAAGGCAGAAAATTAGAAGAGTCCCCCGCCGCGCGTGGTAGCGATTTCCGTGCTGCCCTCGATGTATATCTCTACTAATAAGTCACGGATCGGTGGTGTTGGTAGGTCAAAAATACCAATTTCGTCCGTCAATAAAACCAGATCTCAACTTCTTTTAAAAAACCACAAATCAGGTCCGTATGCTTTCGTCCACACGTCGTTCCACCTAAAAAACCGCATGGGTAACCGGTTCCAAGCGCTAAAAAGTCGGTCCGTCATTGGTTTTTGTTAGTCTTCAAAATTTGCCCTTGGACTTTGACAGAATTTACAGGCACGGCCACCGCCAAGTGAAAGAAACAGTTCGTTTCCAAAAAAAAAAAAAAACACTCAGATGCCACAGAACTCTTCCCCATCCTCTGTCCTCCCAAATCGCCGGCGACGCCTCGCTCTCCTTCTACGGCGAGCAGGGAGCCACAGAACTGTTCCCCATCCTCTGCCCTCCGAAATTGCTCCAGGTGCAGGGCCGGCGACGCCTCTCTCTCCTTCTCCAGCGAGCAAGGCAGGCTGAGGCAGCACGCCTGGATCTCCGTAGCCGGTGCGTTGGTGCCGCACACTCCACGGCGAGATCTCCTGGCGAAGCCCTTGTCCAGGCTCTGCGGCCTGCGAGCATAGGCCGGCAAGCGTCCGAGACGAGCCCATTTATCTCCCAAGACCGATGTCCGACACGCTTGTGGTCCCGGCCGGCCGGCCTGCACATCGACTGCACGGACGCGCGGCGCCGGCTGCTTCCGGGCAGCTCAGTCTCGGCCTCCGCCTGTGCCGGCCGAATCCACGCACTCGTGCTGCTGGTCAGGGCCGGCTCTGGCCCTGGGCAAGAAGTGCGACGGCCCGGGGCCCAGCGAAACAAGGGGCCCATATGTGGATGTATACATATATAGGACACTGTAGAAAAAGGCCCATCTATTTACGGTATACGAACAGGCAGGCAAGCCTCACACCACATACGGTCGACTGAAGCACGCAGAGGCCCTGATGACGGCTCGTTTTCTCTCATCAGCACATGACGCTTCGTTCTCTCTGGATAATGTCACGCACGGGCCCTGAAGCCCTCGCCTTGCCCAGATCTGATCACGGCATCACGCACGCAGAGTCGGAGACGGAGGGATGGGAGCAGCCGCTGCTGCGGCCATACAAGAAAACGGGGAGACAGATTAACAGACGACAGGTTAGTTTCGGATCAAAAACTCTACTCTGTAAAAATGAGTAGATCTGACCGGCTCCACTTATTTCGTGGTCAATCGGGTGACTGCTGCTTTGGTTCATTAGCTATCATTGTTCGTAGTTCACTCAGTCGATTCGTGCAGAATATAACCGGTCATTCATATAGCCGGTATTGGAGGCTTTGAGTTTTGCTAATCTGCTGCAACGAGTAGGTCTCAATCATCTCTCGTTTTCTTACTGATTAATCACTTCGCGCAAATTAAAGAGTGCATAATGGTCTCATTTAACATGATTACCAGAAACTTGTCGCTTGGACGTTTGTTAGCATGGTATTTCTCTTATCTCAAAAGAAAAAGCATGGCATTTCTCTCTTTTTTACATGCTTGTAGACAGGGACGAAGCTAGAAACAAATTTCACTGAGTTCATCACTCTAATCTCTCTATTGCATTGGTGTCATCCTCTACAAATTAACACTAGCTAGTACTAATTAGTAAAAGATTTTGCATTTCCCACTGGGGTCAGCTGACCCCAATGGCTACAAGGCAACTCCGTCCCTGCTTGTAGATTGTAGTCTGATACGTGGTTTAGAACGGAGGGAAAAAAGAGACTAGATATTCGTTTGTTATCTATTCATGCATATGTTTTCAAGGTCTGTTGGGCCCATTGACGAAGTTCGCCCCGGGGCCTCTGAAATCTTAGAGCCGGCCCTGCTGCTGGTTTTGACCGCGGCCATGTTGTGTGTGCGCGCTGCTCAGTAGTCAGTCGGGCTACTGATTTGGACTATGTAATTTGCTAGCTAGCTAATGTGTTTTGCTGCTAGGATATGCGCTGCTCATCTTGTTTGCTGGTAGCTGATGTTGTTTTAATTTTTTTTTGATTCTTGTCAATTTTTAATGTCCAATTAAATTATACTATATATTTGGTAAATTTAACTGTTTGCTCCAAAGCAATTAAATTATACTCCCTCCGTTCCTATTTAATCGACGTGGGGGAGAAGGCTAATGAACAAAGAACTTAATGATTGACGTCAATTAAATCCGGACAGAGATAGTATATATTTGGTAAATTTAACTGTTTGCTCCAAAGCTAGGAAATGGAATTAAATTTCAATTACATATTTGGAAAAATTGAATTGATGTGCAAGTGTATTCTTTACTACTATTAAATTGCCATAGATGGTTGCATGGTGTCACAAACGGGCCAACAAATTATTTCTATAGGCCCAGGGCGCCAAGAGCCTTCGGTCTGTTTCGTACGTCCAGCGCTTCTCGCTCCTGTCGGACGGATAGTTGGCCCAGATCGAACATCTTTCACTAATTTTCTTCCTGTCTTGCCGCATTAGAATCCGTTCTCGATACGATTGATCCAATTTCAGGGAATAAAGCGCTATCACCGAAGGATCGGCCAGCGCCCACGCAAGCACAGTCTCCGTTCAACTTCACCTCTCAATCATAATAGTGATTGGTTCTGTGTCCTTTCTTAATTTGCTCAAGAGTCGTCCGCCAAATCGACTCTCATGTGTACCTGTCCTCGGCTGCAGGCTCTTAGGCCAACCCCACCGACCGAGAAGAACCTATGGTCGTCTCCGTCCAAATCATGCATCCTGGAAGATGGAGGTTACAAGGCGGTCACGTCAGGCGAGGACGCGACCCGATCAGAAACAGATGTAGGAACGGCAAAGCCCTGCAGCTGCGTGACGGAACACCACATGTATCGGCTACAGGGCATGCAGTCACGTCGGGCAAGCCCTAGCTCGCCGCAGACCGGGCGCTTCCTGTCCGCCTTTCCCGGTGACCGTCCTGACCCTGCAACCGATCTGGTCGCGACTGATATCTCAGAGTTAGATGCCTCCTATGATCCCTCGATTTTCTACGATGCTCTTCGCCTCTAGAATCGAATGCTGGCCAACACGCAGCAAGTAATCAATGAAACCTACAGAGTCCTCGGCTCTACCTCCTGTAAGTCTTCGGCGGAAAGTAAACATCCAGGAGCATAAACGATCAATCCAGATAGCTCGCCAGCTTATAACATCACAGGTTTCTTCGTAAGTACATTTTATTCTACTTTCTGCAGGTGAACAGGTTGCACAAGCTTCTAATCTTATGTTGTCTTTTCGATCCTTCAGCTATTATGGGCAGCTTGTTACCGTTGGGTTGATTTCTTCCCAAAATATCAACTTGCGATTGCCTTTTTTTTTGCGATTGATTTATTTTCGCCTGTCCATCAATGAGATTATTTTATGTTGATACAGATGAGTGATTTCTCGCTTGGTCGTTGGAGTGCTGAGACGACGACCTACGTGTCATATTCAGTAGGCATATTTGTAATTCTTCAGTCACATGGAAATTCTAATGCAATACATATAAAAATTTCAAGCCTTTCTTTTTTTCCGAAGATATTAATCATATAAGACATGAAAAAAACACTTGGTTTGAAGAATTAAGTCAATTTGTTCATTTTTAATTTTTGAAGTTATGTTTTTAGAACCATAGCATGTCCTGGTGTCCTAGCTTGGACATGTTGTGACTGAAGCGTGTTGGTATCCATGTAAACATATTGCCGATATGAGTATTAGTTAAGTCTATATTTTTATTATTTAGCAGCAACGCGCGGGCATTGTCCTAGTACGTAGTAATAGATAGTGTACGTGATCGAACTAAACATGGTTGATGCGACTAGAACTCGTAGTCGGAAACAAACACCATAGGACAGGACCGCCTTCGAGTTCATGTCGGAATTCCCGAGTTCCTGTACCTCCGCCTCATCAGTGCCACACCCGACCCCTACCTTGCATGACCGCCCCATCTTCAACTTCAGCATTGAACTCGCCATCCACCGCGCAGAAAATTAGAAGCCCCTCTTCTTGTCGTCCAAGATCATCAGGCAGTGGGGGTGAGAAAGGGCTGACGGAAATTTCCAACCCGGTGGTGCGGTGTTGGACTTGGACGTGGCCCTTCTCCGGCGGGACGATGGCTCACAGCGCGCCACTACCTAGCGTCACCTCTAGCTACTAGGTAGGCACGAGTCGCGCAGCTCATGGCAGCCACACCTGGGCTCCTAGCTACGTAATCTGAAGGGAAGAAAAGAAGATGGGTACACCGACCGACCGACCGACCCCTCTTTCCTTGCTTGCTTGGCGACTGGCGCGCGTCCGCATGGCCGGCCGATTCCTTCCTTCTCTGATCAGCGCAGATGAAAAAGGACCTCTACTCGCGATTATCCCTTATCTGTTCGACGCCAGCTCTTAGAGCATCTCGATCTAGCCGATCCCCAAAACAGCTTAGAGGAGTAAATGTGTGCCCATTAACAAGGAAAAAAATAGCGCGCTATAACAAAATAGCGTGGGTCTAAAAATACGCTATTAGCATGTTATAGCGCGCTATACCGCCGAAATAGCGTAGTGTCGGCTCTCCAGATATGGCCCATTAATCGTCAGGACCAACTCTAGCTAGGCCCAAAAGGCTTTAGTGGAGAATTTTTTTTTGTCATCGGCCTCCACGGCCCCCAATTATCCTCCCATGTGGCCGCTCTCCTAAACTTTTGCCCCTCATCCCGCTGCCACGGCCTCACCGCCCCATTACAGATTTTTGTGGGCGTTCACACTATCGACAACCAATCGCCTTGGCCGACAGTCGAAATCAACCGCCGCCCTTTTCCCCTCCGTCTAACCCACTCGCCGGTGCAAGCCGTCCCTGGAATCGCTCCCGGGAGTCGCATCATCGAGTCAGGTCCCGCCGTCGATTCGAGGTCGTTTCCGGCCGCAGAGAGGTGGATTCTTGCGGGAAAAGGGCCGCCGGAGCATGGGGAGGTGTAGACCAACCGCCGCGGAGGATAATCGCCCCACAACAGCCGCCGTAGTTGTCGGCCCGACGAGCTTTCTGCCCGGCGGCGGCCTCGAGCTTCGGTGACGTCCGGTGGAGGCGTTGGCCTGGCTTTGGGATTTCGACGATCGATGGTTGGTAATCCGGCCGTCGCGTTCGCCCGGCGGCATCGTCAGCCCTTTTGACCGGCTCTACGGTGCCTGCCGCGGACTTCACCTCCACCGTGCTCAAGGTATTCAATGAATTGTTCATATGATTTCATATTTTCCTCGTCGCAACCGGCTTGACCGAGAGAACTTTCGGCTGTAGATGAAGAGGTTGAGAGTGATGATCTTCGACGACTCTTCGTCGGAGGAGGAAGAAGAAGACGACGACGATTTGGAGATAGCTTTGATGTTGATTTTGAATGATAATTTTTGGAGGCCGAGGCTAGGATCATAATTCGGCCGTGTATGCATCAACTGGAATAGAGTCGAGGGCCATGCTCGAATTATGCGAGATTATTTCAGTCCTAGTGCAATCTATACTGATAAGAAATTCCGGTGACAGTTTCAGATGTAAAAGGATTTGTTCCGCACAATAGAAAAAGCCGTCGAGGATCATGATGATTGGTTCAAGCTTCGGAGGAATGCATGTGAAGAGATGAGTGCAAGCCCAATCATGAAATGCGTAGTGGTCGTGAGCGTACTTGCATATGGTTGCTCGGCCAACACCATTAATGACTATGTTCACATTGCTGATGCCACAATTCTAGAGTGTGTGAGAAGGTTTTGCAAAGCTGTGATAGAGATCTTCGGCCCAGAGTACTTGAGGGCACCCAACGAAGATGACACAACGAGACTTCGATACAAAGGCCAAAACAGAGATGCAACAGTAATCCTTGAGGCAGTTGCATCGCATGACCTATGGATATGCCATTCATTCTTTGGATTGCGTAGCTCTCTCAATGTGCTATCGAGGTCACCACTGTTCTCAAGGATTATTAAAGGTGAAGCACCTCCTTACAACTATGAGGTCAATGTCCATGAGTATTCAATGGGGTACTATCTGGCTGACGACACCTATCTTCCATGTTTCACATTTGTGAAGATAATCCCCTGGAGTGTTATCAATAGCGCCAAGAAATCACACTTTGCAGTGGTGCAAGAGGCACAAAGGAAAGATGTGGAGAGAGAGAGTCTTACATGTGCTTCGGAAGCGCTTTGGCATTGTTCGTGGACCAGTCAAGTATTGGAAACCAGAGACCCTATGAAAGATAATGACATGTTGCATCGTTTTGCATAACATGATCATTGAAGATGGGAGAGACATGCCACAAAAACTTTAGGTACCAGACAATGATGGTATTTCAGAATTTGCAGTTTATCATCTCGAAGCTCTTGCCTGCATAATCTTGCAGTTAAGAAAGGTAAGTTCATCTCTTGCTCATTCCATTTGATTATTTTTATCAAACTATATGCAAAGTACTATACTTATCACTCCTGCATTGAAAAGCAAAAGATTATTTTTACAATTATGAATATGACTATGTGGTGGACAATGGAACCATGATATGAGATGATGGTGGAGGTTCCATTGCAACTGGAAAATATTCACATAGGATTAACAACAAATGTCATCCAGTGATTCTAGCGCCGTATATTGTGTGTTAACATAAGATCTATAATGACTCTGGGGAAGTCAGCTGTACCTTTTTCCTCTTGCATATCAACGGGACATTAATAAGGGTTGCCTAGATCGGTCTATCTATTTGGTAAAGGGGAGGACATCAGTCCAGAATGGTCTACCAATAGATACAGGGGAGAGCATACTTGTTAAAGGCCTATGATGGATTGTAAGTATGTTTGGGTCGGTCTATCTATAGTGTAAAGGGTAGGGCATGAAAATTGTCTGGAACGGTCTACCATTATGGTAAAGGGGAGTACATGTGTCTGGGTCGGTCTACCTATAGATAAAAAACATGACAGACTTACAAAAGGGTGGGTATGCAGGATCGCGAAGAAGGACAGTGATTGGCTTGGTTCTTATACCCGACCTCATGTCAAGGAAGTGTGGACGAGAACTAGACTCGGTTGGCAACAAGGATAAGTTAACTTATGGGTAAAGTAACACACCTATGCATAGTGTATTGAATTGTGACCTGTCACTCACTATTTCGGGAAGGAACTACGAACGCGGCAGGAAAGGAACTCCATGAACTTCTGGTCAACCTGTGAAGACTGACGGACATAGTTTTTCAAAATAAAATAAACATTTTGAAGAAATGATTACGAAAACTTGCATTCTCCTACGACGTTCTGGTATGTGGCTGTAGCTAGTGCATGTAAGTATAATGAACTTGCTGAGTACGCTCGTACTCATTCCCTCCCTTTTGAATCCCCTGCTTAGTTATGGAGTCACCGTAAAACTACCGTGAAACTCGAAGACAAAGGAGTCAAATACAACAAGATGAAGAATCTAACCGATAAAGTCAATGGAGGCAACTTATGTATCAGTTAGAGTGGAAACCTAGACCAGGAGAGTAGAAGGGAACCATTTCCTAATCCTAGCACCTAATTAGCTAGAGTTCTATAGCAAGCCAAGTATCTCTAGAGCTAGAGTTAGCAATAAGTTAGACTACGAGTTGTTTTTCTGAAGCTTTATTTGCAGTTTTACATCACTGTAAAGTAGGAGGTTGTGTTGATCTTCTCTAAACAGTTCATGTGTACTTCTATAGACATGCATTGGACTCGCATATGTTTCTGTTGTACCACTCTGAGGGATGGAATATGAGTGAAACGGTGTTTCACTTGTGTTATGTTAATGACTTGCGTACTACACCATGCAGTGGTATGCTGGGTCACCGCACTCTTCCCCCTGCCAACAACCGCCACCGTGCACCGCCGATGATCCCGGCCTACACGGGCCGACCCCTCCGATTCTGACCGGCAGGAACACGCGCACCGCCCCGCCGCGTTCGTTCCGCCCGCTGGCGCGCACAAATCCCCGACCAATCGGCCGGAATCTCCGCCACCGCGTGCGCCTCGTCATCGGCCGGTACGTGTTCTCCCAAACCTCCTCGCAGCCGCGGATTGGCCGCCGCCATCCTCATGATTCTTCGCGGTTGTTGCGCATCGCAGATGAACCCGTGCACATTGTTCTTGTTGGAGGACTCGTCCTTCTCCGACAACTCCGATTGGGAGGAGCTCCTCGATTACGACTTGGAGCAGACGACGGTGATACTCGTGGCGAAGGAGATCACGGACGTGCGGCCGAAGAAGCGGAAAGGGTCAACCATGGGGCGACTATGCATCCCCCAAAACCACGCCCTCGGCCACAATCTGCTCATGCGCGATTATTTCGCCGAGGTACCGACATACATGCCCCATATCTTTCCCGTCGGTACCGAATGAGACGGTCTGTGTTCAGCAAGAGCGTCGCTATGTGCAAGGACAACACGTGCTACTACAAGCGAAAGAGAAATGCGGCCGGTTGATGACCCACAAGTATAGGGGGTGTATCGTAGTACTTTCGATAAATAAGAGTGTCGAACCCAACGAGGAGCAGAAGGTGTTGACAAGCAGTTTCGATGAAGGATTCACTGTAAATGCTCACGAGACAAGTATTCGGGGGTTTTGATATAGCGGATAAATAAAGTACGAGTAAGTAAAATGCGAGAGAAATAATTGCAGCGAGTGGCCCAATCCTTTTTAGCACAAAGGACAAGCCGGTTTCTTTACTTATAATGACCAAACGTTCTTGAGGACACACGGGAATTTAGTCTAGTGCTTTCGCTTCATATAGCTGATTAATCTTCATTGTTTTGATAAGTGTTGTGTGGGTGAACCTATGCTAATGCACCGCCCTTCCTAGGACTAATACATACTTGTGATTATACCCCTTGCAAGCATCCGCAACTACAAGAAAGTAATTAAGATAAATCTAACCACGACCTTAAACTCTGAGATCCTGCTATCCCTCCTGCATCGATATACCAACGGGAGTTCAGGTTGCTGTCACTCCGGCAACCCCACAATTAGCAAACGAATACAAGATGTATTCCCCTAGGCCCATAAAGGTGAAGTATCTGTTGCCTGCCAAAACTCACCGGCGAGCAGTGGTTAAGCAACACGAAGAGCCGGGAGACTCCCACGACCGCTTAGTGGGCCCTGGCGTCTCGCGTCGTCCCGCAAAGTCCTGGCACACATCCTGGCGGTTGCAAGGGTGTGCCACCTGACCTAGACCTGGCCAGGAAGGTGATGGATTGCTTCGACTAGTCTCCTGCATGGTAGACACGTAAACATTAAATACGAGCCCGATCGGCTCTCAGGTTGCCCTGTGGATCGGCTCAAGGAGCCGATCGCCCCATGGTTCACGTTGGAATTACGATGACATGGGGATCCTGCTTGATCAGAACAAAGCTAAACCAATCTACGACAGTTTAGGGTTTTCACCGCATAACCGGAAGATCCTACGCGTAGTTGGGCCTAGCAGATACGAAAGATGATGTAAACTACCCCTATAAGAGGCCTAAAAACCAACGTAAAGTTAATTCCCGGAACATCCCTTATAGGAACGGTAAAGCAACACCTCGCATACTACCGGATCATCCAACCCCAGCATAAGGCCTAATCATGCAGATATTAAACTAATCCTTGAAGAACAAGGAGCAACTATAACAGATCGGATCTACTAAGTAGCGAACAAACAAGGTGCTGCCCTTACACCTGTTCAGGTGTAAGGACAGCTAGATGTCAAAGGACGGCATTGCTAAGCAGATACGCATAAGAAAAGCATCAATGCAAGCCCTAAAACATCTATGATAAATAGTGCTACTCGTCATCAACAACGCTTCAGCACGAGTAACACAAGGTAATCGAATAAACGTGTACTGCCTAGATCGCAAGATGCGATCTAGGCAGCATGATGCTTACCCGGAAGAAACCCTCGAAATAAGGGGTGGCGATGCGCCTGATTTGTGTTTGTTGTGAACGTGATTGTCCTCCTTTCTCGATAACCCTAGATACATATTTATAGTCCAGGGGACTTTCTAATTCAAGCGTGCACCTAACCGTGCACGGGTTAAACTCTAACTTTTACTTCTAAACTAAGATGCGATCTACTACAATTTACAGATACACGGGCAATCTAGCCCAAACTCTTCGCGCAAGGCCGCTTCAAAGACGCTCCTCGCGTACATCCTTTAAGCCCATCTCAATAACGGCCCATCTCTTGATTTGGCCAAAATCTGGTGATAACACATGCCCCCCTGGTTTTGGTAATGATAATTTCAAAACCACTCTGTTTTTCCTTCGAAGGGTCATGTCGTGGCAGAGCAGAACCGTCGCGGTATTCTTCATCATGACGACTTGCCTTCCCAACTTCTCTGCACGATTTGATAGTTTTTTGGCACCACATCCTCGAAAACTGCTCGAGCATTAAATCTCTACTCTGTCTCCTTTTATTTAACCGCATCGAACAGTTCAATTCTTCATCCCCTTCGCATTAGCACTCCAAAAGCCCTCCTCTGCCACCATGTCTTCTTCCTCCTCTGCTTCATCAGGTCTTTCCGTTCAGTCCTCCCCCTCCCGCGAGCCGACGCCAGAGTGGGACCCGCAGGAGGCCCACGAGGCCAACATCCGCCGCGCCATAGAAGCCGGGGAGGAGTCCAGCCATGACTTCTCCGTCTGGTCTGAGGACGATAAGTCCTCGACCGACGGGGAAAGTGACCTCCGCTTCCTCGCCGACAGGGAATCGGAGGAGGAGAGCGATGACGATCGCTTCTCCTGGGACGACTTCACCTCCTCCGAGGAGGAGAAGGAGGAGGAAGAGGAGGAGGACGACACCTCCTCCGATGAGCCACCGGCCAAGCGCTTCTGCCCCTGTCCGGGGAACCTCAGCGACTTCGACAGCGACGAAGACGCCGACGAGGAGGACGAGGACAACGAGGGCCCTGCCGGCGGCGACGACGAGCCGGCCGGGAGTAGCGCCGATAGCGGCGACGACGGCGACGACGAGGGCAGCGACAGCCCATAGATAGGATCCTTAGCATAGGACCAGTAGTAGTAGATGGGGCAATGTATCCCCTGGTACTGCCTTTTGAGAGCAATCAGCTCTTTGTGTAAGAAATCTCGTTATCAATGAAGAATTTCCTTTAATTTGAATTTGCCGATTCCCCTTATGCTAATTGAGCCGATTTCCCCTCATATTGACCTTGCCGATTGTCAACTTGATCAATGCTCAATGAGCCGATGGCAACGCATCGGTCTCTTACGATAAATTTCGAGATAGATTAATTTAGCCACCTCCTCAAACGGTAACCTGCGAACCTTGCTCAAATTTAGATCCCCAAATTTCCAATCGAACTGGTCCAAACCGCAGTCATGCGAACCCTAGATCTTGGACACGCAAATCCAACATCCACAGCGAACCCAATGGCAGAATCATCCAGCTCCAACGTCACAGTCTCTGGCCTGACAGCAATTCTCAACCGCCCCAAGTCACCGAGCGTAATGTTAGATTTGACGGCATAAACTCCTGAAATAATGCCTGGTCTTATCATTAATTTTGGGTTTCAGACATTCTTCTGCCGTATCCTTTTCTTCCAAATCCCCTTTGCCTTTAGGAGAGCTCTAGGACCGTTGCTGAATCAACTCGAATGCTGAAGCTGACACTTCTGCAGGACAGGCACCACTTGTCCACAAATTTTCTTGTGATAGCTTATAGCGACGTTTATAACCCTGCTCTGTTTCCTTGCAGCAACAAGATGGCCCAGAGCCTATCAATGATGACGGCTCCCTCTTCAAATTCATCCCACCAGCTCCGGTGGTGCTCTCCTGCAAGAACTCACCACCTTTCAAAAAAGTTGTGATGCAGAGCCAGCCGATTCCAACAAAATCGGCTTCCTAGAGCAAAGAACCTCCAAGGTGAACTGCCCCCCGAGCCTCAGTCAGGGTGAGAACAGCAGTGAGCCAGCCAAATGTGCCATCATCGGCTTCCAAGTTGTAATGCAGAGCCAGCCGATTCCAACAAAATCAGCTCCGTAGAGCAAAGAACCTCCAGGGCGAACTGCCCCCCGAGCCTCAGTCAGGGTGAGAACAGCAGTGAGCCAGCCAAATGTGCCACCATCGGCTTCCAAGACAAGGTCAGCCCCTGAAACTGTTGCCTCTCCAGCTCCCATCAAAACATGGCAGAAAAGCTTTCGCCCAAAGAGCCGATGCACTAAGAGGGCTCGGAAGGATCAGCAAACCCCTTCCTCGAACCAAGAAGCCTCAAATGTAATGGCTCTCCAACTCCTCCTAGCTCCATTCTTGTGCTTTGCTGCTCAGATCAGCTCACCATCTTTTTTGCAGACTGATGCAACTTCCAATGGGGATGTTGATGAAGTTTTGATGCCCTTCACAACTCTGGACGTAACAACCTCTGAAGGTGACATCGACCAAGTCGCCACCTTGGCCAAACCCCAGGCTAAAACGCCCCAGCCGATTGATTCGTCATCGGTTGTTCTCATGGTCCTAGGATAGGTATGCTCCCTTCGTTGGACTTACCCTTAACCTGATCTGCAGGATTATACTGCTCTTGTTTGTTGGTCAGGGTTGTGATCCCTCAAACTTGCCCCAGCCGACATTGCAGACAAGTGTCGGCTTAATGAGAAAAAGGCAGCTTTGGATGCCAAAGCTGACGCTTCTGCTAGCACTGCCGAACTTGAGGACTTGCGAAAGGAGTTGGAGGTCCCTGCAGAGAGGATCTGAGTCACCAAACAGTTTCATTGAGGCGTTCATCCAGTAGAGCCTCTCCATGCAACTCGATAACTGCTCCATTGAGCTTCTGCTTGTAACAGTTTGTATCTCTTGAGTCGATGGCTGCACATCGGTTTTCTATTCTAAAGTCGATGTCTGTACATCGGCTGTGCTTAAAAAATTTGTATTTTTTGAATTTTATACGGCTGATTTATTTGCGCATCGGCCCCCATACTTCAATGTCCATCCTCTCACATATTCGGGGAATATTTCTTGAGCTGCTGGCCATTTGACAGCCACTTCATACTTCGTAGCCTCGTACCTTGTTCATCTAAGTGCCCCCCGAGCCGATTCTTTCAAGTAATTGAGGGTATCGGCTCTTCAGGCATCCTCTGTTGGATCAATGCTGAACACAGGCAAAACGCATGTCGAAGATAATTTTGGCCGATTGCTAGAATCGGCCTCCTTTTTCATTGCAATGCTTAATGAGGGTTTACCGCTTCTTGGTTTTCTACTGTAGCTACGTGACATGCTTGAGGTAAGATTTCTTTTGCTTTTCTTCATTTTTTGGGGCCGATCACAGGGATCGGCCTCGCCACGTACGTCCATTGCCTTGGACCTTGCTACTCTGTCAGGCCGGTGGATAAGACCAGCCTCACCCCATTCTTCGAAGCTTCGATGCGCTCATAGCCGTCCAAACTGATTCCAGAGAGCGGCTCTTGGTCACCTGCCTCCCAAATATTCATGGCAGCTAGTGATATTTCGATTGAGTCATCTGCCTGAACGACCTCCACTTCATCTCCATCCCACTGTATGATGCATTGGTGCATTGTAGATGGGATGCAACAATTAGCGTGGATCCAATCCCTTCCAAGCAGGACAGCGTAATTGCTCTTGCTGTCGACGATGAAGAACGAGGTAGGAATGGTTTTTCGGCCTACGGTTAGATCTACATTCAGAACACCTTTTGCTTCTGATGCTTGGCCATTGAAATCGCTTAAAGTGACGTTGGTCTTGATCAGATCATCATTGGAGTGTCCCAAACGTCGTAGCATGGAATTGTTGACCGCCAAAACCCACCGGTGGGCAGCGACCGTCAACACGGTAGAGCCGGGAAGAGCCTAGAGCTGCGGCTGGCTGAGACCCCTCCGAGCGACGGCCCGCAATGCTCTTCTGGTCACACGCGGCGATGCGAAGTGCAAGGGCGTGCCACCTGACCTATACCTGGTCGGGAAGGTGATGGGGATGCCTCGCTTAGTTCCTGCATGGCATACACGTAAACATTAAATACGAGCCTCGATCGGCTCTCGGGTTATCTCGTGAATCGGCTCAAAGAGCCGATCCACCCATGATTCGTGCGGGGTGCACGAATACTTGGTGATCCTGCTTGATCAAGATAAAGCTAATTAGATCTACGACGATTTAGGGTTTTCACCGCATAATCGGATCATCCTACTCCGAGGTTGGGCCTCGCGGTCACGCACGGTGCTCGTAAGCCGATCCTAAACAAGGCCACAAAACCAACATGACGTTGATCCTCGGAACATCCCGTTTAGGACTTGCGAACGCCACCCTACGTGCCACCGGATCCTCCCCCTTTGTAAGGCCTAACTATTGCAGATATTAAACTAATCCTTGCAGAGCAAGGAGCAATCGTAACGGATCAGATCTACTAAATGATGAACAAGCAGGGTGCCGCCCCCGCACCTGAGGTAGGCGTGAGGGCGGCTAGACATGCAAGGGTCGCACTACGTAAGCATGTTATACTAAGAACTATGCTAACCCTAACACATCTATGATAACTACGTTGCCCGCCATCAAAGACGCTTCAGTACGGGCAACGCATGAACAACGTGGAGCTTGTGCTGCCTAGATCGCAAGATGCGATCTAGGCAGCATGTCGCTACCTGATTGAAACCCTCGAGACGAAGGAGTTGGCGATGCGCCGAGATTGGTTTGTTTTGGGGTGAACGTTGTGTTGTTGTTTATTCCATAAACCCTAGGTACATATTTATAGTCCGGCGGACTTTCTAATGTGGGCGTGCACTAAACCGTGCACGAGTAAGATTCTATCTCTAAACTAAAATACGATCTAATATGTTACAGATACATGGGCAATTAAGCCCAACTTGGTATAAAAGGCCGATTCACGTATTTCTTCCATGTATATTCTTCAAACCCATCTTGATCGCGGCCCACCTCTGATCCGGTCAAATTCTGGTGATAACACATGCCCCCTGGTTTTGGAAATGACATTTCCAAAATCATTATGCTTTTCCTTCGTCGGGTCATGTCGTGGCGGAGCGAAACTGCCGATTGTTAGGCTGGATCGACGCCCAATGAGCCGATAGCAACGCATTGGTCTCCCATAATCTGTCCTTCATCTTCTTCGACTGATGACTCTGAGACCTGGTGACACTCCTCTGCAAAATTCACCATCCTCGAAGAAGGTTGCTACACAGGACCAGCCGATGATACTCCAATTAGCTTCTAGAAACAGAACATTTACCAGGTCGGTTGCCCCCCGAGTCTCAACAGAGACGAGGATACACAAATTAGCCGAATGGACCTGGGCTTGATCATGTCTGAGGGCACATATCATGCAGAGCCAGCCGATTTGAACGAAATCGGCTCTCCAGAGGAGAGGACCTTCGGGGTGAGTTGCCCCCCGAGTTTCTTCAGTCCAAATGTCATGACTACATATTCAAACAAGCCCATTGAACCTGGTACTCGAATGCGAGTCTTGTGTATATCTTCTGGATATTGTCAACATAAAGTAATATAACAAGTGCAATATGCAAGTATGTAGGAATCAATGCACGGTTAACACAAGTGTTTGCTTTTTAGATAGAAGGAAATGGGTAAACTGACTCAACAATAAAAGTAGAAGAAAGGCTCTTCGCGAGAGGGAAGCATGGATTGCTATATTTGTGCTAGAGCTTTTATTTTGAAAACATGAAACAATTTTGTCAACGGTAGTAATAAAGCATATGAGTTATGAAAGTTATATCTTACAAGTTGCAAGCCTCATGCATAGTATACTAATAGTGCCCGTACCTTGCCCTAATTAGCTTGGACTACCGGATCTTTGCAATGCACATGTTTTAACCAAGTGTCACAATGGGGTACCTCCATGCCGCTCTGTACAAAGGTCTAAGGAGAAAGCTCGCATTTTGGATTTCTCGCTTTTGATTATTCTCAACTTAGACATCCATACCGGGACAACATGGACAACGGATAATGGACTCCTCTTTAATGCATAAGCATGTGGCAACAATTATTATTCTCATATGAGATTGAGGATATATGTCCAAAACTGAAACTTCCACCATGATTCATGGCTTTTAGTTAGCGGCCCAATGTTCTTCTCTAACAAATGCATGCTCCAACCATTAAGGTGGTAGATCTCTCTTACTTCAGACAAGACGGACATGCATAGCAACTCACATGATATTCAACAAGGAATAGTTGATGGCGTCCCCGAAACATGGTTATCGCACAACAAGCAACTTAATAAGAGATAAAGTGCATAAGTACATATTCAATACCACAATAGTTTTTAAGCTATTTGTCCCATGAGCTATATATTGCAAAGGTGAATGATGGAATTTTAAAGGTAGCACTCAAGCAATTTACTTTGGAATGGCGGATAAATACCATGTAGTAGGTAGGTATGGTGGACACAAATGGCATAGTGGTTGGCTCAAGGATTTTGGATGCATGAGAATTATTCCCTCTCGATACAAGGTTTAGGCTAGCAAGGTGTTTAAAGCAAACACAAGTATGAACCGGTACAGACAAAACCCACATAAAAGACATATTGAAAGCATTATAAGACTCTATACCGTCTTCATTGTTGTACCTTTATCATCATATCGAAGCCGATCGCTTGAAACGGCCTCCTCTTTGTCCTTGCCATGGCGGTAAACGGAATGAGCTACCATGTAGTTAACTTCACGGCGCGAGCTGCGGTCCGTTCTTCGAAGGGGTGGACGGATCTACTTGGTCGAGGGCACCCTCGGCTGTAAAGCCGCTCCACCTGATGCCATGAGAACGGGTCTTTCCAAAGGAGCCGATGAGTTCGGCCTCGAGGACTGTCTTGGTCTCGCCGTACTTCTTCTTGAGCTCGTCAGACAGGTCCTCGTACTTGACCGGAGTGCTTTCCGCCATCACGGATGCAGACGGCGATGTGGTGGATGTCGAAGGTGGTCCCACCGGGCGTGCCAGAATGTGTTGACCGCCAAAACCCACCGGTGGGCAGCGACCGTCAACACGGTAGAGCCGGGAAGAGCCTAGAGCTGCGGCTGGCTGAGACCCCTCCGAGCGACGGCCCGCAATGCTCTTACGGTCACACGCGGCGATGCGAAGTGCAAGGGCGTGCCACCTGACCTATACCCGGTCGGGAAGGTGATGGGGATGCCTCGCTTAGTTCCTCGCATGGCATACACGTAAACATTAAATACGAGCCTCGATCGGCTCTCGGGTTATCTCGTGAATCGGCTCAAAGAGCCGATCCACCCATGATTCGTGCGGGGTGCACGAATACTTGGTGATCCTGCTTGATCAAGATAAAGCTAATTAGATCTACGACGATTTAGGGTTTTCACCGCATAATCGGATCATCCTACTCCGGGTTGGGCCTCGCGGCCACGCACGGTGCTCGTAAGCCGATCCTAAACAAGGCCACAAAACCAACATGACGTTGATCCTCGGAACATCCTGTTTAGGACTTGCGAACGCCACCCTACGTGCCACTGGATCCTCCCCCCCTTTGTAAGGCCTAACTATTACAGATATTAAACTAATCCTTGCAGAGCAAGGAGCAATCGTAACGGATCAGATCTACTAAATGATGAACAAGCAGGGTGCCGCCCCCGCACCTGAGGTAGGCGTGAGGGCGGCTAGACATGCAAGGGTCGCACTACGTAAGCATGTTATACGAAGAACTATGCTAACCCTAACACATCTATGATAACTATGTTGCCCGCCATCAAAGACGCTTCAGTACGGGCAACGCATGAACAACGTGGAGCTTGTGCTGCCTAGATCGCAAGATGCGATCTAGGCAGCATGTCGCTTACCTGATTGAAACCCTCGAGACGAAGGAGTTGGCGATGCGCCGAGATTGGTTTGTTTTGGGGTGAACGTTGTGTTGTTGTTTATTCCATAAACCCTAGGTACATATTTATAGTCCGGCGGACTTTCTAATGTGGGCGTGCACTAAACCGTGCACGAGTAAGATTCTATCTCTAAACTAAAATACGATCTAATATGTTACAGATACATGGGCAATTAAGCCCAACTTGGTATAAAAGGCCGATTCACGTATTTCTTCCATGTATATTCTTCAAACCCATCTTGATCGCGGCCCACCTCTGATCCGGTCAAATTCTGGTGATAACAGGAATACGGCATTATGTTGACTGCCGCTCCCGTATCAACCAACATCTTGCTGACAGGCTGCCCATTGATATAACCTCTCAGGTATAGGGCTTTCAAATGCCTGTAGCTTCTCTCTCGTGGCTTCTCAAAGATCACTGGCCGTGGACCGCAGTCGAATTGAGCCACCGATACTTCCTCGTCGTTTGGAGCGCAAAACTCTGACGGGAGTATGAACACCATGTTTGTATCAGCCGATGCCTCTGCATCGGCTTTTTGTCTGTTTGGGGCGCCACACTTTCTTCGGTGGGCGTGCCTCCGTCTCCAATGTTTGCTGAATTTTCACGGCCAGATCGGGCCGTGCTTTTCTCAACGTGTACAGGTACTGTGCCTCGGCTTCCTCCAGGTTTCGTAGCCGCTGCACCCTACGCTTCTGGGAATGACTGAGTCCATCAGGGCACCACCTTGGTCGGTGATACCTATCTTCTTCTTCATCTGACTCCCCAAAGTCTTCCTCTTGAGACGACTCAGCTCGTTCGTTATGAGGTGGGAGAGGTCCTAGACGTTTGAACACCGAAACCTCATTTGTTCCCTTCCTTTGTCAGTCCGCATTCGGGCAATTCTCGATTGTTGGCAATCGGCTCATTCCTGAGTCCCAGCAATGTTTAAAGAAAGGACAGTCCCAATGTCTATCCATGTCTTCTGGCTCCCTTGACCTCCCTCTAGCGCGACGCTCGTACCCGTCGTTGTCTCTGTCATATCGACGATACCTCCTGTCATCTGCATCAGACCGACGATATCTTTTGTCATCCATGTCGTAGCGGCGACGTCGGTCATACTGCTGCTCATATTTGTTAAGGAGATGTGTGGAGAGTGGTCGTTGATACCGCACGCTTCTCACTTCTTCTTCTGTCAGGTACCGTCTGTTATCATGTTGGGGCCGGTCGCGTGGATCGGCCTCCTTTTTCTCCTTGCCGCGGGAATGACTGCTTTCTGCTTTATCCTTGCCATGGTGGTTACCAAGCCCTGCCATGTTGATATCAACAGAGAAACCTGGCTCGCGTCTTAGGGAGTGACTGAGATCCACCATGTTGACGCCAGGAAACGGATGTGTGTCAACTTTCATGGCAAATTGTCCGAAGATTAATCGGCCTGACTCTATCGCCCCTTGAATCTGTGCGCGCAACACTTTGCAGTCGTTGGTGGCGTGGGTGAACGTGTGATGCCATTTGCAGTATGGCCTACCGTTCATCTCTTGTGACGTAGGAATTTTGTGGCCTTCGGGTAACTTCAGCTGTTTCTCCTTCAACATCAAATCAAAAATCTGCTCAGTTTTGCTTAAATCAAAGTCAAACCCTTTTGGAGGCCTTGGTTGTTTCACCCATTTGCAGGACACGGGAACTGGCGTCCGAGTCCATTCAGCCACGGCGACTTCCTGATCTTCCGCAGGGTCTTCATCCTCCTCAGCGTCGACCAAGCCTATCGTGCGCTTCAACTTGTCTTGGTACAATTCTGGGTGGCGCTGTCCATATGAAGTTAGTCTCTGGACCATGTGCGCTAACGAATTGTACTCCACTTGGAACGTCAGATCCTTGAGTGGCGCTGCGAGGCCTGCCACGGCCAGCTCGACTGCTTCTTTCTCAGATAAATGAACCGAATAACATCGGTTCTTGACAGTTCCGAAACGTTGAATGTATTCGGATACCGTCTCACCTCGCCTTTGCCGAATCTGCGTCGGATCGGCAATGCCTCGCTTCGGTAGCTTCCGAATGATATCGTATGTGAAACTGCTCCTCCAGCTGCTTCCATGTCCGAACTGAATTTGGGGGTAGCGAAGTGTACCACCCAAAGGCTGGACCCGTGAGAGATTGGGCAAAGAACCTCACACGTAGCTGCTCTGATGCTGAAACCATACCCAGCTGTGCCAAGTATCGGCTCACGTGCTCGATGGAGCTAGATCCTTCTGATCCACTAAATTTTGTGAAGTCAGGGAGCCGATATTTAGGAGGCAGCGGGATCAGGTCGTATTCATTGGGATACGACTTGGAATAGCCGATTGTTTTCTTCTTCGGCTGGATACCGAACTGATCTCTCAGGATTGCGCTGATCTGATCCACAGTAGGAGCTGTAGCGGTTGAGTTGTCCGGACTCATTGTAGTGGCATATTTAGTTAGCCATGCCAGTTTTTCAGCATCTGCTCCAGAACTCCCTGCTGCTCCAGCAATCCCTCCTGCTGTAACCATCGCTCCTGCTCCGGCGATTCCTCCTGCCGAAGTTTGGATCGCGCGCGTCCAGTTGTTGCAGTCCGGCACATACGTGCACACGTATCCATGTGGAATCTCCTTGGGCGGCTCATACAAGAACTGGTAGTCGCCAGGATCACCTCCAACCTTGTAGACAACATATGCCGGTGAACCTTGTTGCTGTGGAGCTGCCATTGCGAACGGCAGTGGTGGCCTAGTGTGGAATTGTATCTCTCCCTGGTGAGTCCCTAGGGCAGGTCCTGACGGGGAGTACTGATGCTTCATGATTTCTTGCACCACATGAAGCGCAACTCGCTCAAGCGTATTCACCAGGCTCTCAGAATGCCGATGTAGAGAATGAGCCACAGCATAGTTAATTTCCTGGCGCAGGGCTCTGGTACGTTCCTCCGAAGGGAGAGATAGATCTAATCCCTCGAACGCGCCTTCTGGTGTGAATCCTTTGAACCTGATGCCGTGCGAACGGGTCTTCTCAAAAGAGCCGATGAGATCGGCTTCAAAGATGGCCTTCAGCTCATCGTATTTCTTCTTATGCTCTCGGAGTAGATCCTCGTACTTGATCGGTTCGTCCGCCATCTTGGCTGCCGATGTTGACGTGGTTGTTGTAGAAAGTGTCCCACCGGGCGTGCCGAGAATGTGTTGCCTCGCCAAAACTCACCGGCGAGCGAGTGGTTAAGCAACACGAAGAGCCGGGAGACTCCCACGACCGCTTAGTGGGCCCTGGCGTCTCGCGTCGTCCCGCAAAGTCCTGGCACACGTCCTGGCGGTTGCAAGGGCGTGCCACCTGACCTAGACCTGGCCAGGAAGGTGATGGATTGCTTCAACTAGTCTCCTGCATGGTAGACACGTAAACATTAAATACGAGCCCGATCGGCTCTCAGGTTGCCCTGTGGATCGGTGATACGGCCAATTTGCATCACTATTTTATATCATAATTTGCTGTTATTCATTGATATATTTCATATTGGGACACAATACTTATGTTATTTCATCTATTTTGCATGTTTCATGATTATTTGGAGATCGTGCACCGGAGCCAGGATTCTGCTTGGAAAAAGCACCGTCAGGATGCAATATTTCGGAAGATCAACTGTGGAAGGAAATTACACCAAAAATCCTATTTTTCCAGATGACGAAGAAGGCCAGAAGGGGGAGTCGAGAAGACCCAAGGTGGGGCCAGACCACAGGCCGGCGCGGCCCATGGCCTGGCCGCGCCACCTTGTGGTGTGGGGGCCCCACAGCCCCTCTCGCCTCCTTTTCTACGCGAAACCCTTCGTCTCGAAAACCTAAGCTCCAGAGGGTACGTCGCGAAGAGTCACAGCCGCCTCTGCGGGGCGGAGAACACCAGAGAGAAAAGAGCTCTCCGGCGGGCAGGAATCCGCCGGGGAAATTCCCTCCCGGAGGGGAAATCGACGCCATCGTCACCGCCATCGAGCTGGACATCATCTCCATCACCATCACCATCATCTTCATCATCATCACCGCCATTTCCACCGCAGCACCTCGTCACCGCTGTAACAATTTGGGTTTGATCTTGATTGTTTGATAGGGGAAACTCTCCCGGTGTTGATTTCTACTTGTTATTGATGCTATTGAGTGAAACCATTGAACCAAGGTTTATGTTCAGATTGTTATTCATCATCATATCACCTCTGATCATGTTCCATATGATGTCTCGTGAGTAGTTCGTTTAGTTCTTGAGGACATGGGTGAAGTCTAAATGTTAGTAGTGAATTGTGGTTGAGTAATATTCAATGTTATGATATTTAAGTTGTGGTGTCATTCTTCTAGTGGTGTCGTGTGAACGTCGACTACACGACACTTCACCTTTATGGGCCTAGGGGAATGCATCTTGTACTCGTTTGCCAATTGCGGGGTTGCCGGAGTGACGAAACCTAAGCCCCCGTTGGTATATCGATGCGGGAGGGATCGCAGGATCTCGCAGTTTAAGGCTGTGGTTAGATTTATCTTAATTACTTTCTTGTAGTTGCGGATGCTTGCAAGGGGTATAATCACAAGTATGTATTAGTCCTAGGAAGGGCGGTACATTAGCATAGGTTCACCCACACAACACTTATCAAAACAATGAAGATTAATCAGGTGTATGTAGCGAAAGCACTAGACTAAAATCCCGTGTGTCCTCGAGAACGTTTGGTCATTATAAGTAAACAAACCGGCTTGTCCTTTGTGCTAAAAAGGATTGGGCCACTCGCTGCAATTATTTCTCTCGCATTTTACTTACTTGTACTTTATTCATATGTTACATCAAAACCCCATGAATATTTGTACGTGAGCATTTACGATGAATCCTTCATCGAAACTGCTTGTCAACACCTTCTGCTCCTCGTTGGGATCGACATTCTTACTTATCGAAGATACTACGATACACCCCCTATACTTGTGGGTCATCAAGACTATTTTCCGGCGCCGTTGCCGGGGAGTGAAGCGCTATTGGTAAGTGGAATTGGTAAGGAAAACCTTTACTTGTTTGTGCTGATTTTATTTCACGCTCTGCTGCTATAAGTCATTATGGAGAGATCTTCTCTTCAATTTCTATTTGTGAAATCTACTACTACTGCAACGGTAGTGGATGAGGCGCCAGGTGAGGAAGTGATACCATATAAAATACCTATGAAAATTATTGAACGTGTTATGGATAACCGCTATGAAGGGGATGGAAGCTGTCCATCCTGGTGATCATTTACTGTTTTTGCATGAATTATGCGGGTTATTCAAATGTGCAGGTATTGCTATGAATGAAGTAAGAAAGAAACTATTCTCTATATCGCTGTACGGTAAGCGGCGCATTGGTATAAATTACTGGATAATGGGGATTCTCTTGAATGGAATGATATTGTGCCCCGGTTTTATTCTAAGTTCTATCCTCCAAGTGAGATTCACAAAGATCGGAATCGCATATATAATTTTTGGCCTCATGATGGAGAAAGTATTGCCCAAGCTTGGGGGAGATTGAAGTCTTTAATGCTCAAATGCCCCATTCATGAGCTTCCTGGTAATGTTATTATTGATAATTTCTATGCAAGACTTTCTTTTCAAGACAAGACCTTGCTTGGATACTTCTTGTTCCGGATCATTTACACGCAACAAAGAAGAGTTTAAAAGGGACCTTCTTGATCGGATCCAAGAAAATGCCGAAGGTTGGGAGAACGACAAGGATAGAGAATCGGGTATAATTTATGATTATAAATGCATTGAAGCTTTTATGGATACTGATAAATTTCGTAATATGAGTGCTACATATGGTCTTGATTCTCAAGTTGCTGCAAACCTTTATAAAGCTTTTGCCTCTCATTATGAATTGCCTAAGAAGATATTTGATAAGTATCATGAACCGTATAAAGATAAAATTGATTCATCTATTAATAAATGTGTTGTAGTTGAAACTGCTGATCATGTTATTCCTGAAGTGATAAGGGGTGGCCCGATCTTCTCAGTAAGCAACGTGATGATGATCACGGGGTGATGGCAGCGGAGAAAACACGACGATGTAGTGGATGATAACTTGTATGACGCAACGAGATCTCTCGATTGGTCCCTGTCGCCAATGCAACAGCTCTCAACCCTGCAAGATATTCGCAACTCCACACACTTGCGCACGTAGCCGCCGACCACGAAGCGGTAAGTTGCAACCGTCTAATTCCCAATGGAACAACAGATCACACAAGACTTAAACAGGATCTACACGATATCCAAGCAATATGGTGTAGGGAATTCAATAGTTTTGCGAGCAAACAACTAAGAACTAGGGTTTATCTTAAACGTGGTCTAAAGCAGCTAGGGGGCGTCCCGGGCACTTATATAGGTGTCCGGGACGAGTTCCAGTCGAAAAGATACAAAAATAACCGACCCGAGAATAGATCTGGTCGAGACAGACTCGGGCTCGGTCCGGTCCGGGATCCGGTCGACCAGGCCGTGGACCGGGCGGTCCGGTCTGTGGTCCGGTCAACCGGGCTGTGGACCGGGCGGTCCGGTCGGGGTCGGTCAGCCGGTCGGAAACCGGGAAACTGCGAAGTTCCGGTCTCGCCCGTACGATAATTTCCCTCCGGTTGGTGGCCGGTTACGACCGGTCGACCGGGCCGAGGACCGGACGGTCCGGTCCGGGGGCCGGTCCGACCGGGTTCCGGACCGGCCTGGACTTCTTCTTCTCCTCTCGCGCATTCCTCCCGCTCCTCCCTCGCGCGTCCATGAGATATCTTCATGTCCAGCTCCATGTCCGGCTTCACGGCCCTCTTGACGTCCGTCTTCATGTCCAGCTGCTCCTCTCCTCGTGCGATGCTTGTCTCCTCTTGATACCTGATGATACATAAGTAATAGGACTTAGGCAGTATAAAGTTCTCATCAATCAAAGTATTGTTTAAGAACAAGTTCACCTGTTGATTAAGTAGCTTCGCACGAGCTCTTGTAATTGGTCCAATCCGAACTTCATTGGACTTGAGCTTCACAGCAGGTTCATCTTCATTTGCTAATGACGGAGGTAGTAGTGAGGTAGGGATGTCCTCATCATCTCCCCCCTTCAAAAGGCGTCGACCCCGACGCTCCAAGGTCTTCTCCGTCATATGGTGTCAAATCAGCAACATTGAAAGAATTACCGACACCAAACTCATCAAGCTGGAAGATCTATCGAGTATGCATTATCATTGATCTTGGCAAGCACTTTGTAAGGACCAGCACCACGAGGCTTCAACTTAGACTTCCGCAGCTTCGGGAACCTATCCTTGCGAAAATGTACCCAGACCAAATCACCAGGCTTGAACAACATCTCTTTGCGCTTCTTGTTCATCCTTGCAGCATTGCTCTTGCCTTTCTTCTCGATCAACTCTTTAGTCTTCACATGGATCTTACGCACAAAATCTGCCCTCTTGGATGCCTCCATATTAACTCTCTCATGTATGGGCAAAGGCAACAAGTCAAGTGGAGTAATGGGTTTGAAACCATACACCACCTCAAAAGGACACAGCCTCCGTGGTAGAATGTACCGCCCTGTTGTAAGCAAACTCCACATGCGGCAAACACTCTTCCCACTCCTTCAGGTTCTTCTTGATCATGGATCTCAACAGTTGTGACAAGGTTCGATTCACCACCTCAGTTTGACCATCAGTTTGGGGATGACAAGTAGTACTAAATAGTAGCTTTGTCCCCGACTTTCCCCAAAGTGTCTTCCGAAGTAGCTCATGAACTTCACATCACGATCGAAACAATAGTCTTCGGGACTCCATGTAGTCGAACAATTTCCCCGAAAAACAGGTTAGCAATATGCGACGCATCGTCGCTTTTGTGGCGAGCAATAAAGTGTGACATCTTAGAAAATCTGTCCACTACCATAAATATAGAATCATGGCCTCTCTTAGTACGCGGCAAACCCAACACAAAATCCATACTAATATCTTCCCAAGGTGTAGTAGGTGCCGGTAACGGAGTATACAAACCGTGAGGCTTCAGCTTGGACTTGGACTTGTTGCAAGTAATGCACCTCTTCACATACCTGTCCACGTCCCTCCTCATCTTTGGCCAATAAAAGTGATCAGCGAGCATGAGTAGCGTCTTCTCACGCCCAAAGTGACCCAACAAACCTCCAGCATGTGATTCCTGCAATAAGAGCAAACGCACAGACGATTCTGGAACACATAGTTTGTTAGCTCTAAACAAGAACCCATCATGTATGTGATATTTTTCCCATGCTTTACCAAGAGCACATAAGCGATATGGTTCAGCAAAATCATGATCAGTAGCATACAAATCACATAGTATCTCTAAACCAGGAATTTTAACATCAAGTTGAGTTAATAGCATATTCTTCCTAGATAGAGCATCAGCAACAATGTTATCTTTTCCCTTCTTATGTTTAATGATGTATGGAAAAGACTCAATGAACTCAAACCACTTAGCTAGACGCTTATGCAAAGTAGATTGGGCTTTCAGGTATTTTAAAGCTTCATGATCAGAATGTATGATAAATTCTTTTGGCCACGAGATAATGTTGCCAAACCTCAAGAACTCTAATTAAAGCATACAATTCTTTATCATATATAGGATAGTTCAACTTAGCACCAGATAATTTCTCGAAAAATATGCAATTGGGCGACCCTCTTGCATCAACACACCACCAATTCCAATACCACTAGCATCACATTCAATCTCAAATTGCTTATTGAAATCGGGAAGTGCAAGCAACGGTGCGTGAAGTTAACAATCGTTTCAGTTCATCAAAAGCATGATCTTGGGCAACGCCCCACTCAAAGACAACACCCTTTTTAGTCAATTCATTCAAAGGTGCAGCAATAGTAGAAAAATTGGGCACAAAACGGCGATAAAACCCAGCTAGACCATGAAAACTTCTAACTTGACTCACATTCATGGGAGTAGGCCAATTTTGAATAGCTTCAATTTTAGACACATCTACTTCTACTCCATGCTTAGAGACAACATATCCCAGAAATATGACCTTATCTTTGCAAAATGTGCACTTCTCAAGATTACCATAGAGTTGATTATCACGCAACACTTGCAAAACATGTTGAATATGTATAGTATGATCAGATTCATTGCGGCTGTAGATTAATATGTCATCAAAGTATACAACCACAAATTTGCCAATAAATTCACGCAAAACATGGTTCATTAGTCTCATGAAAGTGCTAGGTGCATTAGTTAACCCAAAAGGCATTACTAACCACTCATATAAACCAAATTTTGTTTTAAAGGCTGTTTTCCACTCATCCCCTTCTTTCATCCTAATTTGATGATAACCACTACGCAAATCAATTTTAGTGAAAACAGCAGCACCACTCAATTCATCTAGCATATCCTCTAAACGGGGAATAGGATGACGATATCGAATAGTAATGTTGTTTATCGCTCTACAATCTACGCACATACGCCATGTACCATCTTTCTTAGGAACAAGAATAACAGGAACAGCACAAGGACTAAGGCTTATGCGGATATAACCTTTGTCGAGTAGCGCTTGTACTTGCTTCTGTATCTCCTTCGTCTCTTCGGGATTCGTTCTATACGGCGCCCTATTGGGCAGCGATGCTCCGGGAATCAAGTCAATTTGATGCTCAATACCTCGCAATGGTGGAAGTCCTGCGGGTACCTCGTCCGGAAACACGTCGCCGAATTCCTGCAAAACACTAGAAACACCAAGAGGAAGAGGGGTCATGTCGTTAGAAACCAAAACCGTACCCCTGTACAAAAGCACAAGAGGCATGGCCGTAGGATCCTCACTAAATTCTCTCATGTCTTCTTTGGTGGCTAATGAAACTAAGGAATTCACTCTCTCACTTTTCGTTATATCACTCACGACATTACAATTCTCTCGCCTATCTAGAGGTGCATCCTCCAAATTCACTTCAATCTTCTGACGAGACTCATTGACAATCTGTTGTGGTGACATAGGCTGGAAGTTAATTTTCTTGCCCTTGTACTCCAAGTGATATGTATTGGCGCGGCCATTGTGTTGCACAGAACGGTCATAGAGCCAAGGCCGACCCAATAAGAGGTGACAAACCGTCATAGGAACCACATCAAAATCAATGCAATCCTTATACGGTCCAATCCCAAACTCAACACGCACCATATGGTTTACCTTCATCTCACCATTGTCGCTCAACCACTCGAATATAATATGGATGCGGGTGCGGTAGGTACTTCAACTTCAGCTTGGTACATAACTCCTTGCTTGCTAAATTGCGGCAACTCCCGCCATCAATAATGACCTTGCAAGCCTTGTCGGACCAACCAAAGCTTTGGTTTGGAACAAATTGCAGCGCCGAGTAGATGCACTAGGCAACACATTAAGAGCACGCTGCGACACAACAATGGTACGAGCATCCGAAGGATATGCATCTTCACCATCAGTGTCATAGTCATCATCGTCTGGAGCATTTGGATCAACATCATCTCCAGTCTCATACTCATTGTCCTCATTGATAAACATGACTTTGCGGTTAGGACAATCTCTCTTGAAGTGACCCTTGCCACCACATGTATGGCAAAGCATATCGCGGTTGCGCGTTGTAGACACACCGGAACCACTCGTACTTGCCGCAGATTCGGACTTCTTTGCATTAGATACATTGGAGACCGGTTTGCTAGGCGGAGTAGAGTAAGGAACGGAGCGCGTCGACGGTGCCGGCGCCGTAGAGGGCGCGCGGGGTGTAAAACGCCCAGCTCCCGTAGCACGTCCTTTAACCTTTGCTTCTTCAGCCAACTGTGATTCAGCTTCTCTTGCATGATGTAATAATTGGTTCATATCGGTGTAGGTGTAATGACGAACAATGCCTTTAACATCATACTTCAATCCATTGAGAAATCGTTGCATTGTCATCTCTAGAGACTCATGGACACGACCACGCTGCATAAGCATCTCCATCTCCATGTAGTACTCATCAACAGTCTTCACACCTTGCCTCAATAGTGTTAGCTTATCAAATATATTCCTCATGTAATTTGTAGGCACAAAACGAGAAGTCATAACCTCCTTCATAGCACGCCATGTCCGGATAGGCTGTGCACCATCTTCGTCGCGGTTACGAATCAAAGAATCCCACCAACGCAATGCATAACCATCAAATTCAGAAGAAGCAAGTTTGATCTTCTTATCTTCAGAGTAGTTGGGATGTAAGCTCCATAACTTCTCAATCTTGAGCTCCCAAGTGAGATATTCTTCAACATCAGCTCCCCTTCAAACTTGTGTATGGAAAACTTGGGCTTACCCAATCCATCTTCTTCATCTTGCCCACGACCATTACGGCCAAGTGGAGCCCGACCACGCGGACGATAATCACGAGGCGCACCACGAGCATTGTGTGCGTCATCTTCAAGCTCAGGATCTTCATCATCGTCTTGTTGTTGTTGTGTGGTCAAATTCTCAATAGTGAGGCGCATATCGGCAAGAGTGCGCTCGTATATCGGTCATTTGATCAGCCAATCCGGTGACGGTGATATTAGTAGCATCCAACATACCGTTTGATCTCGTCAACCGTATCCTTAAGCTCATCATCCTTAGTGCGGAATTCACGTCGCATCTCGTTACGAAGAGCTTCATACTCCCTCCATGTGACGATATCTGCCGAATTCTTGTTTTCCTGGTTAACAATCTTATTATCACTAGCAGACATGATTAGTAGGTTAGTGCACTAAATCCAAAATATATGGTGGTACTCTCACAACTCACTCAAAACCCGATAAGAAAAGGAAATCTTACCGTTCCAAAAGTAAATTAGTGTTGCTTACCACTTGTAGGAACAACTAGTGCACGGATGTAGCGAAGCGAATATCAAGGGTATAAGAACAATCACACGACAAAGCGAGGATATATGTGGGGCTGTAGGTAGGCTACCTATTTGCACCAATAACAAGCTCTAGCGCTGACCGTAGACAACCAAAGATACTCACACAAGGCGATATAATGGGGCAATGCAACTATATGGAAGAAAAAGTTGCAATGCACTAGAGAGACGCTAGCAAAGCTCAACGAGACAGGCACAAGATTGCTCAACTACGGGTGCAGTAAAGTAAACTTAGGCCTTCACTTGATTCAACTAGCACAACACTTTTCTTTTTGTATTTTCTTTTTGTATAACACACGCAGCTATGTAGCTCTTTTTGCTTTTTTTTTTAAATTTTTTTTTTGACTCAACTCCTTGATAACACGGCCAACAGAAATTGCAAAGCACCAAAACCCTAACGAGCAGCCCGTCGAGCGGTAAAACTAGTCTCTTCTGGGGAATTTCCTAGTCACTTTATATCGATAGGCTGTGTCTATGGCTGGGAACAAGCACACTGTACGCTATGTGGACTCGGAGTAACAAAACTGACACACTATGATAAACTAGATGATAGAGAAAACACAAACCCTAACAATTCTACTAGAAGAAAGATAAAGATACGCAAAAACAACTACGAAAAGCAACTAAAACTCGAAATTAGTGCAATCTAAGGCTATGGCAAACCCTAACCCTAACTTTTTATGGCTTTTTCTGAATAGGAAAACACTCACAACTCAACTATGGGGTGGATTGTGGATGGCTTACCGAGGAAAACTGGAAATCTGATACCAAGATACTTCTCATAATTCTTGTCATAATTTTAGTTCACAGTCGAACTAAAAGCACGACAAGAATTATGAAACGGAAGGAGTAGTTAACTTCTCATGATTACCAAGATCCAGTCAAAATTATTTACCGCGTTCTGTCATAGTTTCCCCAATAGAACCACTTGGTTGAAAAATGGATATTCATATATGGGCCAAATAGATTTAACCACTGCTTCTTTCTTATTTATTTACTTAGTCAAATTTAAACTCTGCAAAATTTAACCAAGAGCATAACAAAAATAATAGTAGATATACTACCAAATACATACAACAAGAAAATATACTCCCTCTGTCCTAAATAATAAGTGATTCAATCTTTTTAGATGGGATGTATCTATAATTGAAATACGTCTAGATACATCCGTATCCACATATTTTAGAATAGAGGTAGTACTTTATATCGATTATAATACAATATATTTTATATCATAGATATTAATATTTTTATAAATATTTGATTCAAGTTTACAAACTTTGATTTTAACTAAATGTACAAGGCGAGGGGAGTACTATCTTACATACTCACTCTCCCTTCGTTTCAAGATTCTTGTCGGCAATCCTGTTTTTCTGTTTGCCGCTCTAGTGACCTCGAGCTCGAGGAGTAGACCCTGCAACATTCCTGATTTTTTTAGGACTCGACAACACACTACTCTTATCCGTTATTTTGGCTAATGATGATACATGATAGCTTAGCTAGGGTGTGAACTAATGTTATTTTTAGGTAATATGTCACAGGCTTTAATTCACAAGTGATGACCCAAGATGGTTAGAGACCCCCAATCGTTGTTCGAGAGAATTGCCCATGTTTTCGTTTGTTTTCCTCCTGGTTTATGTTTGAGTAATAGGAAATACCGCATTATTAAGAGGAGTGGTCTTGATGAGATTAATGAGAACGTTGCCTACCTAAACACATCCTACCACTCATATACCATCACACAAAAGAGAGGAGAGAAAGCCATGAAGACAAAAAGTCGTTTTGAGAATTTTCAGCAAAACGGGCAGGGCTGGACCCTACGCCGGATGGACCGTCCGGGCGCCCGGTGCCACGCCGGTGACCGCCGGACCGCTATACTGCTTGTAGTTTCAGCTGCAGTCTAGTGGCTGCCGGTTGGTCCATCCTAGGTGCTGCCGGCCTGCCGGTTGGTTTGGCCTGTGGCCTCGTGCTGCCGACTTTCTACCGGAATATTCCGGTGTGACTTTTCCAAAACGGCTAATTTCTCCCCTAACTATAAATGTCCCTTCTTCTAGCTTGAGAAGGTGAGGTCAACCATTCATATCATATCCTTGTGCTCCGTTCGTTATGATCAACATCAAAAGTGAGGGATGAGGCACCAAAATAATCACCCGTCTGGCTTCAACAGACGACCGCGATGGCTTCACCCATGCCTAATTTTGACGTTGCCACATCACATTTACTTTTTCCATGCCAAGGGTATGAACTATCCATCTTGGAGCTGGCTCTTTCGCTGCTATCATGTGTCTCCCACTCGACGTGGAAGGTACCATATCTAGGTCATCTAAGAAGTTACACACGAACTTGAAAGTAGACAATGCGCTCTGCTGCTTCCCATCGTGGATCATCCTTCTGCGAGCGTACCAAAATTCCTAGAGGCTTACTGCCAGCTCAACAAAGGATTCATGGCTAAGGGTTTCGGTCATTGTAAAGATCCATTGTTTTGCTGCAGGTTCCTCGGTCATGCACATGTGTTGGGTGATGTCTTCATCTACGCCTGCCTAAACACAGTGCGACGTTGTGCATTCGAGTAGTGAGTGTCTCCACGAGTCAGTCATGCCACAAATTGAACATGCGTTCGTGTCCGTCATATGCCGGTGATGATAAACATCACCGGTCGGGAGAGATCGGTAAGTCAACCTGCATAGGAAGACCTTTAGTTTGGAAGGAACGTTGTCCTTCCACATCTTCAGCCATGGATTCTCCTCTGCCACTTGGTTCGAGCCATCCGATTTATTCTCGAGCCAAGCTTCTCTTCTCCGCCTTGTGCTGACTAGCATGCGGTAGACAGGTCGAACTGGCAACATTTCGGATCTCTCATAATGCCAAGCCCAAACATTCTCCTGCCGCCTTATGCTGAGGGGAATCTTGTTGATGTGTTCAACGTCCATGGTATAATGAACTCCTCCAGGGTAGCTTTGTTCAACGACACATAATCAGAGTTGATGAACCCACTTATAGATAGCGGTCGTTCAACCTTCTTGCACACAATCAGGCGAAGCATATGATCTTCTAGAATCCAATTCTAATGGCACGCATGAGTTGTTTCACCGGTGCCAATACGTATGACCAGTCCTCGATCAGTGCCCGCCAAACTTGAGAAGGGTGAGACCCTATTGTAGCTTATAGAAGATCCGTCGTGGGGAAATAGACGGCCTTAAGAATCCTTGCACTTAGAGAATCAGGGTTTTGTAAGATGCACCACGCTTGCTTAGCTAGCATCGCCAAATTGAAGATCCCAATACCTCGAAAACAAGGACCTCAGGTGAGTTTTGGTGAGCACATAACTTCCCATGGGACCCAATGAGTTTCCCTGGTTCCATTCTGACTGCCTCACCGAAAGTTTTGGATGAACGAATTAATGTGGAGGCGTTACATGGTTTACTGTAGGCGATGTTTTTACGCAATGGAGGTGCGATGAGCGATGATTTTTTTAAAGATATGTGGTAGGAGGATAACGCAACATTCCTGGTGGCGTCGTCGTTGATTCGCCGATGCGGTTCATCATACTGATCGACCGACGGCCGAAGCCCACGGCATCGTGCCACGCTCGTGAGCCGCCGCCGCCCGCGGTAAACGGCCGTTGAGGACCGGCCCGAATCCCCGGGGGCGACACAGGTGAAAAGCCACGCACGGAAGGGCAACCTCGTCGTCGTCGCACCACTTCCACGTTCCACGACCACGGCGTGAACGCAGTAACTTCCCCCAGCCAACCACGCGTCAAATCGCCGGGCGGGACCACCCCCGAAAGGCCCGGCCCCACCGCACCACTTCCGCCACCTCGTCGGGCATTTCGCTGCCGCGCACCGTCCTCTCCCCGATCGATCGCTACCGGTTTTTTACACGAATGCCCCCCGACTTAATTACTGCTACCGCCCCCCGCCCGTCCCGTCCTTTCCATTTCGTTCGTGGCGTCTCTCTCTCTCCTTCCCTCTCCCCCTCCCTCGCTCGCTCGCTGTACTCCCTCTTCCCACGCCCTCGTGGTCGTACACCAAACCCGACCAACCCGTGCGTACCGGGACCGCCCGCCGCGGAGAAGCTTCGCGAGGTCCATGCGCGCTACCTAGGGTTAGGGTTTTTGCGCTGCGCTGGATTCGCGCGCCGCGCCGGCGCCACCCCGACGCGCTCCTCACCCATGGACGCGGGGTCCACGGTCGAGATGCTCTCCCCCGGCGAGGCCGACTGGCCCCCGGAGCTGCGCCTCCCGCCGCCGCCTCCCATGCCCGAACCCGCGCCTCCCAACCGCCCCCCGCCTCCCGCGCCGTCTCCAGCGCCCCGCGTCACCGCCTGGCTGCAGGCCCCCGCCGCGTCGCCGCCCAAGCCGGAGCCGTCCTTCGACGACTCCCACTTCCTCGGGTCGATGATGGACGCCGCCCCGGCCCCGCCCCAGCAGCCGCCGCAACCCGCCGCGCCCGACGCGCCCGCGGAGCCGGTGGTCGTGAAGCGGAAGCGAGGGAGGCCGCGGAAGGTCAGGGACGGAGACGCTGCCGCCGCGCCCGCCCCGCCGCAGCCGCCCAAGCCGGTGGTGAAGAAGACCGACGAGGAGGTGGTGTGCTTCATCTGCTTCGACGGGGGCAGCCTCGTCGTCTGCGACCGGAGGTAGGTACAGTGCGTCTGGGGTTATTATGTTAGTACCTCATCTGCGCGCGCGCCAGTGTGTGGGTTTACCAAGCGCGGAGTTATCCTTTTGTTTATTACGAACTGCGACTAAGCGCTACTCGGTGCCTGCAGGGGCTGCTCCAAGGTCTACCATCCTGCCTGCATCAAGCGCGACGAGTCCTTCTTCCGCCTGCGCGGCAAGTGGAACTGCGGTATGGCATACTCATCATTCTACACTTCTACTAGTATTATATTTGCGTCGGACATTGATTGCAATGTATCAATGCTAAATCGTGCTGGGTATGCATAAAATATTTGGCATACACTTGCTTACTTCTGAGACAATGGCAGCCAGAATCAGCTACTCAAACAAACAAATAGGGAGCATTTGGAAGTAGAGTTTGTAGATGTGGATTCAACATTTAACACTCGACCGCATAAAGGGTGCAGACGCAAAGTCTCTACAAGACTATCTGTTTTAGCAATATAGTATAGTTTTTTTTGCATTTGTTACAAGACAATTTTATCCACGATCGGTTGTTGCCTGTTGATACGCCGGGGCCCTGTTATAGTCGCTGTATGTAATGGCGGCGTCAAAACAGATTTAGTGCGTTGGGTTTAAGGAGGAGAAACGGATACTGTCACTTGGCATTGGCATCACATGAGGAAACAAACAGCATGAGTCTATGACTTTTTTAATTAGCTGCTTTTAATTATGGTAGTATATGAGTGCATTGATGTATTTGTGACCCTTTGACTCCAGAAACGACACTACAATCTGACATGTCCTGTTTCCTGATGCCAGGCTGGCACATTTGCAGCAGCTGCGAAAAGGCGGTACAGTTCATGTGCTATACCTGTACTTACTCCCTCTGCAAAGGATGCGTCAATCAGGGCAAATACTTTGGTGTTAGAGGCAACAAGGGCTTCTGCGACACTTGCTATGCCACTATATTGCTGATAGAATCCAAAGACGAAGATGCTACAAAGGTATTGTACTGTTAACCCTCAAGTTGTATACCCTGTTCCCATTTTTTCCTGAATCACAGGAGCATCTGTATTATTAGAAACACTAAAACACCTCCGTATCTATGGAACCTGAGTTAGTATATTGTGTTCTCGTTTCTTTGGAACAAAGCACCATCACGTTTCAAGTAAATGATTTATTAGCTTCGCAAATATGTGTAATGAAGAAAATATCATCCATCCCGAGGGTGACATGCATTCGTCATACTGGTATAATCCTAACTATTCATGCTCAACGGTTCAGAGCTATTAAGTAAAATATCACTATTTGTCCCGAACTTTACTCAAAGCTTAGGGGCTGTTTGGTTGGGATTTTTCTGGCTGTTTGGACTTCGGCTTATAAGCCACAAAAACACCTATCCTAAATAAGTGCTTTTGGCTTTTGATGGTATAAGCCAAAAGCCAAAATCAAAAGCATCTATTTAGGGGATTTTCTGGCTTATAAGCCAAAAGCAAAATTAATCCTAACCAAACACCCCCTTAATACGAGCATACAACTTAACTTTTCCAATCGAGCAAACACTATCCTACCCCAACGTGCTTGGCACAGAAGGCTTTGTTGTTGAGCAAACGCATTGGTTTCAGTTAGGCTCTTCCGAGTTGGAACTGCAAGTCAGCAAGTACATAGACCCTGCACTTGATTCTTTAGGGAACTTAATTTTTAATCACAACTCATGGAATATGGGAACATTTTCATAATCTCCATTTTATTTTCTTATTGATCTCTGTTAGTTATATATGCTATTTGTTTCAAGACCCCTGATTGCTGCATAATTTATTTCGTTATCTAACTCCTGTCCCTTTTATTTGAGCTTTTAATGGGGTTTATGTCCTGTAAGCCTGTATAGGTTACATCCATGGACTTTTTTGGGCATGCCAAGTTGTCTATCGGGTTTAACTTTAGCTACAGGTTTCTTTGCTTGGGTTGAAATGGCAGTTTAAAATTATATTAAAAGCTTGAATCAGATGTACAATCACGCCACCTTCAAAAGACTCAATACGTAATAATCATGTGGAGGGCGGGCTACACTGGACTCTGGGTGCAGCCATCTTGAGATGGTTACACGGGGCATCTTCAACCGATTTTATTGGCAGCCTAACAATAATATTAGCAACACATAAGTGCTTTATGTAAATCTTATTATGGCTTGTTGGCTTTTATAGCTTTTGTCACTCGTTGCAGTGTTAACTGATTGTACTGAATGTTGCTTTGCAATAAGAAATGGCTGTGTGCACCAATCTGTGCAGAGGCCAGGGGTTACCCCTCCTTAAAAAAAATAAAAATAAAGAACAAATACTCGTACCTAATTAGATGCAGAATCAGTAAAGCGCAGAATCGGCATGTTCTTCTCTATATCATTTCTAGATTTGCTTGCGCTCAACTCATTTTTCTCTTCAGGATGCAACTTTACTCAACACTGTTTTTGAAAATTTCTACACTCTGCTGAACCATATATGAAATATATGACCATTCTCGAATTTCGAGCCTAGGTCTGGCTCTGCATTTGGATGAATTAAATTTACTGCCTTGAATAAGTTCCATGTGTGTAGATGCTTGATAGTTGTTTGCTTGCTTGGTGCCTTGTTGGTACCTCATTTGGCCATTGGCTGTTCTTTGGCAGTGGGGAGAACTTCTGTTTTGGCAGAGGCCTCCCTGCAACGAGCAAATAAATTTTTTTTAAAGTTGGAAGTTATAAATGCTCCAGGTGTTTGTTTGCGAAAAGATAGTATAGAAAGATGGCCGAAAAAAGAAATAGTTTCACCTTAGGATTATTTGCAAAAACTATGAAATGGTCTATTATTGTTTTCTTTTGATTTGATATAAGGTGCCTGGGATGTCTCATGTGACTTGTTATCATTTTTGTCTATGCCAGGTTAAAGTTGATTTTGATGATAAAAATAGTTGGGAATATCTCTTCAAGTTATATTGGCTGGAGCTGAAAGGGAAGCATTTATTAACATTGGAAGAACTAATCAGTGCCAGAAGCAGTTGGACTGTTCCAAGCACTTCCGCTAGAAGAGTAAAAGACGAATCATCTGGCGAACAATATGATGCTAACTATGATCATGATGCCAGTTCTGATAGTACTTCAAGGAAACGGACACGGGGTGCTTCTGTAAGGACAAGGGGACGGAAGCGTCAAAGCCATGGTATTGTTACTGCAAGGAAATGTGAAATTTCAGCTAAAGGTTCTGAAAGCTTAACCAAGGTGGTGCCATTTGAAGGGATGGACTTATCGGGTGACTCCAAATGGGCCTCATCGGAGCTGCTGGAATTTGTTGGGCACATGAGAAATGGTGATAAGTCTCGGATTTCCCAATTTGATGTTCAGGTTCTTCTGCTCGAGTATATAAAGCAAAGTAACCTTCGTGACTCTCGCAGAAAAAGTCAAATTATTTGTGATGAAAGGCTTAGCAGTCTTTTTAGGAAACCATGTGTTGGTCATTTTGAGATGTTGAAGCTTTTGGACATGCATTTTCATGTGAAAGAGACTCCGACAGTAAATGATGATAGCCAAAGACCCCGTGATCCAGATTCAGCTCATGTAGATAGCGGAGGATACAGTGAGATGGCAACTAAACTAAGCTCTGATAAGAGGAGGAAGACTAATAAGAAGCTTGAAAGAGATCCACCAGCTAATGTAGAGGATTATGCAGCCATTGATGTGCATAATATCAATTTAATTTACTTGCGGCGCAGCTTGCTGGAGGAGATTATTGATGATGTTGCTTCATTCGCTGAGAAAATTACCGGTTCTTTTGTGAGGATAAGGATTTCAGGTGCCGGTCAAAAGCAAGATATGTATCGTCTAGTCAAAGTAGTTGGTAAGATTTGTACTATTACTGATTTATTACCGATATTGGTCACTCAATAGTAATTTAACCAGAATTTGGTTTTGTAAGCAGGTACACATAAAGTTGCGGAACGGTACAGTGTTGGTAAGAAGATGACAGACCGTGCACTTGAGATATCAAATTTAGACAAGAAGGAGGTTATTACTATGGATACAATCTCAAATCAGGATTTTACTGAGGTAATGCATGCAAGGACACATGTAGCTTGCACATTTTACTGTTTCATACTTATAATGTTGGATGACCTCACTAATTGGTAATGCTGTTAGGTACTGGTATGGTATTTTTTGTAGGCTAATTAACTTACCATACACTTCTAGTATACATATTGCTAAAACTATATCAAGAATGACTCTCATTGGATAAAAAAATTAAATTTATAATTACAGACCCACAACTTCAATGTTCAATCGACCTTCAAAATCGTATCTCTTATTGCGTTCTCTAACAATTCAATAACTTCTTTTACTGCATTCTCTACGGAATCAACATTGCTCATGTATATCTCCGACAATTTCCACAGCAACGCACTGGGTGATGTTCTAGTTTCGATAGTTAATGACATAAGACCATTTTAGCTCTTTTCTCGGTACTACCTTTTTGAATTTGTTAGACATATATGCACAAAATTTGACATTGGTTGTTGACATGTACTATCTTTTAATCATGTGCACTATGCAGTAAGTTGCTGCTGCTCGATCACTTACAAACCCATCTGTCTCTTTTATATAAGTTCTTAACATCCAGTCTCTTATCTGCTTGCCAAGAATGGATCGAGTAACTGAAAATGGATTCTTGGATTTGATTTCGATGCAACAGTTTTTTGTTTATTGTTGGCCAAATGATGCATATCATGGTGACATACCGTGACTCTTCTGTATTACCCCATAATAAAGTGACAGAATATATGTTGGAGCACTCTCTCTCTCATTAGCTATTAGATGTGATTTTCTGACTGCTGATTGCTGGTGTAGCATTACATGAGTGCCTCTTTCATTTTGTTCCATCTAAGTGGTTTGTTTGCTTGTATAATGTAGGAGGAATGCAAACGCTTACGCCAAAGTATGAAGTATGGTCTAATTCCTCGACTTAAAGTGGTACTGCTGATGAAGAACCAAACTAATGATCTGTCTGATCCCTTGGTTACCAAACTATGTATATCTGACTTATTTTCTTTATCTTGGTAATTCAGGGAGACATCTGCGAGAAAGCTAAAATGTTCCAATCTCTGCAAATCAATGATGTAAGTGCTACACTAACAAATAAAAGCTGGCTGTGTGGTGACATTGCTTATTTGATAGTACTTCATTGCTCTAGCTTGACCTAACAGCACTTACTCTGTTAAATCCTCTTCAGTGGTTGAAAAATGAAAAGCAGAGGCTGAGTCATCTCCGTGACCGTGCTAGTGAAACTGGACGCAGGAAAGAATATCCTTTTAACATAGCATGTTTGAGCTATTATATGTTTAATTTTTGTGGTGGTGGTGAGTATATAATCTTGGTCCTCAATTGTTTGGTCACAGCTTTGCATGCATATGGTTACCAAAGATGGGCCTGTTAGAATTGTCACACACAGAGAGCATTTTGTGACCAAGGACAGTGCTATTGCATGGTTTACAAATTGTAAAAGTTCCTTTGTTCAAGCTTTTGCAAAACCTCTCATAATAATGAAAACACATTTTCATAGGATTGCTAGTACCTTGGGTTCAACTCAATTTTGCAAACTTGGGACTATTTTTTGCCTTCTATTGTAGTTGCTTATCTCTGATTTATTTTTTCACTCTTGTCAAGTACTATCAGTCTTATTGACTATTAACTTTATGAAGAGAACACAATATTTTGCCATCCTCATTGAATGTGGAGAAAGTACTTTAGCACTATTCTCATGCTTCCTTGATTTTGTGCTACAAAAAAAGATGGACATGTTGGAAACCAGCTTTCGGGCATGTTTGGTTTGGAGCCACACTTTGACAAACGATAGGCAGACAAGTTTTTGGTTGTAGCCATAGTTGTGGCGTGCCACACTATCTTAGTCACCCCACTTGTCATGTAGTCATTTGCTAGCCAATTTTTGGCACAAGTGTGCTGCCAATTTGCGGGCCACAAAAACTGTGGCATGCCACACTTACGGCACACAAGTGTGGCAAAATGTGGTGGGCAACCAACATGCCTTCATCTCTGAACATGATATATCACCCAGTGCTCTCCAGATGATGCATGTGCCTCTATCCTGCCATAAAATCAGTTTATGTTCTACTCCCTCTGTGGTTCTTTCCCATCATATAAGATGTTATTACATCAAATATGTGAGTATATTGGTTGTAATAACATCTTATATATGGGACGGAGGGAGTAGCTTTCTTCACGCTTGAGATAGGTAGTCCTGTGTGCTCCTCATTAAGTTGTTATTAGTCATACCTTTCTGTTGTGTTGTGCTTGTTCAAACTTCCGCCGCAACCCCCAGAATGCAGTTTTACTTTACTGACAATGTTTGACGGAATCCATCAACAGTTGCATGCTGTTATTTATCATTTGATGACCCTTAACACTATCATACACTCAGAGAGTGTGTGGAGAAGTTGCAACTTCTAAACACTCCCGAAGAAAGAGAACGCAGGATTAATGAAATTCCAGAAGTACATGTTGACCCCCATATGGATCCTAATTATGAATCTGCTGAAGAATGGAATGACAAAACTACTGGTACTTAATGTCTTGACTGTTCATATTCTACAGTGTCTATTATGGTATTATAAATATTGACTTTCTGGGGACTTTTTTATTGACTTGTATGCAGTTGATTGGACTATAAATAGGAATGGATCCGATCTTCATTTTCCTGGAAGAAAAGGAGCAGAATCGAACTCTGTGCAGTTCCCACCACAGAAATGTTCCGATGCTAGTCGTCAGACTAGTTTGAATCCACCTACAGAGGGTATAACACATAAACCAGGAGTAGGAAGTAACTTGAACTTGCAATCAGCAAATGGATGGAATATTTCTCGGCCTCGCATTGATTTAAACAACACAGCGGGTGAAGCTGCATCAGTTTCATCATCTGGAGTTGTATCAAGTGACGTGGAGCCAGAAAAAGTATGGCACTACAAGGACCCTTCTGGGAATGTTCAAGGTCCGTTTACTCTTTCACAGCTTTCCAAGTGGACTACTTATTTCCCAGGTGACATGAAAATATGGCTCACATTTGAGAGTGAAGAGAACTCACTGTTGCTGACTGAAGTGCTCTCAAAACAGCAGAAAGATTCCACTCAACCTACACCAGTCGTTAACAGTAATAAATCCACATGGGCTGGCCCTGGGAAAGATAGTAGTAACTCAAGTATGGCTGAAAACATCACTTCTCCTGTTGGTTATAACGTTGTCTACTCTTCTGGATTGCCTAGCCAGTCTGCTGACCTTTATCATGGAAGAGAAAATCCGAAGTTTCTGGGTGAAGCTTTGCCAGCGAGAACAGACTTTGGACCTCTGAAGAACTATTCATGCACCATTCCATCTTCTGATGGTTCATATGGACCACCAGGATCTCATGGTGATGGGGTCCCCCGAGAAAAGAGTGGGGAACACAACAATCATCAAGAAACTAGTGGTATGTGGAGTCCAACCACACCACAGAAGATTCATAGCAATCATATTACCATGAAGCCTGATCCTGGTGTGTGTACTACCCAGAAGCAATTGCAAAATGATTCAAAAGGTAATTCACTATCAGGATTTGTGGAAAACTTGAATACACCGAAGGTTTTTGGTTCACAGAAAGTACCAATTCCTACTCCACCTACTGCTCATGATGAAATTCAATCTTCAATTGCTTCAGCAAATCCTGGGAGCTGTTCTCCAATGAATCCTTGTCAGTCGGGGGCTCCATTTACATGTACTTCTAGTTCAAGCAAGACCGAGGAGACCATGAATCAGCAGAAAACATGTCCGCCTGATGCATTAAACGTGTCTGTTAACCAACTTCCTGGGCCTAAAATTGATCCAGTGTTATCCCCTCACACTCAAGATCAATGTCCCAGTCCAACTCCAAAACTTGAGAGGAAGCAGACTTCCATGAACAAGTCACGGTCAACATCTGTAGCACCTAAAGATTCAGCTATGAAGGCATCTGACCACTCTTCGATACCTTTTGTATCAGAAATATCTGGTCCACCTTCTAGTAAAATATTTGGCTTGCAATCACTCAAGGAGACACAAACATCACGTGTAGAAGAAAAAGATCTAAAAGATGGAGGCTCCGTTGCTCAAACAGAGCAACTAAAAGGAGAGGCTGCATCAGCTAAGATACAGAACGGAATTGTTAGTTCTGTCTCTGATGTTGAAGCAATTGCTGTGTCTGATGTGTTGGGATCTTCAACAGTACAACACCGTGGAACTTATAATATGCATGGAGCAACACCTTCGGAAAATTTCATGCCAGCTTCAGCCGAGGAAGAAAGGCCGCAGTGCTCTAGCCCTATTGCGCTATCTCCGTGGGGTGAACCAGGTTACTATCAAGGTGAAGCTGTTGATTCTGCTCTGTGGGGTGTTCAAGATGACCCAAGCAGTGACATGTGGTCGTTGTCTTCACCAACACCAGCTCTCCAACCTTCATCAGGTTAATGAATACTATTCTATTCTCGTTTTTGGTGTTAATTTTGACAGAGAATCTTACATAATCTTGTACAGATCTTGGAGCTCACGAAAAAGATACTTCATGCATTATAGAAGAGGTGATAGTAGCCCAAGGAAATAGTGCTGTTCAAATGCCAACATCAGAGGGGGAGAAGACTGAAAAAGGCAACCCAAGTGCTTCAACAGCTTGTGGAGTGCCGGAGCAGGTAATGCTATTGGAAATATTTAAGGATTGAAGTCGTGCATGATATGTCTTCTGAAAAAAGATTCCTAGCAAAATGGTCTTCCATGGGCCATGGCCCAACTAACTTGTTTCTTTTGATTTGATTAGGTAAAACTAAAACAAAATGCTGCATGGAGCTCATCTTTCAAGAGCACGGAAGCTTCAGGCGAGCAGCCATTAGGATCATCTTTAGAGGGGAGTAAAGAAGCTTCAGGTAGGCAGCCATCACACTCATCTCTGGAGGGGATCACAAAAGCTTCGGGCAGGCAACCGTCGAGTTCATTCCTAGAGAGGATCCTAGAGAGGAGCCCAAAAGCTTCAGGCGGGCAACAAGCAGGCTCATTCGTAGAAAGGAGCGCAAAAGCTTCAGGCGGGCAACAGGCAGGCTCATTCGTAGAAAGGAGCACAAAGGCTTCAGGCTGGCAACCGTGGGATTCATCTCTAGATGGAAGTGCTAAAGCTTCAGGTTGGGGTTCATCTCTTGAGGGAAGCACGAAGGCTTCAGGTTGGGGTTCATCTCTTGAGGGAAGCACAAAATCTTCCGGCTGGGGTTCATCTGTAGAGGGAAGCACAAAAGCTTCTGGTTGGCCACGATCAAGTTCATCTCCGGAGGGGAGAAAAACTCCAGGCTGGCTTTCATCAGCTCGTGAGAGCTCAAAGGTGAATTCCACGAGTGCTAGCCAGAACCGCAACTCGTCTTCGAGTCACCAAACAACAGCACCAACAGTTAAAAGCTCTTCAGAAACACCAAGGAGACAGGGGAACACCAATTCAAATTCTTCTGGCTGGGGTGAGGCACCAGGGAACAAGAGCTGGCATCCATCTTCTGGTAATGCTAGTCGAGGCAGCAAGTCGAGTCAGCACCATGATAGGTACTCTCAGGGCAATGAATCACGGAGGGGTAGCTATCAGGGCAGCGAATCACGGAGGGGTACCTATCAGGGCAGCGAATCACGACGAGGTAGCTCAAACCATCCTAGGAGGTCTGACCATCGTCAAGATCATGGCAGTGGCGTGTCATCAAGATCATGGTCAAGAGGGCAGCCCCAACGAGGAATATGCAAATATTATGAGAGTGGCCAGTGCAGGAAGGGGTCATCTTGCTATTACGTTCACCCCCGTTGATCTTCGTGGTAGGAAACACATCTGGTAGGAAACACATCGTGAAGTTACCACGTCTTACCTCACATTTTTTGTATAGCCTGATAAGTTCACTTCGTAGTCAGCTTAGAAGAGAGCTCTTGGCGCCACTCAGATGCTAGTAAATACATCCGTCGGCACATGAGTATGATTGGAGCAGCATTTTAAGCTTAAAAAGCCACTGATGATGCACTACGTGGATATAGATTCCCCGTTTTGCAGTACTCTCTCTGTTCTCAAAATAAGTGCGCGATTTTTTTTTGAGATGGAAAACAATACCATTAGGATTCTGGCGCAGCCATATCGCTGGCTACCAGCACCATTACAGATTTCAGGGGTTTGTTCTGACCAAAGGTAATGGGCACGTTCCCAAGCTTTGAACCATAGTCAGCAAGCGAGTCTGCAACTCTGTTACAAGCCCTGGGGCAATACTCAATCTTAAGACAAATAAAGTTGAGGAATAGGGATTCCTTAATCTCCTTGATCAGTACACTACAGGGGTCCAAATCTTCAGCATTATTCTTAAGCGCATTGACAAGTAATTGGGAGTCCGTCTCCAGTTGTATGCGAGACATACCCCAGCCTTGGAGGGCCTTCAGGCCTGGCTGCACGCCTCCGCCTCTGCCTGGAAAGCATCAGCAACATGTGCTAGCTTCCCAGCTCCCTGCATTTCACCGCTAGCATTTCTTGCAATAAAGCCTCATCCTCCACTTCTGGTGTTTCCATTTAGAGACTTGGGATGTATTCTTGTTGGCCTTCTTCACAAAAGCTTCCTCATATTCATTTGCCAGGCGAAGAATCTGGGCCTTGCCTTGACCCAGGTTTCTTACTCCTCCCTCTGCATTTGTTTTATTTCTTGTCTTCCACCATGTCCACATCAGCGCGATGGTTTTGAGCTTGAGCTCCAGTTCATTCCACAAACGTTTTACCTCCTTGCATCGGAAAAAGAGATGGCCACCATTCTCATTGAGCCTTTTGCAAACAGGGCACACAGGATCCACATCCATTCCCTTTCTCTGGATATTCCAGTTTACCGGTAAGCTATTATGAGCAATACGCCACAGAAAGGTCTTGATGTTTGGAGGACACAGACTATTCCAAATGTTATACCAGTTAAAGCCCTCTTCGGGAGCAGAGGACTCTCCCATGGGCTCTTTGTTGTGAAGTTGCAGCAACCGGCGATGGAGCTTGTAGGCGGATTTGCTTGAAAAGACCCCTTTTGGATCATAAAACCAGGAATAAAAGTCATCCATTCCCTCTCGTAGAGGAATAGCCAGGATCAGGTTTGCATCAACAGGTGTAAAAATTTCCCTTACCAAGTCCTCATCCCAAGTTCCAGAGATGGGATTAATGAGTTCAACAACAGTTGTAATAACTGCATTTCCCCTTCTAGTGATGGGCAACCTGTCCCACTTTCGAGGAATCCATGGATCCTTCCAACAATTGATAGTTTGCCCATTTCCCACACGCTGGATGACCCCCTCATTTAGCAGTTCGATTCCTTTCAGAATACTGCGTCATGTGTATGACATACCACTGCATGGCTGTGCATAAAGCACAGAACAACTTGGGTAGTATTTTGCTTTGAGCACTCTTGCGCATAGCGACTCAGGATTGGTTAGAAGGCGCCAGCCTTGCTTCGCCAACATAGCCACGTTGAAAGAGTGCAAGTCCTTGTAGCCCAACCCTCCATCCTTCTTGGGAAGCGTCAGAGTTTCCCAGCTAATCCAGTGCATTTTTTTCTCATTCTGCATATAAGACCACCAGTACCTGCACACCATTGAGCTAATCTGGTCGCAAAGGCTTTTAGTAATGTCGAAACACGCCATAGCGAACATGGGGATAGCTTGGGCACACGCCTTGATAAGGACTTCCTTCTCCGCTTTTGAGAGCATTTTCTCCTTCCACCCCTGTATTTTGCTCCAGACTCTGTCCTTCAGATATTCAAACACCTTCGTCTTTGATTGCCCAACATAGACTGGGAGCCCCAAGTACTTTTCGTTTCGGCCTTCAGATTTTAATCCCAACTTTCTCACCATTCTTCTCTTCGCTCTGAATCTAGTGTTCTTACTGAACACAATCGATGATTTATCCACATTTATAATTTGCCCCGAGCCAGCCTCATACAAGGATAGAATGTTCTGCAGATGTTGCACACTCTCGTCGGTAGCTTTCATGAGAATGAGCGAGTCATCCGCAAACAGCAAGTGGTTGAAACTCGGAGCCTCTCGACAAACCTTCACCCCTTCCAAATTGCCCTCCGCTTCAGCACTATTAAGCAGGTTAGAGAAAGCTTCCCCACAGAATAAAAAGAGATATGGCGAGATGGGGTCACCCTGCCGCAACCCTCTTTCTGGAATGATCTCCTCAGTCAGGTTTCCATTCAGTTTAAACCGGTATTTTACCGTTGACACGCACTTCATTATTAGCTTTATCCAATCCTCCGTGAAGCCCATCTTCCGCATCATTTTCTCCAGAAAGGACCATTCAACCCGGTCGTATGCCTTGCTCATGTCCAGCTTCAGGGCTGCATAGCCAACAGCCCCCGCACGCTTATTCTGCATGAAGTGGGTCACTTCATAAGCCAACATAATATTATCAGAGATTAAACAGCCGGGGATGAAGGCGCTCTAGTTTGGTGAGATGATTTCCTGGAGAATTTTCTTCAAGCGATTGGCTAACACCTTTGAGACAAGCTTGTACAACACGTTGCAAAGACTAATTGGCCTCAGGTCCTTCATCTTCTCTGGATTTTTTACTTTAGGAATTAGGGTGACACATGTATTGTTCCAGTCATCTGGGAATTCACCCCCATTAAGGATATGCAGCACTTCCTTAGTTACTTGTTCCCCAACCAAGTGCCAGTACCTCTTAAAAAAGATAGCCGGCAACCCATCCGGGCCCGGGGCTTTGAGGTCCCCGATCCCGTCCAAGGCTGCCTTGATCTCTTCGCCAGTGAATTCCGCCATCATGCGCTCGTTCATCTGAGGTGTGACCCTCGCCTGGACATGCTCGAGGAGCTCCTCCACCCGTTGCCCTGCACACGAGGAGAACAAGGAACCAAAATAGTCAGTCACCGCCGCCAACATGTCCTCCTCCCTCTCCACCATGCCCCCATTTTCTTTTATAATCTTCTTCATAGTATTTATTTTCTTTCTAGCTGAAGCACAAGAATGAAAATATCTAGTATTCCGACCCCCTTTATTAAGACAATTAACATGAGCCCTTTGCTTCCAGTACAAGTCTTTTTGGTTTTCCATACGCTCTAGCTTATACCTAAGCAACTGCTCCCTATTGATATTTTCTTGGTTTATCTCGCTTCTCCGACATCTGTCAAGTTCTTTTTTGGTGTTTGCAATTCTCTACTCCAGATCTCCCAAAGTAATTGAGCTCCACTCCTTCAGGTCTGCCAACACAGTGCGGCAAGCACCCGCAGCTGGTTCATAAGCGTCACGCGCCCTACCCCAGGCTTGGCCCACAATGTCGTCGCATTCCTCCTCCTCCAGCCAGCATGCCTCAAAACGAGGCCCAAGACCCGCGATGCTTCTATACTGTTTCTTTGGGTACTCTCTTTGGACATCCAGGATGACCGGCCTGTGGTCAGAATGTCTTTGATCTCCGTGAGTAACCTTATATGCCGAGAAGTGGGCACACCAATCTTGCGTAGCACAAGCTCTGTCCAGGCGTTCCCTAATATACCGTTTGTCGTCGGTGTTGTTGTTTCTCCAGGTAAAGGGATCCCCAACATAGCCCAGATCACCCAAATTGCAATCCTCCAACGCTTGCTTAAACCGATCCATATGGACCTGGGCTCGAGGCACACCTCCTTGCTTCTCGCAAGCCATCAGAATCTCATTATAATCCCCGGCACACAACCATGGTTTGTCACTCTGGATTTTTATCTCCCTAAGTAGGCTCCATGTCTTCTCCTTTTCATCTTCCTTCGGTTCCCCATATATCCTTGTAAAGCGCCACACAAAGCCATCTTCCTCAGTAACTTCTGAGTCAATGTGATATTTTGATTTTAGCCCAGCCTTCACGTTCACCGTGTTCTTCCAAAATAGGGCAAGGCCCCCACTCTGCCCTACACTGTCCACCGTCACCATATTTGTCATAGCCAGCTTCCATCTAAGCCAATCCAAACGCACCCCCTTCATCTTTATCTCCGACAGAAATAACATCAGGGTCCTCCCGCTTCTGGAGATCCAGAAGCCCATGAATGGCCGGGCCGTTCCCCATCCCCCGGACATTCCAGACTATAATCCTCATTGGTTCCCGTGGAGCTGTTTCGACAACCCCGCGTCAAATGATTCAGAGGTTGCATCCACCAGCTTTCCTTTCTTCACTATTGCCAACCCGCCCTTATCATCCCCATCCAACACCATCGGATCAGCTTCTCTTTTCGTGCCAAGCTTCACTCCCAGTCTCTCATCTGATCCCACCTTCTTCCTTCGCCTTTTCTGGTATGTACGTCCCTTTGGGGCACCCTTCTCTCCCTCTGATGCTTCAATCTTCTTGTTCCCCTCAGCTGGGCACTTTGACATCACTGCCTTCCCCCTGTCGTCCTCCTTCAACTGGCATGTCTGTACTTCAGTAGCTGGCTGTATTTTTGAAGCCTCCCTCTGTGCACATTCGTCCTGCTGCTGGTCACTTGGGACCAGGAATTCCAGCACCCTTTTCGTTCCCTCCAGGGGACGCGCGCCTTCTTCAGTGGACTTGTGACCCCCTCCTCCTTGTCAGATTTGGTGTGCACATTCTCGCTACCTGACCCAGTTTTTGTGTTGTCTTCTTTCCGCCAGGACAGACTGTTACTCCCCACATTTCCCCTCCTTTCTCCAAAACCATATGATCTGCCACCACTGCCGCTACTCCCTCCTCCTTGCCACTTCTGCCTGTCACTGCTTGTTTGTTTTCTTGGGATATATGCTCTCAACCAGCTTCCATACTGCTTCTCCTCACCTCTTGTCACAGGGATCGGGCATCCCTTATCATCATGACCTATAATACCATAGGAATAGCATAATTCCGGGAGGAATTCGTACTCAAAGGGGCACCATTTGATCCGCTCCCCATCGCCCAGTTGGATCAACATTCCCCTCATCAAAGGCTTTGTGATATCAATTCTCACTTTGACCCTCAGGTACTCCCGAGCAGCAAAACCATCCTCTCCAACATCAACTTCCATCCATTCTCCCACCTTTTCACTAATCATTTCCCCGGTGGCTTTATTCATTTTGCCCAACGGCAGTTTTAGCACACAGATCCAAACTGGAACCGCCTTGAACACATACTCATCTATTGATTTGTTTGGGTCGAAATCTTCTACCACCGCTAAATCATTGTTGAGCATCCAAGGACCACTGTCTAAGGCTTTTTTCTTCCCCGAGATTTGCAGGAAAGTAACCAGTCAGATGTTCTCACCCTTTTTGCTGCAGCGAATGCCCCTGATTGGGCACCAGATCGGTCCAAGAGCTTGCTTGAGTCCTTCAGCAGACACCAGCTTCTCTGACAAGATCTTGACCAATGCCTTCGGTTCCGCCTCAGTCGCTTTTGCATCCTCTCCAATGTCCATCTCCCTCCCGCTGATTTTGAGCCCCGCCCGCTCCGCCTCCGAGAGCTTGAGGTTACGCAACATTCCCTCTACCCTCTCCATCCTCCGCCCCCTTCTCCCCGCCTCGCCGCCGCCACCCGCCTGAGCAGAGAGTGGATCCCTAGGTCAGGTGTATTACGGTCGCGAGCCCTAGGGGCACTCACGAGAGGCTGTGGAGTGGTAGGATCTGGACGGGATTGGGGAAACCACCACCGCCGCGCGAGAGAGCCGCGCGACAGGTGGAAGAAAACTTGGTTGAAGGGTGGTGGACAATGGGGAAGAAAGCACGGGAGAAGAAGCCCTAGTTTGTCGTCTCACTATCGCCCATCGCCAGAGCACCACCCGTCACTGTTGGGACGGACCGAGTCTACTGCAATAAGTGCGCGATTGGTAGGTTGTAGCACCTTGAAACAAGCTCTGTGGAGCGGAAAACGGTTTGATTGGATACCTTGTCCACGTTCACGTTGTGGCCCACGTGCCTCTCAAGCATCTTCGGGCTAGTCCCTGGAAAAACTTCTAAATCGATCGATTCCAGTCTGGTGGCGTACGAGCGGATGCGGGCGGTGGAGATGCCGCGAGCTTAGTTTTTTGATCGAGCATTAGTATAGCTAAGATGCACACAGTCATTTATGAATCCAGTATCCAAGTAAAACGAGTACATAAAGGATAAATAAAAAAAGTTAGGTAATAAAGTCCTTGACCGTAGGTGTAGACACCTCCATAAATACACCGAGTCCCGAGCATGGGTGACCGTAGACGAAACTTCAGGAATTTTACAATGTTATCTTTAGTAAGAATCACACCTCGACGAAGATACCATGCGAAGACCTTCGTTTTTAATGGCATCTTCATCTTCCAGATGGACTTATTATTTAAAATCGGTTGGGTAGGAATGCAAAGGGCTTTATACATTGAGGCTACCGATAATACACCATTCTTGGTAAGACTCCAACAAAATTCATCAGACCCCGTAGATAACTGTATTGAATCTAACCGCTGAAGCAGTTCGTTCCAAGAGTCAAGATGGGGACCAATAAGATCACGTCTGAACGTTACCGAGGGTGGAGAAGATTCCATCACCTTCTGCAAGGTGTCCCCTTTATAACGAACAATATTATACAAAATTAGATATTGTTCGTGAAGAGTGATTGTTCCCAACCATTGATCCTCCCCAAAACGTATCTCCGCTCCATTTCTAATGGAGAAGGAGCCAAACGGAAAAAAGTATTTCTTTGTTGCCATGATACCAGCCTAGAAGTGTGAATCCCCCGGTTTCCAAATAACCCGAGATATCGCCTTTGAGCCTACATACTTTTTCCGTAGCGGTTGTTGCCATAGACCGTCCCCCGTTAATAACCTGGCCAGCCATTTTCCCAGCAAGACCCTGTTTTTAACTTTTAGATCGTGAACACCAAGTCCACCTTGATCTTTTCCCCTATGTCTTCTTCCTTCTTTTCCCCTATGTCTTCTTCCTTCTCCGTCATACTAAAGATAACATTGTAAAATGCCTGAAGTTTCGTCTACGGTCACCCATGCTCGGGACTCGGTGTATTTGTCGAGGTGGCACTTCTGGGACCGATATGTCAGCCCCCAGTTGTGTTATATTTTGCAGAAAAAACCCCACAAATATTTTCCCCTATGTCTTCTTCCTTCTCCGTCATTCCTCTGTTTTCCTCCTTCCCTGTTACCTCATGGAGAAAGAGAAGCAAGGCAAGTAAAAAAAATAGAAGCAGAGTAGGCCCCCTCTGCTCGCCGCTAGTCTAAGCGCATGGATGGAGGGTTCCTCGACCGCGTGGTCGAAGAGAGCGGAAGCATCGACTAGGAATGGAACGCGGGAAGGCGGCGGCGTGAGGAGGCAGGGGCACACCGACATGCTAATTCGGTGGCGGCGTGGAGAGACTGCAGCGCACGAGCGACATGGTACGCCGGTTGGCTGGTGCCACCTCCACCTTCCTCTTCTTCTACGGCCTAGGGTCAATCCCGTGCTCCACCTTCCTATGCTTCTGCGGCGCATGCGTTCGCAACCGCGCCACCCTCCTCCCCTTCCAAAAATCGCTCCGATACGAGCAAAATCCCTTGCTTCTTTGCGTGCTCCGACCCTCCGGATCTCCTCGACCAAGTAGCGGGCGTAGGCACAGACCAGCGGAGATGAACCAGGCGGCTGGCGGAGAGGAAGACGACGGCGGGGTGACGCGGTGGAGACGGGTCAGCCCTGCATTAGCCGGACGCGTCGTGGAGGTCGTCTGACTCGGCGGCCGCCAACGCAGCTCGGGTATGGACGGCACCACTGCGCTCCACCTAGTAGCGTCCGGCGACCCGCACGTCACTCGCGGCCGTGGAGGCGGAATGGTGCGCATGTAGCACTGTGTGCAGGGGAGCCCGAGCACCGGCCGGCACTGTGCGCCGTCGTGCGCATCCTATGAAGGGTCCACGGATGATTTCACGTGCCCCAGGAACTCATCCGTCGGTACCACTGACGGACCATGACGGGCCGGGCTCACGCGTGATGCTGGGGCGCGACTCCGGTATGCTACCGCTGCGGGCTAGCTGCTCGTAGGTGCGTAGCCGCATCCTATCAAGTCTACGGCGGTTGTCGGCGCCAGAGAAGGGCCACAACGAGGAGATAAGGGGCGGTGGCTGGGAACGGGGCCGGACGGGGTGGAGGATTTAGCCGAGTTGGAGAAGGTGGAGGGGAAAACAATTCGAGGGGCCTTTTGCAAAAATAATTGCACAATTGTAACCCAAATCAGTCTGACATATGGTGTTTATAATTTGCCACTTCATCAAATACAATGTTGTACCGACGATGAGTGACCGTCTATGAGCATGCAACTTGTATTTAGTTACCGTAAATTGGTATGTTTGAAGTACAGTGATCAAACTGAACCCCGCCGACAAGTTCAATGACCCACCATGTATTTTACTCTAAAGATATGCATCATCTATGGCTTCGCCAAAACAAAACAACTCACTTTTATGGAAGTTGATCTTAAGATCAAAAAATTGCTCGAATGCTGAAAGAATTAACTTCAGATTAGCGTGCCTTTGACAAATCATGATCCATAAATAGAATTGTATCGTCGGCATACTGAACAATTGATAAGCCCCCATCAACTAAATTGGGAAACACACCTTCAATTTAGCCATTAAACTTAGCGCGTTCAATTATAATTGCAAGTATATCCGCCACAATGGTAAAGAGCATCGGGGACAATGGATCGCCTTGCCTGAGTCGTTTTTTTGTCTGGAAGTATTTGCCAATGTCATCATTGATCTTTATGGCAACACTATCACCAAAAATAGCATTATTAATTAGAGCGCAGCACTCATCAGAAAAATCGTTTCATCTGAAGTGTTTGTTGAAGAAAGGACCGTTTAACTTTATCATACGCTTTTTCAAAGTCGATTTTGAGTATGACCCCATTCAACTTTTTGCGGTGCATCTCATGAATTGTTTCATGCAAGGTGACAACTCCATCTAGGATGTATCTTCCATGCATGAAAGCCGTATGAGAAGGTCGCACCACATGACCTATCACTGAATTCAGTCGAATAGTAGCTACTTTTGTGAAAATTTTGAAACAAACATTTAAAAGACATATGAGTCTGAATTGTTGGATTCGTTCCACATCAGTAACTTTCGCTAAAAGAATGATTTCACAAAAGTTGATACAGAATAGATCCAACTGTCCCGCATGAAGCTCCGTAAACAATTCCAATAAATCAGTCTTCACAATATCCCAGAAAGACTGATAGAATTCGGTTGGAAAACCATCCGGCCATGGTGGCTTATTATGCTCCATCAGAAAGACCGCCTTCCTAATCTCCTCCCTGGAATAAGGGCGATTAGAATGACATTTTCTTCTAGAGTAACGTGAGGAATATCATCCGTCCTGGATTCACCCATGGATAGATCCGATTCCTCAGGTTCGCTGAACAAACCCTTATAGTAAGAAGTAATATAGGATTTAAGCTTCTCCTGACCTTCGATCATGCCCTCTTCCTGTACAAGAGAGTGAATGCGTTTCTTTCTGTGTCTAACATTGGCAACACTATGAAAGTATCTCGTATTCGCATCTCCTTCCAATAGGAACTGGGCCTCAGATCTCTGGTACCATTTGAGTTCCTCTTCACGAAGTAAACCGGCTAACTTTGCATTGTATTGACTTTTAAGTTCAATTTCTTGCGCAGTCAGCGGGCGTACTTCAGCGATTGCCTCTAAATCATCAATGTGTAATGTCAGGCTGAGTTTCTCTTGTTTGAGCTGCCCAGTCATTTGCCTAGCCCACCCCCCAAGGTATCTACGCACCGAACATAGTTTATTATTCCACCTTTTGATTGGGGTGTTCCCAGCAACCGGTTTATCCCAAATGAATTTAATCATGTCCGCAAAACCATCCCGATATAGCCATCCAAGTTCAAATTTGAACTGACGTCTATGTTGCGGCAATGGTTTCCCAGTAGTTAACAAAATAGGCGCGTGGTCTGACAAGGCTTCGATACGAGGAAGAGCTCGTACTGAGACTAGAGGGAACTTAAATTCCCAATCAGAGTCCATAAGTACTCGATCCAACTTCTCGTATGTCGGCTCAGGAAGACTATTTTCCCATGTGAATTGTCTCCCAACCATTGTCACCTCTCTCAAATCCAAGCTATCAATGACAACATTGAATAAGAAAGGCCAATGGGTGTCAACCCTGCCCTTGCTCTTTTCCTGAGGGTATCTAAGCAAGTTAAAATCCCCTCCTATGATGATAGGATGAGGATTGTCCTTAGCTAGATTTACCAACTCACGGAGAAAAGCGGGCTTATGCACATCCTACGCGGCTCCATAGACAGAAACCAAACTCCATATGAAGTTATCAGACCTATTTCGAATGTGAAGTTTGATATGAAACTCACCACCGAAATTATCTGGAATCTCCATAGTCGAAGTTCGGACTCCAACTAATAAGCCACCAGAGCGTCCCCGAGGTGGGCGGGACATCCAAGCAAAGTCCTCCCCGCCTCAAAGGCGATTTAGAAAACTTACTGAATAATTCCGTTTACACGTCTCGGAGATAGCAACAAAATCTAAACAATGTTCCCTAATATTTTCAGCAATATGTTAGTGCTTAGCCAAGTCTTTAAGACCTCTTCTATTCCCAAACATACCATTCATTTGAAAATAATTGGAGATTTAGTCACTTTGGTCTTTTTGCTGGGCCACACATTTCTCTTAATAGAGGAGAGCCTGGATTTCCGTTCGGCAGCTTGAAGTTCAATGCATGAACCCAACGCCCCGTCATCCAGACCAACCTCTGACCTGGGCAAAGTTGCATGATCTGCTGTGGTTGATTGCCGGTGAATTTAATGAATGCATGTGGTCGTTTGAGCACTTCTCAGCCACTCTAAGATCAGAGGGACAAATGGCAGATTTCAGAGATATGTTAGAGGTGTGTGGCCTTGTTGATCTTGGGTTCTCAGAAGTCCCTCACACATATGATAACAAACGGTTTGGGAATTCAAATTCAAATGTAAAAGTTAGATTGGACCATGCGGTTGCCACTAATTCTTGGCGTAACCTGTACCCTTTCTACTCGGTGATGTATGTGGTTACGCCATGTTCTGGTCATGTGGCTTTGCTTATTAAAGGTGAGAGTGAGGAGGTACAAGCTGGTAGGAAAATAAAATCCGCAAGTTAACAAAAGATGCGGGGTTACACGTGATGATGTTGCGACAACCAAGCTATGGCAACAAAATATTTCCAAAATCTTTTTACTGCTGTCATAACCTTGATCCACGTCCGACGGTAGAGCTTTTAATGAGTGTTACAGCCAAGGCTAATGACCGTTTATGTTGTGATTTTACAGAAAAGGATATCTCGGATGCACCATTTCAAATTGGGCCGCTAAAGGCATCTGGTCCAGATGGCATTCCCGCGAGGTTTTTCTAGCGTAATTAGGGCACTTTGAAGAAAAATGTTGTGGCTGCGGTACATTTTTTTTAGAACGAGTATCATGCCAGAAGGTGAATTTCAAAGGTAAGTAATCCATGCAAGTTAAATGAGTATCGGCCAATCAGTATTTGTAATGTTGTTTACAAATGGTTGTCAAAGTGTTTGGTAAATAGATTAAGACCCCTGGTTGGCAATATCATCTCAACATCACATGAAAATGATCCCATAAAAAGCTTTTGTGCTATAAAATGGACTTATCAAAGACATAGTTGATTGGGTATTCTTGAAGCAAGTGATACAAAAGCTGAGTTTCTCTCACCGGTTCATTGATGTGTGTAACGTCAGTGAAGTATTTTGTAAAATTCAATGAGAACCTCTTGGATTCATTTTCACCGACACATGGGTTTCAGCAAGGTGACTCCTTATCTCCATTTTTATTCCTTTTTGTCACTGATGGACTCTCGGCTCTAACAGAATTGATGCAAATTTGATAAATCTTTCTTACTAACCTATCCTCTCTTTGCTAAGAGAAAGCACCCCCCTCCCCCTATTCCTAGCTCCCATTGCACACAGGGAAAAATACACCGAAAGACGTTTTTTATTTTCTTGCAATAGAAGTTTCCTTTATTTACTAGAACATATATCGCTATATTTATCACATGTAACATCCAGTAGCATGAAACACAGTACTCATCTAGCAGAACAACGTTGTGGTTACTTCGACCTGGGCGTGCTGGGAGAGAACACCGGGTAGTAGGTATTCAACTCGAGCTGCTCCAGAATTTGCTGCATGAGTCCCAGGTAGGAAGAGTGCCCGACGACGAGATCACTAACATCAACCTGCGTATGATTTGCACAACTTAATTAGTCAAGAAAAGGAGGAGCTTACTCAGTTGAATGCGCCAGGCAAACACACGTACGTTCTCAACTCCAGGGACTTGGATCGCCTGGATACCAGCCAAACCTTGCGTGAGAAGGCTGCATGACAAGTCATTTTATCAGGTTCATTAGTCATCAGAGAAAAACGAGACGCGGTGGTTGCAGGCTGAGCTTTGGGCATGTTTGAAACACACGAGTTTCACAAGAAATAGTTCCAACTGGGCGTTGATGGTACTAGTTACCTCGCGCGGAAAGTGACACCGAGGATCCAATCATTGGTAGAGTACACATTCACAAGCCTTCCAGCAACCATCTGCACATATATACAGGTTGGTGTATATATGATTCTATGAACACAATTGCTCGCAGTTTCCTGGGAGGGAAAGATCAAAATAATACTGTCCATACCTTCCTGGCGGGAGCCCATAGCTCATCGTTAACTGAAACCGGTGCACCAATCAGCACAGCCCTCTCAACAATTCCCTCTGTCCATGGTAAAATTGTCAGCTGAATAAACAACCGACTCCATATGTGCACATAGTTAGAGCTCAGGAATTCTCTCAAAAAATGACGTACCATTATTGCCCGACAGAGCTAATTCTTCCAAGCATTTGAACACGACACGCGCACCGAGTGAAAAACCGATGAGGGTGACAGGCCTGGAAGTGATTGTGAATTTTTATACGAGGGAGAAATTAGCTCATGCAGACAGCGTTTACTGAATTCTTTAAACTGTGGGCAGAGGTACCTGCTTCCTTGCAAACCCTTAAGCAAAACATCAGCCAGCATTTTCCCAACCTTATCTGTCCTGGAATCACCCACTTGATTTATCAGGTAGAAAATATTACTGGTCTGGAGGCTAAGTTTAAAAAGAATGAACTACACAATATTGCCTGAAGTAGAGCTCTTGATCAGGATATAGTTTCCAATTCCTGCATGGTTCCCCTGGAACCCTTTTTTGACAGGTTTTTTTACTAGCAGGAACAGATCGAATTTCGAACGTTTTGGGATTTCCAGAACTTCAATTCAAATTTCAAATGACTGAATAGGGATATTAAACATTTGACGTACAAATCTACAAACAAAATATGATTCGAATCCAGTATGTCCGTCTCCGAGAATGGAACCGTGCTCTTAAGTACTTCCATGTAGTATTCAGTTTTTGTGCAACTATGCCTTGGATAACTGAAAATAAAAGAAGAGCAAAATATGGGCAAGAAGAGTGTAGGAAGACACCTGTCAATAGCAATAGACCATTTACTGTCGATAAATTCTGCAGCAGTTATTATGGTAGCAGGCCACGCAAATGCCGAAATGATCCCACTTAAGACAGTCTGCATTGCACCTTCCCTCACCAACTCCAGTGCAACTCCTGTAGTGATAACAGGAATCCTTAATAAATTTATCACTGCACGAGTGCACATTATGCATGAATCATGAACATTACTTGATGCCAGAAAATCCTGTATTGCCGTACTCAAGGCAATTATATGCTTAGTCTCCCACTGAAGAATGTACCTGCGAATTATCAATGAGAGCTGCAACTATCCTCTAGTCACGATGCTGAAAAGATTTACACAGTGCAAGCTTGTGGCTGAAATAGATTGTGTAAAACTCACTGGGTTATCTGACTTGTTATATCGTAAATCAAATTTCTGGTAATCGTTAGCCAAAACCTATTTGTTATAACACTAAAGCATAGAAAAATACTACCGAGGAATGGGCAGTAAGAAACGTTTTCTTCAGCAACTGCTGTATTAGGAAAAATGTACCTCTCTAAGTTAGTTTTCCATCCTTCCCAAGGCTTTAAAAAATCATCATCATTAAAAGCAAATCCGGACACCATGATGCAAACTGCTAGGCGCTGTAACAAAAAAACATATCATGAAACCCATTTTATCTTATGAGTAGACATCGTTATAGTTGTTACAAGAAACACAAGACAGAGCATTGGATAACCAACACTGTACAACTGAAAGTGAAAAAACAAACACATACACCCTGGTTATGGTTCTCGCCAATGGTTTTGAACTCAAATTCTTTCACATCTCCAATTCTTTTGGCCATTTTGGACCCAGTTAACCCAGCTCCAGCAGCTGATTCCAAACAAAGATGATGGTTAGTCACTATGCATAATTTTAGAAGTCTGGATCACCAAACGGAGGGGGGAAATCTAAAATGTGAAATGCCTCACTGAAATATCATTCGGAATATTCAGGCTCACCTCCAAATGATGCAGCAACTGCTACAGAACCAGCAGTATGTCCAGCAGCGGTAGCCATAGCAGCAAATCCACTAGCCCCTATAACAGGGACAAGTGCGTGCAACGTTGGAACCAGAGCACTAAACCCTGCAGCAATCGCTGGAGCAGCAAGACCTGTAGAAGATCCAGCTAACTGATTCAGCAGATGGTAGAGAAGTCTCATCGAGATTTTGACACCATTTCACATATCATTTACCGCCGGAGATGGCCATGAGGGTCCCTCCGGTCAAGGCCGCGGCGCCGATGATCCCTCCACGCTTCCAGCTCTGCCACCTGCTCCTGGGCGACACACATTCACGCGATTGCTCTTCCACTTTCGCTGCAGCCATAGCAGAGCAAGCAACCATTATCTCGATAGCTTCCTACAATGCCAAAGGTGTTCGACGGCAAGAGACAGATTTAGCACGGTAGGAGCTCGCATGCCATTTCGTTTTGCACTAGAGATCGAGACACGGAGATGTTATGTACCATCTTGATCCACTTGACGTCGAGCCACGCCGCGATCAGCCGGAGCGCGACGCGGTGGCGGGCGTCGTAGCCCTTCCTGATGCGGGGCGACCCCGTGCCGTCCTCGGCCATGTTCACGTCCGCCACGCAGGCGGAGAGGAGCATGTACAGCACCGCCATCTTCCGGTAGTCTTTGGAGGAGCGGCCGCCGCTGGGCGACCCTTCGTCGTCCTCTTGTTCGTCTTTGTTGGAGCACTCACCGAACACCTGCTGTTTGAACAGGTCTCCCGGCGCAACGTCGTTCTCCAGGCCCATCGCCATGGCGTCGACGGCTTTGGCGAGCGCGAACTCGAGGTCGGACCTGTCGGCGGCGGCCTTCTCGCCGTCGTCTTCGTCCTCGAAGACTTTCCGGAGAAACTGCGCCATATACATCACACGATACGTCGAAATGGGGGTGGAACTCAATTCAAGACGGGGGATGCGGTGTTGTTAGCAAAACGTACGGCTCCAATGTGGTGCTTGGGATCGGAGGTCGCCGCCGTCTTCTCCACGCCCGGCCATGCCTTGGGGTCGATCTCGAGGAACCTGAGAAAGCATGCCACGTACGCCGGATCAAGATATCAGGAGGCGGAGCACGCACGCATGTCGGAATGTGGGCGGAGGGAGGGGCCACCTGACCTGAGGACGGGGAAGAGGAGGCCACGGGAGTCGTGGGTCCAGAGGTCGCGGCCGTCGGGGTCGGCGCTGCAGACGACGGCGGTGTCAAGGTCAGGGTCCTCGTCGAGGCCGTGGGAGCCGAGGAGGACGCGCTGGTGGATCTGCGCCTGGCGGAGCGCGAGCGCGAGGAGCGCACCCGCCGCGTACCGCTGTGTCTGGCTCAGCGTCGACGACGTGGCCATTGCCCGGTGGTGTCCACTTCGCCGAGAGCCAGGGAAAATCCGGGATATTGCGACCGATCGAGCAGCTTCGGAGAATCGGAGGTGCGCCTCCAGCAGGAACACTCCACAGCGAACCAACGCAGTCATGCACATAGGCCCCAGCCAAATTGCTGTGCGGGCCCGCACAGGAACGAAATTTTGTTTGGGTTCCAAATTTTCGAGCCGGTGCTAGAGCATCTCTAGCCGAAAGCTCTATAGTTTAGGAGATTAAAGCCCACTCTATTCTTTAGACGAGCTAATTTGCTCCTTAAAAAAAATGCACTTTATAGCCAAACTTTCATTCTTACTGCATCTCCAAAAGGCGCACGATAAAGTCAAGCGCTAAAATCAGTTTACAAATGGCTTCCCTTCAACCAACTTGCCCTTCTTATTTTTCTTAGGATCTCCCTTGAACAAATTTTGGGCAATGTCATTTTACATGAACAGAATGAGAGCACAAATAAGAACAAACATGCATGGTAATGTCACTAAGAATATACACATATTAGTACAACTTATCCTATCTTTGTCATCAATGTCACTTGCGTTCATTCTATCAACCAAGGTCAACACCGCCGACCACTTAGAACAATTGGTGTTGATAGTTGACCACCAAGAGCAAAGAGATCCATCGGTGCGCTCGCATCCCCAGCTGCAAGTTTTGTTGTACAAGTCCGTGATCCATGTCCAATATGTATATCTCCAACAGCCGCACAATAAAGTCACGCGCTAAAATCAGTTTACAAATAGCTTCCCTTCAACCGACTTGCCCTTCTTGTTTTTCTTAGGATCTCCCTTGAACAAATTTTGGGCAATATCGTTTTACATGAACAAATGAGAGCACAAATAAGAACAAACATGCATGGTAATGTCACTAAGAATATACCCATATTAGTACAACTTACCCTATCTTTGTCATCAATGCCACTTGCGTTCATTCTATCAACCAAGGTCAACACCGCCGACCACTTAGAACAATCGGTGTTGATAGTTGACCACCGAGAGCAAATAGATCTATCGGTGCGCTCGCATCCCCAGCTGCAAGTTTTGTTGTAAAACTCTGTGATCCTTATCCAATATGTATCTTCAGTGGCGAAGGACGAAAAAAATCTAAGGTAGGACGAACTTTGAATGATGCAAATATCAAATAGTCCTAAAAAGTAGTATTATCTCAATACAGTGAAAATAAAAAATATTTGATTATAAGTATAACCTAAAAAACATAAGAATAATGCTAACTCAACGACAAAGCTTTACATCTTCTTAAAAAATATGATGTAATTCAAATAATCAAGACGTTTGATTATCCCTCATTCGATGCGCTACTCGATTTTGATTATTTTTGTTGCTAGAAAATTCGTTTCAATTATTGATGTCGTCACGGGTAAACCCTATGTCATCTTAATGGAGTAATAACGTGGTTGGAGAAAGTATTACTTGTCTTTAAAACATCTAAAAATCTTCAAATCTACAAGTATGTATAATGAATAACTCTAGTTTATCTTGTATATACTAGGGTACATTCAATGATAAATCTCTGTAATACAAGAAATATTATTCACATTGAATCTAGAATACGAGTTTATATTTGGAGGTAAAAATAGTCTATGTTTTTGGCCTGTAATCGATTTTGCGCAGTGTTTTACTGAAACACGCATAACTTTCCCATACGGAGTCCGTTTTCGATGTATGACCACTCAAAATTTTCAGAAAAAACACGCGCATCTAACAGTATTCATCAAAAATCAAGGTAGGGCGGCTGCCCTACCTTGCCCTACTGGGAGCTCCGCCCCTGTGTATCTTTAGTTTTATCCATGCTGGTGGTTGGATCCATGCCCACCTTGCACCATGTTCAGCAAAGCAAAACATCTTCTTCGGCGGTGTAGTTGGCCGACCTTCCCCTTTTTCTGCAAAGTAATTGCAAGCAACATTCATGTCTCAATCACATTGAAATATTTCTATCAATTGCTACTCATCTATCTCATATACAACTACAAGTAAAAGTATTTTGATTTATACCTTGCGGTCACTTTCTCAGGCAGGTCGGGCGCATACGATCCCGGTCCGACAAACCCCTGTGGCGGTGGCGCTTGCGCAGCTGTTCCGGTCGCCGCGTTCAGCCGCGGCGCGACGAACAGGTTCCGCACTAGCCCGGCGCTAGGGTTTTCCATCGCCGAGGCGAGGAAGGATGAGGCCGATGGAATGGAACCATCGGTGTCGGCGGTAGCGAGATTTGGTGCAGGAGGGATGAAGCGGCCATCTATCGCAGGTAAATTGCCGGCGCCGATGCGAGAGGAGGCGAAATCAAGAGCGCGGGAGGGGAACTGGAACGGCGGTTGGCTTTCACGCGCTGTCTCTTCTTTTACCGTGCGCAGTGCCGCGTGCGGAGCCGCAATATCTCGCACGCTGAAAACTATTTACCGCGCGCACTATTATTCAGCGTTTGTTCGAGCGCTTATTGGCGATGCCCGCATACAAAAAAAAGTCGGGTTTACAGCGCGGGCGCGATTTAGCGCGTATGTTGGAGATCCTCTTAGGTTCCTATATCTAAAATTTGGCTCAAACAATATATCAAATATGTGTGATGTAGTGCAAATATGTAGACAAACATTGATTAAAACAATACATAGTTCATAGATGATGGCTGCGAAATACGCCACTTTTTCTCGAGTTTAAACCCTTAGCTAAGTCAAGAAATTGACTAAGTTCACCTCTCAACCTGCCAATAATGACTAATTAATGCAATGATGTGCAATCTCTTCTATTTTTGGATGATGTGCGGGAAATCACGTCATAATGACAAATGGACCTGCAATTACTGAAGTAAATCGCGTCAGGAGCATGGCAAAGTTGACTATGCTCGAAGAGGTGGTTCCAGGGGCTTTAATGGGCATTGGTACGGGAAAGCCCCACCCATACCGTGCGCCCGTACCGTGTGTCGCTGCATGCCCGAGGTTAAACCCTATAAGTTTCATGAAGGGACCGATGCTAAAAAGAGAGTCATTCGTCGCCAAACAGAGCCGCCACCCATCAGATCCATCTGCACCACACCGGAGGAGATCCACCAACATAGTTCATCCATCCCATCTTCCATCCATGTCCACAGCCATCACCATTGTAATAGAGATCTCCTTGAGAATTGGCGACCATTGTAAGAATATTGTGATTTCAATCTAAGTATTTTGCACATAATTTCTATCTTTGTATGGATCTTGATATTATGTGTGAGTATTCCTCACGGGATGCGGGTTGGGATGAATCCTCGCAGCGTTTATGTGCGTCTAATCTTATTATATGTGTAAGGATTGAATAGGAGTTTTGCAATCTTGTATCATTATCTCTTTGCCTCGTCTCGGTGATCTGCAGGTATCCATATCATTCTATTCGATCAAGGGAAGTGGTAGGATGAGTGGAGAATGGTGTGCTACCGTGAAACCTCAGTGACAAAAAGGGGAAAGTAACGGTACATGTTTAGTGATTCATTCGGGATTATGGCACAATCATCCAGTTTAAGGCTTTGGTCTGTATTACTTTACTTAATAACTATTGTTGCTTGCGACTATAAGTACAGTGGTTGGACCATTAGGCTATTGTCACCTCTGGCTTTAGTGGAAAGAGTATTTTCGGATGTGCTACTCACAAATCTATTATCTCTATTTTATTTGTTACACATACGTGCTTCAATTATATATATGTATGCATAGCTGCAGCTAAAACCTTAAACCTGACATATTTTCATCAGTCAATCTATGAAGTTATCAAGGATCTTCTGAGGAATTGGTCTCTTCCATTCTAGGAATTCTAGTGTTTGTGGATCTTTTGCTTCTTGCAATTCTATCTATTTGCACTCTTTTCCTCTTTGGAACTCTACCAATTGCTTGCCAATCTTTTGTGAGGGATTCTACTACTTGTCGGTATTTGCCTTACAATTCTATTGGGTTGGTGTATCGGGCCAACGAAGAACAACCGGTTGTGTGTGTGTGTGTGTGTTGCGTTTATATCCTCGATCCCCTCCGCTTTCCACCCGTGTTCTTCGTGTTCCTCACCCCGTCTCCAAATTCGTGAAGATCGGGCCTCCCCTAAGGTTCAACCCTTATCATATGGTATCAAGAGATCCTTGGTTGCCACGGATTTGACCCCGATATCCCTCAAAAAATTCTTGAGAAAATTTAAAAAATCCCAAAAAGTAGCCCCAAATTGGCCTTGGTTGGATCTCGCAATTTGTTGAGTTCTTGGTGATTTTGTTTCAATAGAAACTTGTCCTTGGTGTTAATCTACAACTCCCCCACCTTCCCACAGCTTTTAGTGCCATATTTTCCACGAATTTGAAGGATTTTGGACCGGATTTCCGCCCAAATCGATGAACAGCCCGTAGATCTGTTGAGACCGGAAGTTTCGCCCGACAGGACCGGAAGTTCCTCCCGGACTAGAAGTTCCGCCCGGACCGGAAGTACCACCCCCAGACAACGAAAGTTCCGCCCGTCCAAAATTTTGACAGCTAACTTTGTTTTTCATTTTGGTACTGCCTTTTTGTGTTTGGACTTCGGTTTTGAGTGCCACTTTAGCTACCACAAGCTTTCGCAACATCGACAACAACGACGGCACCCCGAGGATCCAAGCGGTTCATTTGACACTTTCCACCACCATCGCAAGTTCGAGATCATTGTCGACCACCATCATCAAGTGGTATAACTTGCTCTTTAACTTGTAGCCCTAGCTTCCTTTGCGTACCTTTCCCATCTAGAGTGGCTTTCTAGTGTTCTGAAGCATTGCGCAAGTGTCCCGACCGTGAGGGTGTGCGTGTGTGAGCAAAGCTACGAAGCAAGCTTGTTGTCAAAAGATAAGCAAAAGAAGTGTGACATACTTACATAGATAGTAGTATCCTTACATAGTGAGAAAAAGAAAGAAAAATACAAAAAGAAAAAAGAAGTGTGTGAGTGACACATATATACAAAAGAGTCCTAAGCTTATAAGCAAAAGAGAGAAAAGAGAAGAGAGGCGTCTTGCGCAAATCTTGTTGCTTCTCAATTTTGCAACCAAGCCACGGTCTCTCTTGTGTTAGCGTGACACCGAGCTAGTAGTCTTCGTTAGGACCAATTTTGTTCGTGCTCATTTTCCTTGGTCGCGCTAACCCCATTTTGTCCCGTGCGTGTGTTCCACATTGTGTATGCCTTTTGTGATCACCGCTTTTGACTTGTGACCTTTGGATTTACCCACTTTTGACAATAGACATTTTGTTTGGTTCTTCCATTTGGCTTCCACACCCATACCTAACACCATATAGAGTTCTTAGCCTTTTGCGTGCGTTTTTACGTGTGTAACCGGTTTTTCCTCAGCTTGACACACCTTTCCAATTTTGTTGTGAGTCTTTGACTTACTTGTGAGGTTTCCTCTACCCCCCCCCCCCACAACATAGTTCTTTTTTTAGTTTGTAACCATGTCTAGTGGAGAGGGGAACCAATTGCCGATGAGACGGCACCAACATTGGATAGCTACTCAAGCCATCAACAAGAGTATCCATGACCTCACGGGAAGGATGGACGAGACCTTCTTACGCTATGAAGAACGATCTCGAGTGCAAAGAAGAGACCCCAATGTCCAAGTGCAAGACCTCCATGATAAGATTGATGCACCAGGCCACGATTTGAAGGCTACACTCGCTACTCAAGGTCAACAAAACATGGCGAGCATGAGAAGACAAGAAGAAAGGCCGGCACGCCTTGAACAAGCTATCGCCAACATCGCCAACAACCGAAGCCAACACTCAAGGTCATCGCGCTCATAGTTCAAGGCATCGAGATCTGTCTCCATCTCATCATGCCTCTAATGAAGACCCACACCACCATAATGTGTATGCTCAAGTACTTCAACAACAAGCTCAAGATGCGGAGCCAACACGTGTTCAACTTGAACAAGAGAGGCTACAACAAGAAAATCGTGAAGCTCAATTCCCAGAAGAACAACAATTTCTTTGTCATGATCAATATCTCCTTCGTGCACATGAGTAAGAACGTCTTCGCCATGAGCAAGAGGCACGTCAACAACAAGAGCAACCTCGTCAAGCTCAAGTGGTCAATGCTCAAAGGCAACCACAAAATGACGCCGAACAAGAAGTGAATCAAGAACGCCAAATCATCAATATTGATGCTCCTCAAGATAATGGCGCAAGAATGAACAACATGGAAAATAGAAGACACAATCCTTTCAATCATCGAGCTCGTAAAGGACCAAATGCCCATCAAGGTGAAGCAAGTCACCACAATGAAGACGAATCCCCAAGTGAAGCTAGTGTGATACCAGACCCTCGGCCACCACATGGAAGGCGTCCTCCTCATCCAAATCACCGCAATGAGATGAGAATCGTCATCAACAACCTCGCAACCATAATGAGGATCAAGAGAATGCAAGACCACTACATTGACACAATGTCCGTGATGAGGAATAAATCTTTGGGAATCTAAAGTTCACCATGCCCAAGTTCCAAGGAGAAGAAGACCCCGAAGCATACTTATCATGGGTCCGCAAAGTAGACAAGATCTTCCGCATTCACAACTACTCCAATGCCAAGAAAGTGGCCATGACACATTTAGAGTTTGAAGATTATGCAAGTGTATGGTGGGATGAACTCAATGACAAACGTGAAGCCAACCTTCTTGAACCCATTGACACATGGGAAGAGATGAAAGAAGTGATGAACACTCGCTTTGTGCCCTCTCACCACAAACGTGACCTAGTCAACAAGCTCACCCAACTAAAGCAATGTTTCAAGTCCGTTGAGGAATACTACAAGGAGATGCACATAACCATGATGGGTGCTAATGTGGATGAGCGAGAAGAACAAACAATGGCAAGGTTCTTGAATGGATTGAACATCCCCGTCGAGAGGATAGTGGAATTCTTGCCTTACACGAACATGGTTAAGTTACTTCATCAAGCTACAAGGGCCGAGCGCCAAGTGCGAGAAGACTTAGAAAGTGCAAATTCAAAGACCTTCTTCGCCGCAAGAAATTCAACGAATGCTTCATCAAGCACAAAGAATACAAGTGCTAGGGCCTCCAAGGATCCTCCCAAGCAAACGGGAAGTGCCATCAAGACAACAAGCTTCAAGCCGGAGCAATCAACTATGTCCTCCAAAGCTTCCATGGGATCTAGTAACATCACTTGCTTCAAGTGTGGTGCCCAAGGACATAAATCCTTTGAATGCAAGAACACAAGAGTTATGATAACTCGGGATGATGGAGATGTGGAGTACTTAAGTGAAGGTGAATATGAAGCTTTAGTGCAAGCCGCAACCAATCTTGAAGATGATGCATTGGAAGATCAAGAGCAAATCCTATGTGTGCATGATGCAAGCCCATCACTTGTGGTGACCAAAGTCTTGACAACCCATGCACTCCCCAATGAATACCAAAGATGCAACATCTTCCAAACAAGAGCCGGAATCAATGGCAAGTCAATCAAGGCCATCATCGATAGAGGAAGTTGCCACAACCTTGCAAGCACCGAACTATGCTCCAAGCTCAACCTCCCGCTCCGGAAACATCCCCATCCTTACCATGTACCATGGCTAAGTGACAATGGAAATGTGAAGATCCAACACACCGTCACAATATCCTTCAAGATCGACACATATGAAGACACCATTGAGTGTGATGTAGTACCTATGACGGTGTGCCACATGCTACTTGGTCACCCTTGGCAATATGACAAGAAAGCAAACCATGATGGTTACACAAATGCCTATGGCTTCAAGGTCAACGACAAGCCCTTCATCCTACGCCCAATGACTCCTAGCCAAGTAATTGCGGACAATGCAAAGGCTTTAGCAAGGGCTAAGTAAGCTACTACCAATAGTGAGATGAGAGGTGAGAGAGTGATCCACCAAAAAGAGAGTGAGCGCCACAAGCCATATGTGAGCGAGATGAAGAGTGTCCTCATAGCCACCAAGAATGACATGAGAGAAGTGCACCACAACCCATCCACCAAATTGCACTATGTGCTCATTTGCAAGGGGCCACCCTCGGAAACTAACGACTTAACAACACTTCCTTCGTCTTTGTTGTCTTTTTTGAAGGAGTCTCAAGATCTCTTCCTCAACAAGCTTCCTCTAGGACTACCACCGCTTCAAGGCATAGGGCACCACATCGACCTCATGCAAGGCACCACACTACCAAAATGTACCGCTTACCGCACCAAACCCGACGACCAAGAGGAAATGCAACATCAAACTCATGATCTTCAAGCACACAGGTATGTTTATGAAAACCTTAGCATGCCTTTGGGTTGTTCCATTGTTTCGTCACTCTTTTTGCGTCTTATGCAACATATCTTGAAACATCTTGTTGGCAAGAGTGTTGTTGTATGCCTTGATGATACCCTCATGTGTTCCAAGAATCTGAAGGACCATATTATACATGCGAGAGAAGCCTTGTGCATCTTATGCCCATTTGCACACAAAAAGTTGATTTCCTTTGGATTTGCGGTTTCCTCTATTGGCATTGAAGTGGATTTTTCGAAAGTTGAGGATATACATAAGTGGCCCTTCTTGTGACGTAAAGCACACGTCTGTTGGGAACCCCAAGAGGAAGGTATGATGAGTACAATGAGCGAGTTTTCCCTCAGTAAGAAACCAAGGTTATCGAACCAGTAGGAGATGAAGATCACGTGAAGGTTGTTGGTGAAGGAGTGTAGTGCGGCGCAACACCAGGGATTCCGGTGCCAACATGGAACCTGCACAACACAATCAAAATACTTTGCCCCTACTTAACAGTGAGGTTGTCAATCTCACCGGCTTGCTGAAAACAAAGGATTAAACGTATGGTGTGGAAAATGATGTTTGCTTGCAGAAAAGAAAAGAGAACAATGATTGCAGTAGGTTGTATTTCAGATGTAAAAGAATGGACCGGGGTCCACAGTTCGCTAGTGGTGTCTCTCCAATAAGATAAATAACATGTTGGGTAAACAAATTACAGTTGGGCAATTGACAAATAGAGAGGGCATAACAATGCACATACATATCATGATGACCACTATGAGATTTACTTAGGGCATTACGACAAAGAACATTGACCGCCATCCAGCATGTATCCATGCCTAAAAAGTCTACCTTCGGGTTAGCATCCGCACCCCTTCCAGTATTAAGTTGCAAACAATAGACAATTGCATTAAGTACTGTGCGTAATGTAAACAATACAAATATCCTTAGACAAATTATTGATGTTTTATCCCTAGTGGCAACAACACATCCACAACCTTAGAACTTTCTGTCACTGTCCCAGATTCAATGGAGGCTTGAACCCACTATCTAGCATAAATACCCCCCCTTGGAGTTACAAGTAGCAACTTGGCCAGAGCCTCTACTAGCAACGGAGAGCATGCAAGATCATAAATAACATATATGATAGATCAATAATCAACTTGACATAGTATTTCATATTCATCGGATCCCAACAAACACAACATGTAGCATTACAAATAGATGATCTTGATCATGATAGGCAGCTCACAAGATCTAAAAATGATGGCATAATAGGAGAAGACAACCATCTAGCTACTGCTATGGACCCATAGTCCAAGTATGAACTACTCACGCATCAGTCCGGAGGTGGCATGGTGATGTAGAGCCCTCCGATGATGATTCCTCTCTCCGGCAGGGTGCCGGAGGAGATCTTCAGAACCCCCCGAGATGGGGTTGACGACGGTGGCGTCTCTGGAACTTTTCTCGTATTTTGGCTCTCGGTACTAGGATTTTCGGAGACGAAGGAATAAATAGGCGAAGGGGCAGCGTCGGGGGAGCCAGGGGGCTCCCTCCCCACAGGTCGGCGTGGGGGGCCCCACTGCCGCGCCGCCCTATGGTGTGCCCCCCTGCTGACCTTCCTCGACTCTTCTTCGGTCTTCTGGAACACTCCGTGGAAAATAGGGCCGTGGGCTTTTGTTTCGTCCAATTCCGAGAATATTTGTAAAATAACTTTTTCTGAAATCAAAAACAGCAGAAAACAGGAACTGTCACTGTGGCATCTTGTTAATAGGTTAGTCCCAGAAAATGCATAAAAACATTATAAAGTGTGAATAAAACATGTAGGTATTGTCATAAAACTAGCATGGAACATAAGAAATTATAGATACGTTGGAGACGTATCAAGCATCCCCAAGCTTAGTTCCTACTCACCCTCGAGTAGGTAAACGATAAAAAGAATAATTTCTGAAGTGACATGCTACCAACATAATCTTGATCAATACTATTGTAATGCATATGAGATGAATGAAGTGACTCAAAGCAATGGTCTATAGTTTGCTAACAAAAAGGTAATGACTAAACAAGCTGAATCATATAGCAAAAACTTTTCATGAATAGTACTTTCAAGACAAGCATCAAAAAGTCTTGCATAAGACTTAACTCATAAAGCAATAGATTCTTAATAAAAGGTTTTGAAGCAACACAAAGGAAGATTTAAGTTTCAGCAATTGCTTTCAACTTTCACCATGTATATCTCATGGATAATTGTCAACACAAAGTAATATGATGAGTGCAATAAGCAAGCATGTAAGAATCAATGCACACAGTTGACACAAGTGTTTGCTTCTACGATAGAAAGAAGTAGGTAAACTGACTCAACATAAAGTAAAAGAAAGGCCATTCGCAGAGGGAAGCAGAGATTAAATCATGTGCTAGAGCTTTTCAAGTTTTGAAATCATATAGAGAGCATAAAAATAAAGTTTTGAGAGGTGTTTGTTGTTGTCAACAAATGGTAGTGGGCACTCTAACCCCCTTGTCAAACGAGACTTTCAAAGAGCGGCTCCCATGAAGGACGTTATCTCTACCAGCAAGGTAGATCATCCCTCTTCTCTTTTGTTTACACATGTATTTTAGTTTTATTTATAGATGACACTCCTCCCAACCTTTTGCTTTCACAAGCCATGGCTAACCGAATCCTCGGGAGCCTTCCAACATTTCACATACCATGGAGGAGTGTCTATTGCAAAATAAAGTTGCTTACTGATAAATCAGGGAAAAACATGTGAAGAGAATTATCAATGAAGGTTAATTAATTGGGGCTGGGCACCCCGTTGCCAGCTCTTTTTCTAAAATTATTGGATAAGCGGATGTATATGCCACTAGTCCATTGGTGAAAGTCTGCCCAACAAGATTGAAAGATAAAACGGTTAGTGCATAATAAAAAATTCACATGTTCAGCAAGGACACAATCATTTTCAACACTTCTAGACATTGCCCAAGGTTACTGAAATTTAATGGAGCAAAGAAACCCACTCAAACACAGTAAAAGAGGCAATGCGAAATAAAAGGCAGAGTCTGTCAAAACTGAACAGTCCGTAAAGACGATTTTTTTCGAGGCACTTAACATGCTCAGATGGAAAAGCTCCAGTTGAATGAAACTTGCGTACATATCTGAGGATTACACATAAATTTTTTCAGGATTTTTAGATTTTTCTACAGAGAGAAAAACTCAAAACCGTGACAGCTAAAAATCTGTTTCTGCGCAGAAATCCAAATCTAGTATCAACTTTCTATCAAAGACTTTACTTGGCACAACAATGCAATAAAATAAAGATACAAAGGTATTGCTGCAGTAGTAACAAGCACCTTGACTCAAATATAAAACAAAAATTGCAGAAATAAAATAATGGGTTGTCTCCCATAAGCGTTTTTCTTTAACGCCTTTCAGCTAGGCGCAGAAAGTGAAAATCAAGTAACATCAAGAGAAGAAGCATCAACATCATAATTTGTTCTAATAATAGAATCAAAAGGCATCTTCATTCTTTTTCTAGGGAAGTGTTCCATACCTTTCTTAAGAGGGAATTTATATTTAATATTTCCTTCTTTCGTATCAATAATAGCACCAACGGTTCGAAGAAAGGGTCTTCCTAAAACAATAGGACAAGATGCATTGCATTTAATATCCAAAACAACAAAATCAACGGGGACAAGGTTATTGTTAACCGTAATGTGAACATCGTCAATTCTCCCCAAAGGTTTCTTTATAGAATTATCAGCAAGATTAACATCCAAATAACAACTTTCCAAAGGTGGCAAGTCAAGCATATCATAAAGTTTCTTAGGCATAACAGAAATACTTGCACCAAAATCACATAAAGCATTACAATCAAAATCATTGACCTCCATTTTAATGATGGGCTCCCAACCATCTTCCAACTTCCTAGGGATAGAAGCTTCAAGTTTTAATTCCTCTTCCCTAGCTTTAATGAGAGCATTTGTAATATGTTTTGTAAAGGCCAAGTTTATAGCACTAGCATTAGGACTTCTAGCAAGTTTTTGCAAGAACTTAATAACTTCAGAAATATGACAATTATCAAAATCAAAACCATTATGATCTAAAGCAATGGGACCATTGTCCCCAACACTTTGAAAAATTTCAGCACTTTTATCACAAACAGTTTCAGCGAGTTTCGAGGCAATTTTGCACGCTTTGTAGTAGAAGTAGAAACATTGCCAACACCAATTATTTTACCATTGATAGTAGGAGGTTTAGCAACATGTGAAGAATCAACATTACTAGTGGTGGTAATAGTCCAAACTCTAGCTATATTATTCTCTTTAGCAAGTTTTTCTTCTCTTTCCCACCTAGCATGCAATTCAGCCATCATTCTAATATTTTCATTAATTCGAACTTGGATAGAATTTGCTGTAGCAAATGACTTAGTATCTTTAGCTTCATTAGGCATAACTTTCAGTTTCAAAAGATCAACATCAAGAGCAAGACTATCAACCTTAGAAGCAAGAACATCAATTTTACCAAACTTTTCCTCAACAGATTTGTTAAAAGCAGTTTGTGTACTAATAAATTCTTTAAGCATGACTTCAAGATCAGAGGGTACACTCCTACTATTGTTGTAAGAATTACCATAAGAATTACCATAACCACTACCACTATTAGAAGGATATGACCTATAGTTGTTGTTACCAAAATTATTCCTATAAGCATTGTTGTTGAAATTATTATTTTTAATGAAGTTCACATCAACATGCTCTTCTTGAGAAACCAATGAAGCTAAACTGCTAAAGGAACATTATTAGGATCAACATGAGAGTTACCATTAACAAACATAGACATAATAACATCAATCTTATCACTCAAGGAAGAGGTTTCTTCAACAGAATTTACCTTCTTACCTTGAGGAGTCCTTTCAGTGTGCCATTTAGAGTAATTGATCATCATATCATCAAAAAACTTTGTTGCAACACCCAAAGTGATGGACATAAGAGTACCTCCAGCAGCTGAATCCAATAGGTTCCTTGAAGAAAAATTTAATCCTGCATAAAAGGTTTGGATGATCATCCAAGTAGTTAGTCCATGGGTAGGGTAATTCTTTATCAAAGATTTCATTCTCTCCCATGCTTGGGCAACATGTTCATTATCCAATTGATTAAAATTCATAATGCTACTTCTCAAAGATATAATTTTAGCAGGAGGATAATATTTCCCAATGAAAGCATCTTTACATTTAGTCCATGAACTAATACTATTTTTAGGCAAAGATAGCAACCAATCTTTAGCTCTTCCTCTCAAGGAGAAAGGAAACAATTTCAGTTTTATAATATCCCCATCTATATCCTTATACTCTTGCATTTCACAAAGTTCAACAAAATTATTAAGATGGGCAGCAGCATCATCAGTACTAACACCAGAAAATTGCTCTCTCATAACAAGATTTAGTAAAGCAGGTTTAATTTCATAAAATTCTGCTGTAGAAGCAGGTGGAGCAATAGGAGCGCATATGAAATCATTATTATTTGTGCTAGTGAAGTCACACAACTTGGTGTTCTCAGGAGTACTCATTTTAGCAATAATAAAAATAAATAAAGCAAAACCGAATTAAATAAAGTAAAACAAGTAACTATTTTTTGTGTGTTTTTGATATAAAGAAAGCAAACAAGACAGAAAATAAAATGAAGCAAAACAATAAACAAAGTAAATAGATTGGGTGTGAGAGACTCCCCTTGCAGCGTGTCTTGATCTCCCCGGCAACGACGCCAGAAAAGTAGCTGCTTGTGACGGTAAAGCACACACGTCCGTTGGGAACCTCAAGAGGAAGGTATGATGAGTACAGCAGCGAGTTTTCCCTCAGTAAGAAACCAAGGTTATCGAACCAGTAGGAGATGAAGATCACGTAAAGGTTGTTGGTGAAGGAGTGTAGTGCGGCGCAACACCAGTGATTCCGGTGGCAACGTGGAACCTGCATAACACAATCAAAATACTTTGCCCCAACTTAACAGTGAGGTTGTCAATCTCACCGGCCTGCTGAAAACAAAGGATTAAACGTATGATGTGGAAAATGATGTTTGCTTGTAGAAAACAAAAAAGAACAATGATTGCAGTAGGTTGTATTTCAGATGTAAAAGAATGGACCGGGATCCACAGTTAAGTAGTGGTGTCTCTCCAATAAGATAAATAACATGTTGGGTAAACAAATTACAGTTGGGCAATTGACAAATAGAGAGGGCATAACAATGCACATACATATCATGATGAACACTATGAGATTTACTTAGGGCATTACGACAAAGAACATAGACCTCCATCCAGCATGCATCTATGCCCAAAAAGTCCACCTTCGGGTTAGGATCCGCACCCCTTCCAGTATTAAGTTGCAAACAACAGACAATTGCATTAAGTACTGTGCGTAATGTAAACAATACAAATATCCTTAGACAAAGCATTGATGTTTTATCCCTAGTGGCAACAACACATCCACAACCTTAGAACTTTACATCACATCGTCCTGCATTCAATGGAGGCATGAACCCACTATCTAGCATAAATACCCCCTCTTGGAGTTACAAGTATCAACTTGGCCGAGCCTCTACTAGCAACGGAGAGCATGCAAGATCATAAATAACATATATGATAGATCAATAATCAACTTGACATAGTATTCCATATTCATCGGATCCCAACAAACACAACATGTAGCATTACAAATAGATGATCTTGATCATGATAGGCAGCTCACAAGATCTAAACATGATGGCATAATAGGAGAAGACAACCATCTAGCTACTGCTATGGACCCATAGTCCAAGGATGAACTACTCACGCATCAGTCCGGAGGCGGGCATGGTGATGTAGAGCCCTCCGGTGATGATTCCCCTCTCCGGCAGGCTGCCGAAGGAGATCTTCAGAACCCCCGAGATGGGGTTGACGTCGGGCGGCGTCTCTGGAACTTTTCTCGTATTTTGGCTCTCGGTACTAGGGTTTTCGGAGACGAAGGAATAAATAGGCGAAGGGGCAGCGTCGGGGGAGCCAGGGGGCTCCCTCCCCACAGGTCGACGCGGGGGGCCCCACTACCGCGCCGTCCTATGGTGTGGGCCCCCTGTTGACCTTCCTCGACTCTTCTTCGGTCTTCTGGAACACTCCGTGGAAAATAGGGCCGTGGGCTTTTGTTTCGTCCAATTCCGAGAATATTTGTAAACTAACTTTTTCTGAAATAAAAAACAACAAAAAACAGGAATTGGCACTATGGCATCTTGTTAATAGGTTAGTCCCAGAAAATGCATAAAAACATTATAAAGTGTGAATAAAACATGTAGGTATTGTCATAAAACTAGCATGGAACATAAGAAATTATAGATACGTTGGAGACGTATCAGGCCCACGCCAACCACAATTTTCCAAGCTCGAAGTTTCCACGACCTTGCCATGTTCCATACTCGCTTTATGAAAAACATTAGCAACATTGCTTGCCTCTTGAATGTTCCGTTTGTTTGGGACAACGCTACACAACACACTTTTCATGACTTGCAAATGAGACTTCCCTATACACCACTCCTTGTCCTACAAAAGTTGACTACACCGACAAAATTTTTGTTCCCCTTTTTGCCAAGTGTTCCATCGCAAAAGAATTTTTTGATTTCCATTTGCATGATGGTTTCTTGTCCAAGGCAAATAAAATTGGCATACCCGATCCTTCTATGCGAAAGTTGCTTTTACCCAAGTTCTTGTTCGGAAGCGACAACCCACCTCCAATTCTTCATGAGAGAACCAACATGGACTTCGGCAAGCGCGCCATCACCGTGAAGAAACTACATGAAGACACAAGAGCCATCATACAAGAACATGTACTTCACCAAGCTACCCGCCTCAATGCCAAGAAGAAAGGACGAGACAAGACACTTACCATGCTCTCCACACACCACCATGACACCAATATGATGAGAGACATCGAGCTTCAATGCATACAATGCCCCATGTGTTTTCAAGCTAAGTCCATTTCCATCCCCTATAACCATGCTCCAACTTTTGATGTGGTAGCTAGAGTCCATCCTTTAGATCAATGCAAGCCATGCTCTAGAACGGTTGATGCTTCACACATGCATACATTGTTGCTTAGGGAGAACATTCAACTACATGGACTACCAACAACCATCGCCACGGACCAAGACATGTGCTTCATGAACTTCAATGGTACGACCCTCAAGACCAGGTACGTCAGCAACATCAAGGATAGGATGCCACGTCAAGGAGATGAAGACACTTTAGAGTCGAGGACGACTCTTTTCCAAGGGGGGAGATGATACAGGGTGGCTTTTGGACACCTCCTCCTCAAGACCGACAAGCCCTCCCCGTGGCCCAATGACACGAGCTCGGGCCAAAGCCATACACCAAGAGGTCAATTCGCTCCTTTTCACGTATACATTAATTTGATACCTCATTGGATGGCATGCTACTTCATGCGAATACCTTGTGTTCAATCAGGTACATCGAACAAGATACAAGCCGCGAGGACCAAGCCAATGGAGAAGGACGTGAAGAAGATGAAGAAGATGCAACAACGCTCTAGCCGGAACTTCCGCAAAGATACCTCCTAGGACTGAAGGAAACGCTGAAGAAGCACAACTGCTCCCACCAGAACTTCCGCCCGACATGACCGAAACTTCCGCCCAGATGCTGTCCAAGACTGAAGATGCTCGAGCTGGAGGAGCCGCGGCCGGAACTTCCTCCCTCAATGACCGGAACTTCCGCCCGCCGGTACTACCGCCCAAGTTCCGCCACAGTTCCGGAAATGCATCAAAACACCCCGGGATGTTACTGCAAGCAAGGAGGTCGTTTCCGGAACTAGGCCGGAAGTTGGCCGGAAGTACCGCCCCGACCGGAACTTCCTCCCCTTAGGAACGAAACTTCCGCCCTGACCGGAACTTCCTCCCAGAGGCCGGAACTTCCGCATGTACGCGTTTCAGCATGAAACTGTCTATTTTCAGCTTTGACTTACCCCTTCGACCCTCCTCCTATAAATAGCCTCGTTGGCTTCGATCTAGAGTTAGACTTGTTGTGAGATTAGACATTAGCTTTGCTCCTCGCTAGCTATGGGAAACCCTTCTAGATCTGAATCTATGAAGTTATCAAGGATCTTCTGAGGAATTGGTATCTTCCATTCTAGGAATTCTAGTGTTTGTGGATCTTTTGCTTCTTGCAATTCTATCTATTTGCACTCTTTTCCTCTTTGAAACTCTACAAATTTCTTGCCAATCTTTTGTGAGGGATTCTACTCCATGTGGGTCTCTTCCTTACAATTCTATTGGGTTATCGGGCCAACGAAGAACAACTGCTTGTGTGTGTGTGTGTGTGTGTGTGTGTGTGTGTGTGTGTGTGTTGTGTGTTACATTTGTATGCTCGATCCCCTCCGCTTTACTTCTCGTGTTCCTCACCCCCGTACCCAAATCCGTGAAGATCGGGCCTCCCCTAGGGTTCAACCCTTATCAATAATTCAGTGAACAAGTATTCTATGAAATATAGCCTAGGAGACCCACACGGTGCACACACTCCACCTTTACACATGTGGGACAAGGAGTCTCCGGAGATCACATAAGTAAAGTTCACTTTAATAGCATAACGGCATCTAGATTACAAAGCTCATGGTCACATAAAGATCACACCATGGGAGAGAGAGACATGCCACATAGCTACCGGTAGAGCCCTCAGCCCCGAGGGAGAACTACTCCCTCCTCATCATAGGAGTCAGCAATGGTGATGGAGATGGTGGTGGAGACGATGGAGATGGCTCCAGGGGCAATTCCCCGTCCCGGCAGAGTGCCGGAACAGAGACTTCTGTCCCCCGAATCTTGTCTGCAACGGCGGCGGAGCTACAAAACTTTTCGTGGGTGGAGGCTGGTATATTTAGGGTTTTTGCGTCGAAGGCTTTATATAGGCGGAAGAGAGAGGTCAGTGGGAGCCTGAGGGCCCCACACCATGCCTAGGCGCGGGTCAAGGCCAGCCCACGCCTAGGGGTGGTTTGGCCGCCTCGGCGCCCCCTCCGTCTCTGCTTTGGACTCCGTCTTCGCTTCGGTAAAATAGCAACTTCGGCTTTTGTTTCGTCCAATTCCGAGAATATTTCCTGTACAACTTTTCTGAAATACAAAAATAGCAAAAAACAGTGAACTGGCACTGTGGCATCTTGTCAATAGGTTAGTTCCGGAAAATGCATAAAAGTGCCAAGAAGTGTAAACAATACATATAGCAATTGGTGTAAAGCAAGCATGGATCATAAAAAATTATAGATACGTTTGCAACATATCACTCGCGACTACCAAGTCTATTCCGATCTTATTCATATCTTACTTCAGGCTGAAAAGCATGATGAGCTGCTAGCTAAGAATGGCTCTCAGCGCCCGGTTGGTTCTCAACCTCTACCTGAAGTTCATATGAATGTCGCGAACAGATGAAAGTTTGATGGTGGCTTCAAAGGAAAGCCCTCAACTTTCAATGGTAAGCAAAAGCGCAACCGGAACAGGAAACCCAGAAACTCAGACCGTGGGAAAGGCACCGCAAAGTCCAAGTTTGACAAATCTAAGCTTTGCGACAAATGTGGATGCTACACGCACCCCATTGAAAAGTGCAAGACCCCAAAGCATCTGGCCTTTCTGTACCAGCGATCCCATGGACACAAAGCACCCCAAGGGAAAAGGTTTGAAGCCAACTTCATCCTTCATCCAGATGACACCAATGGAGCAGTTGCTCGCAAGACGTTCCTTCGGGACCTAGCAGCATTACAACCCTCCAGAAGTCAGATGACCCTATGTGAACGGAGAACATGATGATTCAGTATGCCTCAAACAACGTGCTTGGAGACTTCGACTAGATAGTCCCACTATCTCCTTAGTGATCGCTTTATGTATCTATGCCAATGTGTGATGTTGTAATAGAACATAAGTATTGTTGTCACATATATTGTATCAACACTTTGATATTATATAATAAAGATTGTATTCTATGTATTTAAATAAGGTGTTTCTTATTGAATGTTCTTTATTTTTATATATAGCTCTCTACGGGAACAATCCGATGGAAGAGGAATTATGTCTTGTGGACAGTGCTACCACAAACTCCATACTGAGGGAGTTAAAATATTTCCAGACCATGAAAAAAATGAATGGAGATATTTTGACTATCGTTGGACGCGATACGGTAATTGTTGGCACTGGACGTGCCATATTTACCCTCCCAAATGGTACTCAAGTGATAATTGAGGATGCCTTGTTGTATCCTGATTCTTCACGTACCTTAATCAGTTACCGAGATATCCGTAAAAATGTTTTCACATTGAAACCCATGAAGACAACAAAGAAGAGTATTTACTCTTCACAAAAAATTATGGATATGGCAAGCAAGTTCTTGAAAAAATTCCTTCTATGTCGTCTGGATTGTACTATACATACATCAAGCCCATAGAACATGTTGCTTACAAGGTAATTTTCCAGAATGTTGATGCATTCCAAACCTGGCATGATCGCCTAGGCCATCCCAACATCGGTATGATGAGGAAGATTACTGGCAATTCCATTGGTCACAATTTGCATGAGTCCAAATTTCCTCAATCATCGGATTTTATGTGCACATCATGTGCCACGAGAAAGCTTATTCTGAGGCCTTCGCACCTCAAGATACAAGCTGAACCACTTCAATTTCTTGAACGAATTCAAGGAGACATTTGTGGTCCCCTCCAACCATTGTCTGGACCGTTTAGGTATTTCATGGTTCTACTTGATGCATCTACACGATGGTCACATGTGTGCCTTCTTTCCACACGAAATCATGTATTTGCCACGATAATGAGGGAGTAATTAAGTTACAGGCCCATTATCCAGAAATTCAAATTAAATCAATTCGCATGGACAATGCTGCAAAATTCTCCTCACGTGCTTTTAATGACTATTGCATGGCCTTGGGGATTAAAGTTCAGCACTCTCTTCCATACGTCCACACTCAAAATGGTTTGGCTGAATCCCTTATGGAGAGGATCAAAATCATTGCAAGACCTTTGTTGATGAATTGCAGCTTGCCAACGTCTTCTTGGGGTCATGCAATTTTACACGCTGCCGACTTAATGCAATTACGACCTATTGCATATCACAGTACTTCCCGTCTGCAATTGGTACGTGGAAATCCACCTAGCATTTTCCATCTGCATAAGTTCAGATGTGCTACATACATCCCGATCTCACCACCTCAGCGGACATCCATGGGCCCACACAGAAAACTGGGGATCTATGTGCGGTACAAATCACCGTCGATTATTAAGTAACTGTAACCTCTTACTGGGGACCTATTCACAGCCCGTCACGCTGATTGTATATTTGACGAGGAATATTTCCCGGCATTAGGGGGAGATTTCAAGTACCAGAAAGAATGCCCGGAAATTGATTGGAATGCTCTTGCCATTTCAGCCTCCGATCCACGTACCCAAGAGACCGAACTCCAAGTTCGGAAAATCATAAATTTGTAGCATCTTGCAAATAACCTGCCAGATTCATTTACTGATCTAAAAGGTGTCACAAAATCCTTGAATCCGGCTAGAAAGGCACCCGAAAGAGTGGATGTACCAACTAAAACCACTCAACTGCATGTTCCCACAAAGAGGGGAGTAGTACGGCCTCTGACCAGAATCCCGCTTCTCGCAAGCAGCAAAGGAGAGTGAGGAGAAACTCCTCAAAGTCAGTAAATGCAAGTCAACTCAATGTTGACAAACACCTTATGGGTAGAATACACCCAGTGGAAGGGCAACCTCCACAACCCAGCTCCAACTTGCACACACTGGCTGGGACATCGGAACACCTAGACTACGCGTATTAGAAAATCACGAAGAGTTATCAACGGTGCACGAGATATCCATCAACTATATCGATTCTGGAGAATCATTCAACCGTAAGTCTACAATTGTCGATAATTATTTTTCTGCTACAATTGCAAATAACCTTTTTAATGATCATGATCCAAGGACTATCGTTGGGTGTGAAAAACGCTCCGACTGGCCTTAATGGAAGGATGCAATACAAGCAGAATTAGCCTCGCTTAATAAAAGGTAGGTATTTACATAAGCAATACCTACACCTCCCAGTGTTTTCCCTGTGGGATTCAAATGGGGTTTCATCCGCAAACGGAATGAGAACAATGAGGTGGTGAGATACAAAGCAAGTCTCGTAGCACATGGTTTCACGCAGAGACCTAGCATTGATTTCAATAACACATATACTCCAGTTATGAGTGGTATCACTTTCCGATATCTAATATCTTTGGCATTACAAAATCGTCTATTTATGCAGTTGATGGATGTCGTGACCACATATCATTATGGGTCACTAGATTCAGATATTTACATGAAGGTTCCAGACGAAATCTCTATCCCGGATGCAAGCGCAAAACGCAACATGTATTGTGTAAAACTGAACAAGTCTTTATACGGCTTGAAACAGTCGGGACAGATGTGGTACAACCGAATTAGTGAGTTCACTATACAAAAGGGTTACTCTAACAATGATGATTGCCCATGTGTGTTCATCAAGAAATCCTCTTCAGGATTTTGTATCATTTCAGTGTATGTCGATGATCTCAACATCATTGGCAACACACGGGATATTGATGAAGAACGCAATCATCTAAAGACAGAATTTGAGATGAAGGATTTGGGTCAAACCAAATTTTTCTTGGGTCTCCAACTCGAGCACCTTCCCTCAGGAATAATGGTACACCAAGCTACCTATATCCAGAAAATATTGAAGAAATTCAATATGGACAAATCCTACCCATCTAAAACTCCCATGGTGGTTCGATCTCTAGACGTAGAGAAAGATCCGTTCATGCCGAGGGATGATGGAGAAGAAATATTGGGACCCGAGGTTCCATATCCCAGTGCCATTGGAGCGCTTAAGTATCTTGCAAATTGTACGAGACCTGACCTCGCATTTGCAGTGAATCTACTTGCTAGACACAGCGCAACTCCCACCAAACGCCATTGGGCGGGAGTCAAGAATGTCTTTCGATATCTCCAAGGCACAAATGATCTTGGCATATTCTTTCAGTTCCAGAGAAATCTGAACTCTAGGATGATTGGATACGCGGATGCTGGCTATTTATCTGATCCCTATAACGTCAGATCTCTGTCCGGCTTTGTGTTCCTACATGGTGGAACGACCATATCATGGAAGTCTTCAAAACAGACTTTGGTTGCAAGGTCCACCAATCATTCTGAAATAATTGCATTATATGAGGCATCACGCAAATGCGTGTGGCTTCGCAATGATAAACCATATACAACAGTTATGTGGAGTTGGTTCTATCGAATCACCTACTATTATCTACGAAGATAATGCAGCTTGTGTTGCACAAATGCAAACGAAATACATCAAGAGCAATATCACTAAGCATATTGCCCCTAAGTTGTTTTATCCCCATGAACTCCGGAAGAGTGGGGAAATGAACATCTTGCAAGTCAAATCATGTGACAATTTCGCTGATCTATTTACGAAGTCTCTACCAACTTCAACATTCCATAAATATATTCATGAAATTGGTATGCAATGGCTTCAAGATTTGCAAGAATCAGGGGGTATCTTCCTGAACTACTCCTGTTCAAAGCATCATATTATACTCTTTTTCCCTTAGTGATTTTACTATACATATTCTCATCAAGGTTTTTAATGAGGTAATATCAGCATAAGATCATATGTCATACTATCCGTTTTCTCCACCGGGGTTTTTAGGAAAGTATACACGACATAGATTGTTCTCTAAACTCTATGAGTTTTTCCCTTTTTATAAGGTTTTCTCATATCGAGTTAACAAAGAGGCAATGCCGATTATATGTTGTATCATTTTCTCCTTATTTTTCCAATGGGTTTGAAGAAGTTTTAACAATATATACTACACTACTCTTTACATTTTTCCCATAGGGTTTTTGGAGGACTCCTCATATTTTTCTCACGCGGTTTTTGGAGGAGATTTGATCAAGATGATGGATCCTTATGCAATGAAGCGGTGATTAGGAGGAGTGTTAGAAATAATTAATAGCATATTAATTAGGAGTTAATCCCCACTTTCCTAGCGTTTGTAATCCCACGTCCGTGGGAACCATCGTAGGTAGTTAGTCCTGGAGTGTCGCCTCCAGGAACCTTGTAAACAGACACGCCTGTTGGTGGTGTCCCCTCATGTACTATATAAGATTCATTCCCTGATCAATAAAGCAGTTGATTCAATCATTTGTTCAATCTCTAGTTCTATCGATTTCTACTCTCAACAATTCAATCATTTGTTCAATCTCTAGTTCTATCGATTTCTACTCTCAACAGTGATATCGACGCCGGACAGGGGTGCATCAATACCTGAACAGACCGTTCACATCTCAAAATTTCCTGATAGGTACTGTACTGTACAGGTAAATAAGGATGGTTACTCGCATTTGCTAGTTCCAGATTGTACACGTCAAATTTACAATGATTAGACGCAACTAAGAAATCTGCACAGGCTACTCCTCTAGCACTGCAACCCGAAACAAATAACATACTCATGCTTAATTAGCTTTTGTCATGGGTTTCAGTACGGCTGGAATAAAACGTGGCTTGGTCCCAACCCAAGGCGGTAATGATATCACGACTGAATCCTCTGCTTGAATGAGCATGGATCGGACTTGGGGTCCCCAACGAGCTGCAACAACAGGGAGCTGCTACTAGAATCAATCTCCGATTCGTGACCCCGTTTGGTAACAGTGGTTACAAGTACGAACGAACGAACCAAAATCGCCGACGTCCCTCTGCAGTAGTTTGCTCTAAGTCAGAGGATCTCGTTTCAAATACTTAGTCTAGCTAATCTAGCATCAAAGATCGCAATTCCTTCAGTAATACTAAGGAAAAAAATAGCGCGCTATAACAAAATAGCGTGGGTCTAAAAATACGCTATTAGCATGCTATAGCGTGCTATTAACGAGAATAGCGCGCTATAGCGCCAAAATAGCGTAGCGCCAGCTCTCCAGATATGCTATAGCGTGCTATTAACGAGAATAGCGCGCTATAGCGCCAAAATAGTGTAGCGTCAGCTCTCCAGATATGCTATAGCGTGCTATTAGCGTTGGAATAGCGCGCTATTTTTTTCCATGAGTAATACCCACACGTTGCTAGCAGATTAGGGAACGCGGAATAACAGGGGACGAAGCGGAGGTTCGAAGCCTTCAGGATTAACAGCAGCAAACCTCCGGCGACGGCCACGGTAACTGGCGGCGTCCCCGACGACGGCGGCGGCAACTGTCTCGAACCCCAGGCGAGGGTGGCGGTTGCGTTTGTTGAGTTTGAGCGGGGTGCTTCTATACCACGCCCGCAGCGTGCGGTATAGCGCATCGCCTGAAGGAATGTCCAATGGGCTGGCCCATTAGCTGGTTGCTGTTTTCTTCCGTGTATGTGAGCTCCGGTTTTGTCCTTATTTTTTTCTGGTTTTCAGAGATTTGAAATTTTTAAATTTAAAAAGAATTCATATTTAAAATCCAAAAAATTAGTTGAAAAATGTTCAGATTTAAAAAAATCAGATATAAAAATATTCAAATCTAAAAGTTCCAATTTGAAAATGTTCAAAAACGGACCCGACCAAAAACTAGAATTAAAAGACGAGCATAACCTGTAAAAACCAACCGAAAGATTAAAGAAAAGTGAAAAAGTCACCCTCTGAGTGGGTGAGCCCATCGCGCGTCCCCGCGTGAGCATGCACTAGTGGCACGGTCGTCAAATAGGAAAAGCCGTTTGGGCGTCGGGCGCACCACGTGCTCTTGTTCGTAAAAGTCAGGGCCATGGCCACGGATAGCAGGACGCCTCAAATTCACGATTTTTTTTGGCTCAAATGCAGGAGGCCTCATGTTCCATGTGAATGTCAATCCAATCCATATACATGAGCATTAAGGTGAATCCTATTTGAGGCTTGATGTGTCGATAGCGTGCCAACGCGTACCCTTGCTCCTCCTTCTCGCTACTTTTGTGTCTGGCCTCGAATGAATTGAGGAAGACAATGAGCGAGGAAGGGTGCAATTGTGTGACCACCAGAGAAGAGGCCGACCTCGCCGGAGATGGAACTTAGGGTTTCAGGTGCGGAAGGTCGTTCGCGATGGAACTTAGGGTTTTAGGTATCAATGGGTCACTGGAGATGGTGTGGGTTTAGAGGAAAGTTAGGGGCGGCGGTGGCGGAAGTGGCTCAAGCAGTGTTGTGCCAAGGCGACGCTGCAATATCGCTGGGTGTGAGAGGGGGCGGCGGAACATGCGGTTGCGGCGAATGGTTGTGGCGGGGGAATCACGGGGACGAGAGAGCCTGGAGGAGACCGGAGTTTGAGAAGATGAAGCAGGGCTGCATGGTCGCGTTCACATGGGTACTATGCCTCAGATAATCAGATTCAAAGAAAATGTTTAACAATTGGTACGGGAGATGCTAAAAATGCATACCGACACATGTGGGTCGCTGTCTCACTAGACCCGCTCACAGCGGCGTGTGGCGCCGCTACATCGATATCGGCCTCTCAAGGCTCAACAGTGCGGAGATAACTTGAACAGTCGGCACTGGTGTCAGGGGCGGAGCTCCCAGTAGGGCAAGGTAGGGCAGCCGCCCTACCTTGATTTTTGATGAATACTGTTAGATGCGCGTGTTTTTTTTGAAAATTTTGAGTGGTCATACATCGAAAACGGACTCCGTATTGGGAAAGTTATGCGTGTTTCAGTAAAACACTGCGCAAAATCGATTACAGGCCAAAAACATAGACTATTTTTACCTCCAAATATAAACTCGTATTCTAGATTCAATGTGAATAATATTTCTTGTATTACAGAGATTTATCATTGAATGTACTCTAGTATATACAAGATAAACTAGAGTTATTCATTATACATACTTGTAGATTTGAAGATTTTTAGATGTTTTAAAGACAAGTAATACTTTCTCCAACCACGTTATTACTCCATTAAGATGACATAGGGTTTACCCGTGACGACATCAATAATTGAAACGAATTTTCTAGCAACAAAAATAATCAAAATCGAGTAGCGCATCGAATGAGGGATAATCAAACGTCTTGATTATTTGAATTACATCATATTTTTTAAGAAGATGTAAAGCTTTGTCGTTGAGTTAGCATTATTCTTATGTTTTTTAGGTTATACTTATAATCAAATATTTTTTATTTTCACTGTATTGAGATAATACTACTTTTTAGGACTATTTGATATTTGCATCATTCAAAGTTCGCCCTACCTTAGATTTTTTTCGTCCTTCGCCACTGACTGGTGTGGCATCTGCTAGCGACAGTTTCGGTCGCTCATATTTCAAGGTGTATTGAGTCGTAATTTTTTTGCACCTGTGTACGTACATGTACATCAGCCCTGTCTCTCGACGAGACGCGGCTACTTACTTAAGCCAGAGCCACTGGTGGAAAAAGGGTCATTGGTCGCGGTTCGCAACTGCCATTAGTCGCGGTTGCGCAACCGCGACCAACTAAGCGCGACTAAAGCTCCCCCTTTAGTCGCGGTTGCTTACGAACCGCGACTAAAGGCCCGTCCACGTGGCCGCCAGGCGACCATCGGGGCGGAGGACCTTTAGTCGCAGTTCTCCTGGCCAACCGCGACTAAAGGCCGCCGCAGGTTTAGGGTTTTAGCCCCCTCTAAACCTGTTTTCTTTTTAATTTGTATTGTTTTATTTCTTTTGTGTTTTATTTTAATTTTGAAAGAGTTTCACATATTCTACGGTACTACATACATGCATATGAATGTATAATTTCAAACAAATTTGAAATTAGAACCAAAGAGAATTCAAGAGGAATATACAATATATATTCAATATCGGATGACCAGCATATACAATTTTGAACAAGTTTCCATACATAATTTAGTGCATATGAAGTTCTACATCCTCTACATGGTGTTCTCCTTTAGGATCGACGACTTTCCTCACGAACCATCCAGCTAGTTCCTCTTGAAGTGGTCGGAAGCGAGCTTCTGGACTAAGCATCTTCCGGAGGTTACTCCTCCTGATATTGTTCTCACTCGGAACCCGCTCAGAGGTGTATCTCCGGATCATCTCACAAACATAGTATCCACATAGATTGGTCCCCGGTGGCTGAATATCCCCAGTCCCACTCACTGACCGCATAAAATGTAGCTCTTTTTTGAACTCACCGACCTTGGCATCTACGAACCGTCTCCAAACCCTACGAGGCAAAGAAAAATAAATGAACAAGAGAGTTATTAGTTACTTGATATTAGGAAATGAACGAAATAGGCCGATCGATATAGAGCGCAAATGAATGAAAAGAATTACTTCTGCATCATTTTTCTCATGTCGGCCCAAAGCTTTGAATCCATATTCAGAGAGTCGTGGACGAAAACTGTGGAGTCGTGAAATTTAATTACTAGCAGAATCCAGTGGAACCTGTGGACACGATACATGCACAGTCATGCATAACTCATCGATTAGCCACATACCATGCATGGAGTAAACAAAAGAGAATGTGCTCAAGACAGAAACACTCACCCAAAATGGTAAGGAAATAGAATATCATTTTTGAGTTCCTGCTTATCAAGAAACCACCACAGGTCTTCCTCCACATCGGCGGGGTGATGTTTTAACACATATCCATTAACGATGTGTGGGTCAATGAACCCAACATCATGGATGTTCCTTACTCCGCATTCCTTGATCTTCAGTCTGCATAATAGCGTACAGAACAATATAGTTAGGACATATATATAGTGCAGGCAATGAACGAGATGGGGTTGAAATAAATCACTTACAGAACGTAGCAACTGATGATAGATTTGTCGAGCTCGCGCAGATTGAGAAGCTGGAACATTTCACTCAGATGAATTGTTACATAGTAATGTTTGAAGTGATGCTCATGTCTAACTTTCGCATAAATATATTCTTTGGCGTTTTTATTTTTTATGTAACCCTTGTACCAATTTAGCAGATTTTTCATTTGTTGAGGTAGATCCCCTCTTCCTGCGCAGGCTCGACGAGGGGCCCATTCCGCACATATGTAATTACTGGTTTACTCATTGGCGCCTCCTCAAGGCCTAACACTGCACGAAGAATCATACCTAAGTTGGCCGCTTGTTCTCTGGCACTCGTTACAGTCAATCCCTGTGCTGCCGCACCTGCTATGATATCGGGGGCATTCGGACCGACGGCTTTCACTATGAGCGGGGCAATCGATTGTTTACTTTGTTCCCCGAGCTGGGCAACTCGTTTCCCGCTTTTTTTACTTGCTAATTCTTTCTCGGCCTCCTCCAAGGCTTTCTTCTCCTGCTTCTCCGCCCGCTCTTTCTTCTCCTTCAACATGAGTGCCCGCCTACGAAGTTCACGTGCATAGTCGTCGGGCGGATTCTTCGCGGCTTGGGACGGTGTGCTCAAAAATGACTTAGCCCACTTCTTTTGCTCATCGGAAAATATCGGCTTGGGCTCGGGCTCTCTTTTCTTCTTGCAGTCCGCCTTCCATTTCTCATAATCAGCGGTCGCGGCCGCGTCGACTTCCTCGGCACTACGTTCCCAAGGCCTTCGGGGAGAGGCTTCGGTGATGGCTCCGGTACCTTTGTGGTGTTAGGTACATAAGGGTCCGGGTTAATAGTCCAGGACTGCTACGCTTCTTCGCCGGAGGTGGATTGGGGGCGGCGTGCGCTACCCGCCCGGGGCGGACCGGGGGCGGCAGGCGCTACCCACCGGAGGTGAATTGGGGGGCGGCGTCGGCTCACGTGAAGGAGGTGTAGGTGAAGCACCACCACCACCACCACCGCCGCCACCGCCACCACCACCGTAGGGGGGTGGACTTGTTGGCCTTGGCGCCTCGCCTGGAAACTTGATAAACTTCTTTTGCCATAGAATGAAATGACGCTTGACATCTCCAAGTCTTCTCTCCCCTTCAGGTGTAGCAATGTCAATCTCCAGGTCCTCAAACCCTGGGACTATGTCCTCCACCGTGACACGAGCATAGCCATCTTGAATAGGCTTGTTGTGGTGGAGTGCTCCAGGTTCACATGGTAAAGCACTGCCGATGACTACCTTCATGGACATGTTCCCAATTGGATAATACAGATGACATTCTTTCATCTCCTTTACATCGTCCACGGGGTAGCGAGGAGGCTCCGATGCAGTAATTTCGATCACCGGAGGCTCCGGTGCAGTAATCTCGATCGTCGGTGCATGTGCACTAGCCGGCGGGGCCTCCGTGGAAGCCACGCTGCTTCTCCGCTGCTGGTTCCGAGATCCACTGGATGATCTTCATGCGTCCCAGCTGCCGATCTTTCTTGTACTAGTATATTCACGGTTTTCTTCATCTCATCGAATTCCGATGCCAACCGCGCCACAACATCTGCATCCCGATCCATCTTTCTCTTACGGCTTCTGTAACCGTACGGGTCATCTTTCTGGGAGAACCCTATTTTCCACGGAACGTTCCCCATGCCTCGTACACGTCCTCCGTGTTCGAGGATTCCCGAGGGCTTTTGTCGGCGCGTCGTTCTCTCCGTTGAACTTGATCTTCCCCTCTTGAGCATCCCTCATTGCGTCAATAAGGGCTTGGGTGGGTGTAAACGTTTTGTTCCGGTGAACACACCCCCCTGTCTCCGGGTGTAGCGTTCCCCCATGCTCGTACCACCAGCTTTTGGCCCTTGGGTCCCATCCCTCCGTACCTGGACGGATTCCTCGCGCCCTTGGGTCCCATCCCTCCGTACCTGGACGGATTCCTCGCGCCCTTGGGTCCCATCCCTCCGTACCTTGGCGGGAACCCTCTTCCTGGGTTTCTGCCCCTCAACATCGTCACCAGGGTCATCGCCTCTGATCTTATAACGCAATGCAGTGCATACCGGGCATTCATTCAAATTCTCGTATTCACCGCGGTAGAGGATGCGATCGTTGATGCATGCATGTATCTTCAGAACCTCTATACCTAGAGGGCAGACAACCTTCTTTGCTTCGTACGTACTGGCGGGCAACTCGTTATTCTTTGGAAACATATTCTTCAACATTTTCAGCAAGTCTTCAAATGCCGAGTCAGCTACACCTGCATGTGCCTTCCATTTCAGCAAATCCAGTGTGCAGCCCAGCTTTTTCAGACCATTATCGCATCTTGGGTACAGCGACTTTTTGTGATCCTCTAACATGCGATCCAAATTCTTCCTCTCCTTTTCAGTTTCGCAGCTTCTCCGTGCATCAGCAATGGTCCGACCAAGATCATCAGCGGGCTCATCACGTGCCTCTTCTTCACCTTCCCCTTCACCTTCAGCATCCTCCATGAAAGTATCACCGAAATGATCAAGATAGTTTTCATCGATGAAATCATCCCCTTCTTCATCTTCTTCCATTATAACCCCTCTTTCTCCATGCTTGGTCCAACAATTATAGCTTGGCATGAAACCGTGCCGAAGCAGGTGCAGGTGAACTTCTCTTGAGGAAGAGTAACCCTTCGATTCTTACGGTCAACACATGGACAGATAACAAAACCCTTCGCTTGTTCGCATTAGCCACTACGAGGAAATCTTTCAAACCCGTAGTGAACTCGCCGGAGAGTCGGTTACCGTACATCCATTGCCGATTCATCTGCATTATTATAATATAAAATATATAATTAACCATCATGCATTTGTTAAACTAACTAGCTACAAACAATAGAAACTAAACAATGAACTACACACATGCATATTTTATCAATGACACACATATATGAAAGGTTCAAGTTGCTAACCGCGATCGAGGAGGAAAAAATAAATGAGGAAGCTCAAGTGTGACTCCGATACTTCATATCATGTTTGTTTCATGCTCTTGGGGCATTTCATCAAACACTTTGTGTGCATAAGAGGAGCCAAAAGCAAACCTACACCCCCTTGTGAAGTTTGTGAAGAGAAGTGGCACCAAATGGCTAAGTGCTGTGGGCTGAACGGTATATATAGGGGTGGGGCTTTAGTCGCGGTTGGCCTCCTTCGGGCACCTTTAGTCGCGGTTGGCCAGGCCAACCGCGACTAAAGCTCCTCCCGTCCACCAGCTGGCCACCGAGCGCCCTGGGCCCAGGCCTTTAGTCGCGGTTCGCCTCCCAAACCGCGACTAAAGACTCCATTAGTCGCGGTTCCTATACTTTCACGACTAATGGGGCTGAACGGAAGCCTCTTTTTCTACCAGTGAGCGCATGGACGCAGCGGGCACTGATCGAGGATTTCATGCATTGGCTATACCGCTATAGACGTGCGTACCGAACGTCCTGCTACTAGCAAAATATTCAACTTTTCGTAGAATATTCTCTTCACACTGTCATGACATCACTTGGTCTACCTTTCTTTGCTCATTTCTTCGAAGCTACTTTCCGGGATCCGACATTATAAGATGGTTTTACAACTAGCTACACCGTATATCGATTGTACTACTACTGAACATCTTATATTATGGTACGGACTACGGAGGGAGCAAATGTTTACTTCGGTGGCCGTTAATTCTCATGGTCTCATCGTTCAGGACGTTTTGGAGCAGCTGGCGACCTGGCGTGAAGAGTTTGGTTTTCAGTCTACAACGCCACGTAACACTACAGCGGGCGCCCAAGGAGGATCGTGGGGGCCGTTTGGTTCGTCAATGGACGGCGCCATCACTTTTCGTTCTACCTTTCGTCATCAAAGATCAGGTCGCGGTCATCCGTGGAGCAGGGACGACCAAACGCACACGCACGGACTGGACTCATTCACTCTACTAGATTTTGATGTGCGCCTTGGCGCACGATCCCGTAAAGTTTGTGTCAATCTTCATATTATATATATTTGTGTGCCTTGGCGCACGATCCCGTGTAGTTTATGCCAATGTTCATTTTGTGTAACGACGATAAAATTAACTACCAATATGATAAAATATTTCTTAGTTATACAAAACAACACACAAAACTACCTCACATGATATGACCAATCTAATATAAAATCGCTGCTATGTAATCAGGAAATCAACGGGAGATCAACCAAGTATTTAAGCAGATGCCAATCTTCGAGATTTATATTCATATATGTCATCTCAAAAACAGGCATCTCTGGGGAACACATGAAAATACATACCAATGGTAATCTTAGTAAGAGCAAAGCACATTGCTCCAAAACACATAAAAGTTACATATTAGAGAGCACATGGAAATACACATCACTGGTAGTCTTAAGCTAGAGCAAAGCACACGGCCATATATACATAAATGTTACATATACAAAAGGCTGGGGAAAATACGGCTGGTAGATGCATGTATTCTTCTGGCACAACCTTTTTAATTGGGAAAGCAACACATTTCGCATATTATTCTCCGAAGCTCAATCTCTAACCTTCTTGAGTTGCAGGGTCTAACTGTCAGGACAAATATAGATAGATACCGTGATCTTTTAAATGTCCCAGAAAACATTAGCTACACATTACCACTGAGGAGCCACGTACCACTGTAAATAGCAGGTTATGGAAGTGGCAAGCATGTTCAATGTATTGGTCAATGAGAAAAAATGTTAATGGATCTAAATAAGAGTACTAAGGAGCCACGTACCACTGTAAACCACAGCAGTTCTCATTTTCTCAAAATGGAGGCAAATACACCTTTTTTGAATCAACACAATTCATGCCTTTATCACTTCATATTTTGAGGTTTCCAATACTAATTGATGACTTCTGGATGCAGAATTAGGGATAAGCTTCTACTCCTCTATTCAGAGCTCTTCTAATATCATAACCCCGTAATATAATTGTCAGGCCATTGGTTAGGACTTTGTATCAGTGAGTTTCAAAATTTTGAACCACTACCAACTCGAATAGTCTTTGTTTTTTGCTTTCATAAAGGCATACACCTAATGCTTTGTAATACCTATCATGGGCATTTCCTTTTTAACAAACACAAAAACATGACTGGATCTGGACATTATTTTTCCAATGCATAAAAAGCCAAACCAAACTATCTGCATGCCAATCTGCAAATAAATAGAAATGAGATGTGGGCAATGTTAGCTCAAAATATTGCATGAAAAAAGTTTTTGTACTACATAATATAGATTTACTTTTCTTCAGACAAATGGACTTCCGAAAAACGTAAAACACGAAAGATGTGATGTTTATAGGCAAGACTGGGTCACTTATCGCCGTCATGTAATTTCTTCAAGGATTGCAGCACCAAGGAAAAGGCATACATTCCATTAGTAACCTCGACATAAGGCATTGCTCTTGCCTTCTCAAGAAAGCTTTCCCTGAAAAAATACATAAATATTTTGACCGCATTTACTCGACGGGTAAAAGAGGAAGTAAGCTTAGATAGATTGGTAAAGTCTAAAGATAAGAAACCAGAAAATGTAAAGGTGACACATCAATTGATAATTAAAGGATATGTTCAACAACATATGAAGCTGAGAGTGAGAGTACATTATAATGATCTCCTTTTTGTAACAGATTCATTGGTTTAAAGTACATGTATGACCAAAGAAGAGCCGCTCATCATGCACCCTCTTTGTTGGATCAGTTTTCAGAGTTACCCCATGAACGAAAACACGGGATAATAACTACTATCTAAAATTCCAGAACATGCTGATTAAAATTATATATTGTAGCATGCGAAAGTAATACTATTTATTCGCTCAAACTGAATGTGGCTTTTCATTTTGAGAATTTAATCTATAGTTTCAATCATGAAACGTCCTGACCTCTAAACCCTTTGCCTTGAAGATGTGGTTCATATCCAGAGATGCGATCATACATGCCATATTTTGTCCATGAACCTGCGTTTTAATAGTATTATAAGAAAATCAGATGCAGAATTTTTAGAGTAAAACAAAATTAAAGCACACTCCAAACCACCATAACAAAGGTTTATCTGCAGTGCATAAATTTTTAATCTGAACAAAAAGATCCCATCTCTCAAATACACTGTAGCTTGCAATGGATTTTAGTGTAGCCGAGATAAAATTATTTTGGCATCCCTGCCAAATTGTACATTGAGCATAAGTATCTGATCCATGGATCTGAATACTAATTATAAAGTGAATAACGCCACAAATTTTAGCACAATGTTGGTCAATACGCCACTACAACAAATAGCCTTATAAAATTTTAGGCCTTTATCCGAACTATATTCCAACAGATACACCCTTAATTTTGCTTTAGAACATAAAATCATATAGATCGTAAAAAAAAAGATAAAATCATATAGAGGAACACATGAGACATTTTCTTACCCCGTAGATTAAATCAGTACATGTATAGAGAAGGCACAGAAACGGTAAACCACGTGAACCAATGGTTCTTGATAAGTGAACGGAAGATTTCTCTTGCGACCACACATACACATATCCGTGTAATTGCACGATAGCATATAGCAAGGAAAAAAACATATATGTGAAAACAATAAACGTCATCCAAGTTGGTCACCTGAGACCTGACGATGCTTCCGTTGCACATCTTGTTTAGTCAGAACATATTGCTCAAACATGTCGTTTATGGCCTAGCTGAAATTCATGGACAAACTCAAGAACCGAGGAGACCGAGAAAATTGCCACAAATCAATTGTCCTCTATATAGAACAATTTACAGCCACCAAGATCTTCATACTCGATTAGATTTATATATCAAACATGCATCAAAAACAAGGGAGAGTACTGTAGAACAACTGACAATGTGATATACTACAAATACATGATAAAATGTATTTATGTTGAGCAGTACAAAAAAAATACCCATGGCTGGAGCGTACCGGCTGATATATATAGGCCCTAGAGGTTGTTGATCTTTCCATGAACTGGGATGTCGCCATTGACTAATGCAATTCCACATCTGTGAGCACCATTACGTCAACCGCCGTGCACGACGGAGGCTAAGATTTCAGACCTCCATCTCTCCAGAATCTCCGCTATGTTGCGCTGCTAGCTGGAGACCTCGGTGATGGTGAAAAAGCGGGGAAGGTCGGGCAGTCTAGCACAACGTATCGGGGATGTGCAAGACGGACGGAGCTCCACCAGTTTCTCCTCCCAGCAATGGCGACGACACGATGTGCGGCAACAGTTTGATCAGCAGGCTCTTACCGTCGGGCACCGGCGCTCCTCCCAACGCCCAGCACAATGTGTGGTGGTGGTGCCTCCCGCCAACCACCAACAGTACTTTTGCAATGATGAATGCATAAAATCACTGAAAATGCAGACATACGGTGAATATGTTACCATGTCGGCACATGCATTTTTAGCCTTGTAACCCTAATAGAAGATTTTCAGACTTTGACATGGAAAAAGTTAGTAGTAATTTTGGAAAGCAACTAACCTATTGAAAGCTACTCATTTGGCACTTGCATGACAATATGTAGATCATTTTAACTTTATCTCCAACTATGTTAAAAACTTAATGAAGATTGTAGTACCTTCGGATCGAGACGATCCGGCCATCGAACACATAAGCTTGGACCTGCCCATGAAATATGTATGTTAAGCAACCAAAAATAGTTTTGTAACGGACAGAGAATATAACACCTTTTCCTCAGGCATATCACAAACCAAGTCTTATTAATCATGTAGAAGGAAATGCACGCAACTCAGTAGAAAAATATACATAAATAAAAGAGCACCAAACTACACAATTAAAGTGGGCATTACTAAGTTCGTGAAGAGAAGGGGATAAAAATAACCTACACAAAAACGATGTTATTTCATCAAATAAGGGAAAATATATGTCCATGAATGAGGAATATATCAGCGGAGAGAGGCTGCAGCTGATCTCTTGGAGCGCACTTTATGTCCTGGTAAGGTACCACATAGAGCATTTAGAGCTAAAAGCAAGTGTGTTAGGTTGGTGACATGCTTCATACAATAAAATGAACTAAAAATCATGGCAAGCATCTCGGAGAAACCGAATGAATTTAGTAATTTAGCGAGACAGTACGAGAGGTTTTCAGTAAAGCATGGCAGAGCAAAGGGATTATCTGCCTTTAAGGATAGCAAGGTTTTCAGTATATGAGTAGCCAAAATTATGATATATTTTTCCTTGACCACTTTCAGGTGCAAGCAAATATTTTGTGGCTTCCCTTGGTTCCCAAACATGAACATGACCACAATGCATGTAGATGCATTATTGTTTCACATGCTTTCTCTTCTTTCATAGTACTTGCAAAATAAAAGCACGTGCAACAACCTACTCTGTAAGTAATCATAGAAGCATGGCAGAGCAAAGGGATTATCTGCCTTTAAGGATAGCAAGGTTTTCAGTATATATGGATTTATACCTATAGTTTTCTAACAACGATATGTACAACCATCGCTTATAAATAGTAATTAGGGGCTTTCTCCCAAGGAAAATGAACTATGGTATTATCCAAATGGATTTCTACGCTATTAGTATCTAAAGACCATTTAGAGCTAAAAGCAAGTGTGTTAGGTTGGTGACACGCTTCATACAATAAAATGACCTAAAAATCATGGCAAGCATCTCGGGAGAAACCGAATGAATTTAGTAATTTAGAAGACAGTACGAGAGGTTTTCAGTAAAGCATGGCATAGCAAAGGGATTATCTGCCTTTAAGGATAGCAAGGTTTTCAGTATATGAGTAGCCAAAATTATGATATGTTTTTTCCTTGACCACTTTCAGGTGCAAGCAAATATTTTGTGGCTTCCCTTGGTTCCCAAACATGAACATGACCACAATGCATGTAGATGCATTATTGTTTCACGTGCTTTCTCTTCTTTCATAGTACTGCAAAATAAAAGCACGTGCAACAACCTACTCGCAAGTAATCATAGAAGCCCTCCTGTGGCTACCGATGACCCACACGGACAAATTTTGAAAAGTTATAGTCGCAAGCAAAGTTTAATACTGTGATATACGAGCTGAGCTAGGTAGTGTATTTCTCTAGTTCAGAAAAGCCAGTACTATTTGCTATTACAAATTTTCCATATAAAGAGATACTCAAAGTAATGAAGATGCATTCATGGACATGAAGTTCAATGTGATGGATACAAATTCTCTAGATCCTTAATTGTTCAAAGCATAACATATAAAGAGAAACTACAGGATTTGGGTCACCAGTTGATGGCACAATACTCCAGAGAAAAGAAAGTAATATCCCAATTGAGCAACTCTAAGAATAACATGTGACCATTAGTTACAGCAAGTTGCTTGTAGCTAATCCATACATCAAAGAGACGACAAGGGCATATTTTATTCATATACTACTTCGGTTCACCACAAGACTCTTACGGGTCATATATTTAATAGCACATATATTTGTAGGGATGTGAATTCTACCAGAATACCAGATTAAATATGCGAGTACATTTTATTCAGTTAAATGGATAGGGGACTAACTTATTGCTTGCAAAATAATAGAACTCACCTTTTTGCTCTGATATAAGATCAACAGATTCCATCAAGGCCAACTAATAATTTGTAAATTGCAGTTCTAATCCAAATAAATGAGGCGGTCTTCTATGCCACTGCATAATCTTTATATCTCCTATTCTCTGTTGTGGATACGACAAGTTATGGCATATACGGACAGCTTCTGGACCATCCCCTTTTAAAAAATGGCACGCATGTTTATTGAGATGCATAAGTAGAAAATAGAGTTCTCAAGACAATCCCCCATCGTCTCACCGGCCGACCTTGACCCCTGTTATTTTTGGGTCATATCTAGTATTCAAAGTTTGCCTCGATTTGGTACCGCTCGCGCAGCCCGCACCGAAACAGATGAACAAAATGCAATTGATCCAGCTAAATACACTTGACACTATCAAATAAGATACGCTTTTCTTTATAACCGTAAATAAGGGATCCTTGTACTACCTCACGAGGGACACCTCACATGCCTACCATATCCAGTAATCTGATGTTCATGGCCACTAATGCAGAAATCAGTAGCCAATGAGTCAAACACATAACCAATGGAGAACATTCATAAACTTCAATTAAAAAATATATGCATAGTTCGGAACTAAATAGCATATAGGGTCTAACATAACGGTATAAATCATGAATGCATGATTCTCCAAAACAGGTAATTTCATAGAAAATAAACATTGGAATATAGAATGATACCTGCTATAGCGTTTGAGTAACAACAATTTAAATTTTTTGAAATGAAATGCCTAGTGCTTCAAATTAACATGTATCTCCATTCAAGCAGTATACTCTAGTAATAATAGTATAAATATGCCATGAGATTTACGAACCAAAGAACTAAAAAAGAATCTGAGTGTCCGACACAATCATTATCATACGCACTTCTTAACAGCATATTTCTTAAAATTACCACGGTACAGTTAACAAATTATGCAACCGATTCAACTCACAAGGACTTCATGATACCGAGGCTAAAAGGCTCTCCAAGGTACTGCATATACAAAATCATACAGCTTAGTACCATATCCCATATTTCCAATTTTCTCCGAAATGTTTCCTAGCTCCTAGTAACAGTACGCCAAGCACCACAAAGCCATGGACAACAGGAGGCCAAATGAATTTTCTTTATGAAAGGGTAGTGAACTAAAAATATAGAAGTGAATTCCACAGGACAGGAGGGGCGATTCAGAACCTGATGGGTCCCTATTGTTACTACGAGGACAGGCGTGTTTGGGAGACCAAATACGCATCTTGAAGCAGATTGTCCTGACCTGAGATTGCAGAATGCTACAATCGCAAATGTCACTCTTTTTCTTAAAATAAGCCAGCTCAGTAGAAAGGCAGAGGTAACTATGGTTGTCTTTACGTGAAAGCTATTGATTTCCCCGACCCCTTCTCCTGCGATTAGTTCTTGTTCTCCTCCGAGAAGCACAACTTTACTTCACATCGAGTAGCCAACAATTTCAGTACGGGAACACTGATCTAGCATGATACACATCAGTACGGGAACACTGATCTAGCATTGATATACATGTAAAGTGAGGAAACATAAGGTGTACAGATAGGTACATGCGGTTACTAACTACTATTTAGTTCATGGAGGAATTTACTTCTTGATTTTTTTTCTCTTTCATCTCCTGGACAACATAAAAAATGGTAATCAAGAACAACTCGAAACACCAAAAACATGTCATTTACTTAGACCTTCTAGACAAATTATAAGAGTTAGATGCATATAGAAACTTTGGAATGGAAAACACAACCTCCTTGCTTCTGATTGCCATATGTCCTGGAGGAGGACCAGGCAGTACTTGTGATGGAAGAGCAACATATTTGACCCACCCAATCTTCAGCTCATAGTCGTACAACACCTAAGATAAATAATTTCAGTAAATTACAAGCAAAAGTAGAAGTAGTATTTCAAAAGTACGAACATGATACTATTTCAAGCTATCCTATGGCTACATCATGATTGCCACTACATGGAATGGAAATGCACATTAACCTATCATTTAATCCTGGGCTGCCTGTCCTCCTGCTCTATTCATGAATTCAATAAACCCACAATTCTGTCTTTTGCTTTCTACATACGTTCAAGCTAGGTCACATTATCTTGACACTTGCAATAGGTTCAAACCGACCAAATGTACTCAAATGAAAATTCTAATCCACCTAACACCATATGGTACATATTGCACGGTTAAGCTAACTGTGATGCATATACACTTAAAATTATGTCTAGCCGGAACAAGAACGGCACAGAAAATAAACCTTAGGAGAGAGAGTGCCAACATATAAGTTTGTGGTTTGAGGATCGATGTCTCCAAATGAACCTGGTAACCTCCCACTGGAATCAGATTCATTTGTTAATTCATCAAACTGGGTAGAGTGATGCAGGTAAAAGTTCCAAGCATCAGTATACCATATACAAGGACAAACTACAAGAATTCTGAGAAAGAAATATGGGAAGCAATCACAAATTTATCCCGTCAGCTAGAAACCTATTTAAAACAATTTCTAGAAGTTTGCCAGCCATGATAGATTTCCTAACATTCTAGTCAACCAAGAGAATATTATAGCACACTGAATCTAACGATATAATCAAAATTGCCATCTGATTTATTTCATATGATGTCTAGTGGAATGAACCGAAAGTCGCATATACGAATACCCACCATGGAGGCGTCACCGTGTCGGCTGCCACGTTCTTTTCTCGAAGCTCTTTCTCCAACCTCAGTTCCTCCATGACATTATCTATTGCATGTGGCTTCCCTTTTTTCCTTTTCCTTTGGCCGCTCATCTTCCTTCTGCATGTCAAGGTAAATGATTAACCAAAGAACCATACTGAAAACTGAGGCAATCAATTCGCATATGCGTCCCAACATCTTTCTGTGTCTCTCCTGAATGATGGTGGCAAAAAAGATGGAACATACCTGGATAAAATTATGCTATATATAAGATATGTATTATGCTCGGTTAGGTGTCTTCTTCTCCAATTCCTTGTCGGCTCCTTTTAACCAAACCAGCAACGCCTCGTCCTCCATGTAGCCACGCTGCTGATGCTCTGCAATCACCTGTCCTCGCTGAATCGGAAGCCTCGCGGAATCGTTGAGCGTGAGAGTTGCTTTGCTTATCTTTTCAAGTAGAAAGTAAATCTGTTCATTTCACTACATATGCATGTATTTCAAATAAACAAAGGTACAGAGCAAAATACTGCTACTTTTGATTAAATAAAGTAGAAATAAACATGAGTCAACTTGCATCTGAATAACATGGACAAACTAAAATCAGAATTAGAATGGGATTCAGTTGGAGCTTACATACAAATGATGTGGAAAACCCGGCCTATGCTGATCCCTTTGCCTCCTCACGCTAGGAGGAACACTGTAAATGGCACCCAACGCTTGCTAGAGGACTCACGTTCTTGTCATACCTACCAGCAGTAACATGGAAAAATTTAGCCACAAGGAGTGGGGGAGGAGACAAGGAGGCCAAGAGGAGGGGGCAGCGCAGCAGCGACCGCCGGCGTGCATCACCCTGGCAAGCTCCCTCGGCACAAGTGGCGCCCCCATAGCCAGGGTAATTTACCAACGAATCGTGCAGCAGCAGTAGCGCCCACGCCCCCATGGCCGCGCGAACTCGAGGAGAGAAGAGGGCGGGGCGGAGCACAACAGGGGAAACAACGGCGTGGAGGAGGGAGCAGCGCCGCAGCGATGGAGACGGGCTGGTGGAGCCCTCCATCCTTCCGGCGCCGGTCGACGGCCTGGCGGCGCCTCCCCGCTCGCGTCGATGCGTGCCTGCTCGTCGCGGGGGTGCTCGCGAGCGCTAGGGCGCTTGTCGACGGCCTGGCGGCGTCCTCCCCTGCACCCCATGCGTCCCATCGTCGTGGTCGTCCGTCCCCACCGTGTGCATGGCTGCGGCGGCCGGCGGCGGCCCGGCGGCGGAGGTTGCGGGTGGAAGAGGCGAGGACGAGGGAAGGGGAGGAGAAGCGACGGGGCGGCGGCGGCTGCGGGGTTGGCTGGTGGATGCGTGCGGATTGGGGAGAGATGCTAGGGTTTTATGTGGGATGACTTTTATACCATCGTGGCCCAATCGCTGGCTCGAAACGAGACGAAGCAACCGGCCAGCCCTTCCGTGCCTAGTGGCGTGCGTGGATGGCCTGAGAAGGCCCCTATGGGGGGCATCTATTATATCTCTC
>NC_061511.1:146485737-146581261 GCF_022539505.1 Lolium rigidum | reverse complement strand
TCTTCTCTTTTGTTTACACATGTACTTTAGTTTTATTTATGGTTGACACTCCTCCCAACCTTTTGCTTACACAAGCCATGGCTAACCGAATCTCGGGTGCCTTCCAACATTCACATACCATGAAGGAGTGTCTATTTGCAAAATTAAGTTGCTTACTGATGAATCAGGGCAAAACATGTGAAGAGAATTATTAATGAAAGTTAATTAATTGGGGCTGGGAACCCCGTTGCCGCCTCTTTTTGCAAAATTATTGGATAAGCGGATGAGGCCACTAGTCCATTGGTGAAAGCTGCCCAACAAGATTGAAAGATAAAACACCACATATTTCCTCATGAGCTATAAAACATTGACACAAATAAGAGGTAATAACCTTTTGAATTGTTTAAAGGTAGCACATGAAGTATTTACTTGGAATGGCAGAAAAATACCACATAGTAGGTAGGTATGGTGGACACACATGGCATAGGTTTTGGCTCAAGGTTTTGGATGCACGAGAAGCATTCCCTCTTAGTAGAAGGCTTTGGCTAGCAAGGTTGTTTGAAGCAAACACAAGTATGAACCGGTACAGCAAAACTTACATAAGAACGTATTGCAAGCATTATAAGACTCTACACTGTCTTCCTTGTTGCTCAAACACTTTTACCAAAAAAATATCTAAACCTTAGAGAGACCAATCATGCAAACCAATTTCAACAAGCTCTACGGTAGTTCTCAACTAATAGGTTCAAACTACATGATGCAAGAGCTTAATCATGATCTACTTTGAGAGCTCAAAACAATTGCCAAGTATCAAATTATCCAAGACAATATGAGGCATTTTCTGTTTCCAACCAAATAACAATAAGTGCAATAGCTTCCAACTTTTGTCATTGAACATTAAAAGTAAGAGCGAAGAACACGAGTGTTCATATGAAAAAGCGGAGCGTGTCTCTCTCCAAAACAAGGATTGCTAGGATCCGAATTTATTCAAACATAAACAAAAATAAAAACACACAGACGCTCCAAGTAAAGCACATAAGATGTGACCGAATAAAAATATAGTTTCAATAGATGAAACCTGATAAGTTGATGAAGAAGGGGATGCCTTGGGCATCCCCAAGCTTAGACGCTTGAGTCTTCTTAAAATATACAGGGATGAACCACGGGGGCATCCCCAAGCTTAGACTTTTCACTCTTCTTGATCATATATCATCCTCCTCTCTTGACCCTTGAAAACTTCCTTCACACCAAACTTCTCATTAACTTCATTAGAGGGGTTAGTACTCAAAAAAAACTTTAATCCACATTGGCCCTGTAGTGATATATTGCAAGAACTCAATAAAACATTAGCTACAGCTCTCCACGCGTAGAAAGCCTTGCTTAAAGTCCACAATAGACAATGCAAAAAACAGAGACAGAATCTGTCAAAACAGAACAGCCAGTAAAGACAAATTTTTCAGAGGTACTTCCGTTGCTCAAATCATAAAACTCAAAACTAATGAAAGTTGCGTACATATCTGAGGATCACTCGCGTAAATTGGCAGATTTTTCTGAGTTACCTACAGAGAATCCTACCCAAATTCGTGACAGCAAGAAATATGTTTCTGCGCAGTAATCCAAATCTAGTATCAACCTTCTATTAGAGACTTCACTTGGCACAACATTGCAATAAAATAAAGATAATGAGAGGTTGCTACAGTAGTAACAACTTTCAAGACACAACAAAACAGTAGCAAAAGAAAGACATGGGTTATCTCCCAAGAAGTGCTTTCTTTATAGCCATTAAGATGGGCTCAGCAGTTTTAATGATGCACTCGTAAGAAATAAGAGTTGAAGCAAAGGAGAGCATCAAAAAGCAAGTTCAAAACACATTTAAGTCTAACCCACTTCCTATGCATAGGGATCTTGTACACAAATAAATTCATGAAGAACAAAGTGACAAGTATAGGGGATCGCAACAGTCTTCGAGGGAAGTAAAACCCAATTTATTGATTCGACACAAAGGGAGGTAAAGAATACTTATAAGCCTTAACAACTGAGTTGTCAATTCAGCTGCACCTGGAAAAGCACTAGTAACAGGGGTGATGTGAAAGCAGCAGTAATATGAGAGCAGTAGTAACAGTAACACAGCAGTAGTAACAATAACACAGAGGCAATGGCACCGTAAAATAGTTGATACTACTTCCAATGACATGTAGAACGAGTATATGATGATGAGAGATGGACCGGGTTCCCAGCTATCTTCACTAGTGGTAACTCTCCCATAACAAGTGTTGGGTGAACAAATTACAGTTGGGCAATTGATAGGATTGAAATAGCATTAAGACAGAACATCAAGTTTATTAATCATGTAGGCATGTTTTCCATATATAGTCATACGTGCTCGCAATGAGAAACTTGTACAACATCTTTTGTCCTACCAGCCGGTGGCAGCCGGGCCTCTAGGGAATCTACTGGAAATTAAGGTACTCCTTTTAATAGAGCACCGGAGCAAAGCATTAACACTCCGTGAAACCATGTGATCCTCATACCTAAGCCTTCCCCTTCGGTTGTCCCAATTTATGTCACTTTGGGGCCTCGGGTTCCGGACATAGACATGTGCAAACAACTTGTAGATACAATCTAAGCAATAAGTATAGAGCTTAAATCTAAGATCATGCCACTCGGGCCCTAGTGACAAGCATTAAACACAACAAGATTGCAGCAACAATAACTTCACAAACTTTATAGATAGACTAATCATAATGTAACAATCCATTTGATCCCAACAAACACAACACCGATTACATCAGATGAATCTCAATCATGTAAGGCAGCTCATGAGATCATTGTATTGAAGTACATGGGGGAGAGAGTACCAACTAGCTACAGCTAGAACCCGTAGTCCATGGGGGAACTACTCACGGAGCATGATGGAGGCGATGGCGTTGATGGAGATGGCTTCCGGGGCACTTCCCCGTCCCGGCAGGGTGCCGGAACAGAGACTCTCGTCCCCGAAACGGAGTTTCGCGATGGCGGCGGCGCCCCTGGAGTCTTTCTGGAGTTTCGTCAATTCGTATCGCGTTATTAGGTCGAAAGGGGTCTTATAGGAGAAGAGGCGGCGCAGGGAGGTGCCTGGGGCCTCCTCACCATAGGCTGGCGCGGCCAGGCCTGGGGCCGCGCCGCCTTATGGTGTGGTGGCCCTCTGGCCCGCCTCCGACTCTCCTTCGGTGTTCTGGGGTCTTCCGGGAAAAATAAGATACTAGGTCTTTGTTTCGTCGAATTCCGAGAATATTGCCCGAACAGCCTTTCTGGAACCAAAAACAGCAGAAAATAGGAACTGGCACTTCGGCATCTTGTTAATAGGTTAGTTCCGGAAAATGCATAAAAACATTATAAAGTGTGAGCAAAACATGTAGGTATTGTCAATAAACAAGCATGGAACATCAGAAATTATAGGTACGTTGGAGACGTATCAACAAGCATCAACAAGTCTTGCATAAGAGTTAACTCATAAAGCAATAGATTCTTAATAGAAGGTTTTGAAGCAACACAAAGGAAGATTTAAGTTTCAGCAGTTGCTTTCAACTTTCAACATGTATATCTCATGGATAATTGTCAATACAAAGTAATATGATGAGTGCAAATAAGCAAGTATGTAAGAATCAATGCACACATTTGATACAAGTGTTTGCTTCTAAGATAGAAAGAAGTAGGTAAACTGACTCAACATAAAGTAAAAGAAAGGCCCTTCGCAGAGGGAAGCAGGGATTACTCATGTGCTAGAGCTTTTTATTTTGAAAACATGGAAACAATTTTGTCAACGGTAGTAATAATTCATATGTGTTATGCATAAAACCTCCTATAAGTTGCAAGCCTCATGCATCGAATACTAATAGTGCCCGCTCCTTGTCCTAATTAGCTCGGATTCCCATGGATTATCATTGCATTACATATGTTTCAACCAAGTGTCACAAAGGGGTACCTCTATGCCACCTGTACAAAGGTCCAAGGAGATAGATCGCATTTGATCTCTCAATTTTGATAGATCTCAACTTGAGGACATCCATACCGGGACAACATAGAAAAAAGATAATGGACTCCTCTTTTATGCTTTAAGCATTCAACAACAGATAACATTCTCATAAGAGATTTGAGGATTAATGTCCAATCTGAAACTTCCACCATGATACATGGCTTTGGTTGGCGGCCCAATGTTCTTCTCTAAAAATATGCATACTCAAACCATTCAACTCATGGAAAATCTCCCTTACTTCAGACAAGACGAACATGCATAGCAACTCACATGATATTCAACAAAGGTGTGACAGGTTGATGGCGTCCCCAGAAACATGGTTACCGCTCAACAAGCAACTTATAAGAAATAAGATACATAAGCGACATATTCATCACCACAAAAGTTTTTAGGCTACTTTCCCATGAGCTATGTATTGCAAAGACAACGAATGAATTTTTAAAGGTAGCACGCAAGCAATTTACTTTGGAATGGCAGAAAAATACCACATAGTAGGTAGTTATGGTGGACACAAATGGCATAAGTTTTGGCTCAAGGTTTTGGATGCACGAGAAGCATTCCCTCTCAAGTACAAGGCTTAGGCTAGCAAGGTTGTTTGAAGCAAACACAAGTATAAACCGGTACAACAAAACTTACATAAAAACATATTGCAAGCATTATAAGACTCTACATTGTCTTCCTTGTTGCTCAAACACTTTTACCAGAAAATATCTAGACTTTAGAGAGACCAATCATGCAAACCAAATTTCAACAAGCTCTACGGTAGTTCTCCACTAATAGGTTTAAACTACATGATGCAAGAGCTTAAACATGATCTACTTGAGAGCTCAAAACAATTGGCAAGTATCAAATTATTCAAGACAATATACCAATTACCACATGAAGCATTTTATGTTCCCAACCAAATAGCAATAAATGCATCGGCTTTCAACTTTTGCCATTGAACATTAAAAGTAAAAGTGAAGAACACTAGTTTTCATATGAAAAAGCGGAGCGTGTCTCTGTCCCACACAAGGATTGCTAGGATCCAAATTTATTCAAACACAAACAAAAATAAAAGCACATAGACGCTCCAAGTAAAGCACATAAGATGTGACGGAATAAAAATATAGTTTCACTAGAGGTGACCTGATAAGTTGTTGATGAAGAAGGGGATGCCTTGGGCATCCCCAAGCTTAGATGCTTGAGTCTTCTTGAAATATGCAGGGATGAACCACGGGGGCATCCTCAAGCTTAGACTTTTCACTCTTCTTGATCATATTATATCATCCTCCTCTCTTGATCCTTGAAAACTTCCTCCACACCAAACTGAAAACAATCTCATTAGAGGGTTAGTGCATAATCAAAAATTCACATGTTCAGCGAGGACACAATCATTCCCAACACTTCTGGACATTACCCAAGGTTACTGAAATTTAATGGAGCAAAGAAATCCACTCAAACACAGTAAAAGAGGCAATGTGAAATAAAAGGCAGAATCTGTCAAAACAGAACAGTTCGTAAAGACGATTTTTTTCGAGGCACTTAACATGCTCATATGAAAAAGCTCAAATTGAATGAAAGTTGCGTACATATCTGAAGATCACTCATGAATTTTTGCAGATTTTTTAGACTCTCCTACAAAGAGATCAACTCAAATTCGTGACAGCTAAAAGTCTGTTTCTGTGCAGAAATCCAAATCTAGTATCAACTTTACTATCAAAGACTTTACTTGGCACAAAAATGCAATAAAATAAAGATAAGAAGAGGTTGCTACAGTAGTAAAAACTTTCAAGACACAACAAAACAGTAGCAAAATAAAAACATGGATTATCTCCCAAGAAGTGCTTTCTTTATAGCCATTAAGATGGGCTCAGTAATTTTAATGATGCTCTCGCAATAAAATAAGATTTGAAGCAAAAGAAGCATCAAGAAGAAAATTCAAAACAAATTTAAGCCTAACCCGCTTCCTATGCATAGGAATCTTGTACACAAATAAATTCATGAATATCAAAGGGACAAGCATTGGAAGATAAAACACGAGTAACTTCAAAATTTTCAGCATGTAGAGAGGTGTTTTAGTACCATGAAAATTTCTACAACCATATTTTCCTCTCTCATAATAATTTCCAATAGCATCATGAACAAACTCAACAATATAACTATCACATAAAGCATTCTTATTCACATGCATAAAAGTATCATTACTCTCCACATATAGCCTTTAAGATGGACAAATCCCACTCTTGATCCATATGCCTCAGCTCACACTTTCTGAATATTTATTCCCATCTTTATAACCATCCATTTACGCAATGACGTTTGATGTAATCAAAGCATCATTCCGGTGTAAGTGATTTACATGATCTCATGGTCGAAGGACTAGGTAACTATGTATCGAAAGCTTATAGCAAGTTGAACTTAATGACTTGATCTCATTTGGGTGTGTGTCCATTATATCATTCATCCAATGACATAACCTTGTTATTAATAACATCCAATGTTCATGATCACGAAACCATGATCATATATTAATCAACAAGCTAGTTATACAAGAGGCTTACTAGGGACTCCTTGTTGTTTACATAACACACATGTATCAATGTTTCGGTTAATACAATTATAGCATGGTATGCAAACATTTATCATAAACACAAAGATATATTATAATTACCACTTTATTATTGCCTCTTGGGCATATCTCCAACAAAAGAGTAGGTGCAAATGGATCTACAAAACTAAGTACGACCCCAAAGGGAATATCGAAAGGTTCAAAGCTAGACTTGTGGCAAAAGGTTTCATGCAGAGAGAAGGAATCGATTACAATGAGACTTTCTCTCATGTGTCATCTAAAGATTCCTTGACATGGCTCTAGTAGCTTATTTGGACCTAGAATTGCATCAAATGGACGTTAAGACGGCATTTCTAAATGGTGACCTTGATGAAGATGTATACATGACTCAACCGGAAGGTTTTGTTGTGGAAGGAAAGGAACATTTAGCATGTCGTCTGAAGAAATCCATCTATGGCTTGAAGCAAGCTTCAAGATAGTGGTACCTCAAGTTCGTTAAGATTATTAGAACTTTTGGTTTTACTGAAAATGTTGTGGACAACTGAATTTATGTTAAGTTTAAGGGCAGTAGGTTCACAATATTAGTCCTGTATGTGGATGACATATTATTGGCCTGCAGTGATAAGGATATGATGCACGAGACCAAGACTTTTCTGTCTTCCAATTTTGATATGAAAGATCTCGGTGAAGCTTCATATGTGCTCGGCATTGAGATTCATCGAGATAGGTCTAAAGGTGTGTTAGGACTGTCACAAAAGGCATACTTTGAGCGAGTACTAAATAAATTCAATATGCATAAGTGCTCTGGCTCACCTGCTCTAGTAGTCAAGGGCGATAAGTTTGGGACATTTCAATGTCCGAGGAACCAAATTGAAACTGATCAGATGAAGTCGGTTCCTTATGCTTCAGTTGACGGAAGCATCATGTATGCACAAGTTTGTACACGCCCTGACTTGGCTTTTGTAACCGGGATGCTTGGCAGATTCCAAGCAAATCCAGAACTAGACCACTGGAAGGCCGCAAAGAAAGTCTTGCGTTATATGCAAGAAACAAAAGGGTACATGCTTACATACAGAAGGTCTGATAATCTACAAGTTATTTGTTATTCAGATTCTGATCATGCCGGTTGTGTGGATAGTAAGAAATCCACGTTAAGTTATGTATTCACATTTACCGGAGAAGCTATATCGTGGAAAAGCTCCAAACTAACGATAGTTGCTTCATCTACGATGCAAGCTGAGTTTATAGCATGTTATGAGGCCACTAGGCACGGTGTATGGCTAAAGAATTTTATTCCCGGACTTAAAGTGGTCGACAGCAATTCAAAACCACTTCTATTGTACTGCGATAATGAACCTGCAGTTTTCTATGCGAAAAACAACAAGTCAAGTGATGCTGCCAAACACATTGACATTAAGTACCATATTGTGAAGCATAGAATTCAGGATCATACAACTAATGTTAAGCATATAAGTACGACTCGTATGCTTGCGGACCCGCTAACGAAAGGCTTACCACCCAGAATTTTTCGTGAGCATGTTGCCGGCATGGGATTACTGGAAGCCTTATGATTCTGGAATAAAGGGACCACAATAAGAACCACTCCCAATAAGTATTATGCTATCCATTTTGAAATAGGCTGGTATGCTATAAGTGTTGAGGTTTAATAGCATTTTCATTAGCTGTTGCAACACCTCACTTTGGTTTATTATTCTTATGGAGAATGGGCGAATGAAGTTAAACCTAACGATCAAGGGGGAATGTTGGTTTATCTGTCAGGTTCGACAGTCAAGTTCAGTTAACAGGAAAGGGTCAAACATTAATGACGTTAAGATAAAAAGAGGGGCCCACATGACCAACGTCCAGGTGCTTATCTCGTACGTGACTTTTTTCCAATGCGCCCTGATCGGGGGCACCAAAACCAACTCGATGGTTTGGTCCCCTGTTGCATGCGCCATATAAAAGGGGGGAGCCTGACTGCGATCTGGATACGAGTTTCACGATCAGCTCTCTGCTCTCCCCACAACCCCATAAGCCCTACCGATCTTGGGAAGTGCAGAAGCGACGGGCAGTGCCGCTGGAGACCTGAGGGGATCAGGAGGATCCCCAGATCATCCACAACCTTTCTACTTCACGCCTGCACCAAGCATGCGACGATGGCAACTCCGACAATAAATAATGCATCCCTAAACCTCTGTTTTCACGTACAATAGGTGTTCTAGGCTGCTGCTTTTCACGTACTAGTGCTACCCCTAATGTTTTAGATCTAACAACGGCATCCAACGTTCACACACTCTCCACGGTATGGCGCAAGTAGCGACATGCACTGCACGCCGCATTTTCGTCGCCTTACTTTCTGCCGATCGACGAAAATGGTACGACGCATGTATTTTCGTCGTCTAGGATCAGATAAATATTGAATATTCAAGGGCAGTAATGATATCACGACTGAACCCTCTGCTTGAATTAGCATGCATCAGACTTGGGGTCCCCAACGAGCTGCAACAACATGAAGCTGCTACTAGATTCAATCTCTGATTCGTGACTCCGTTTGGTAGCAGCGGTTACATGTACTTAGTCCAGCTAATCTAGCATCGACAATCGCAATTCCTTCAGCAATAACTACACGGTGTTAGCAGATTAGGGAACGCGGAACGACAGGGACGAACCGGAGGTTCGAGGCCTTCAGAGCATCTCCACTCGTCTCCCCGAACAGACCCCTGGCGTGCCATTTTTTCATCCGGACCGAAAAATGGCCCAACCGCGCCCCTGGTTCCTCGTTTTTCGCCGGATTTGGGCTTTCATCCATCCGGCGAGCCCACGCCAACCCCGGCCTACCGGGGAGCGCTCGGGGACTCCGGACGAAGCGAAAGCGCGCGAAACGGCGAGAAAACTCTCCCGCGCTTTCGTTTCGTCTTGCCGCGGAGGTGGCCACCGACCGGTCAGCGACACGCGCATCGTCTTCCGCGCACGCATCGTCTTCCGCGCGCAGTAAAGGCTGCCGCCGGTCAGCTCGCCGCGGACGCGTCGCATTCCACGCGGCATTAATCCCCGGCGCCAACCGCGCCTATATAGGCCGCTCCGCTCGCCGCGACACGTACCCCTGCTCCCATCTCCCTCTACTCTCCCTCCACTCTCCCGATGGCGTTCTACGACGACGACAGCGCAGCCAACAACGGCTTCCCCCGCCGGTCGCTCCACGTGTGGGAGGGGCACCTCCTCCACCAGGCGGGGCACCCCTGCCCGCCGGACACGAGGCCTCCCGGCGGCGGGTGGCGGCTAAGTGCTGGCGGCGTACCAATCCCGCCGCCGTCTCGGGGCCACGCCCTCGACGTCGCCATCGAGGAGGCGCGGATAACGATGACGGACGAAGAGCGCGCCGACCCGCGCCACCACCCCGACAACTATACGAGGTGGAACTCGTACTTCCTCCGGCGGTGGGAGCGGGAGCTGGCGGCCTACGACGGCCCGCCGCCTCCGCCTCCGCGCAACAACGCCGCGGGCCGCCGACGTTGGTGGAGCGCGCCGGATAGGACGCTAGCGAACGACCTCGAGCACATATCGAGGGCGGCAACTTCCCGGTGCTGACGATGCCCCCTCCATCGAGGGCATCGGTGAGCCGCCGCCGGGGAAACATCTGGCAGCCACGGCGCATGGCTGCCAGCTCGTCGTCTTCCGGATCGGCGCCGAGGCCATCCTTGGCGCCGGTGAAAAAGGAGGCGACGTCTCCGTCGACGCCGGCGCGCGTCAAGAAGGAGCCGTCGTCTCCACCGCCGACCAGAGGGCGCAGCAGCGGCGCCCTCGTCATCCGCGACCAACCCTCCTCCCCGCAGCGTGGGCGGAAGAGGAAGTCGGCGAAGAAGGAGGACGCCGCGGCCGCCACCAACGCCACCGCAAACAGGCTCGCCGAGGAGGAGGCGAAGCGCGCGGAGGATGCCGCCGTGGCGGAGGCGATCGCCAGGTCGCTCAAGGACCTGGTGCCGGCCGACAACGCCCTCCTCGAGGACGCCGCCCTGGAGTGGTCGAGGCACGACTGGGAGCGCGAGGAGGCGGAGCAGCAGCGGCGGCTGATGGACCTGGCCGCCGCGCGTCAACTCGCCGCCCGCGCCGCCGCTCCAGCCGCCGCCGACGATGTCGCTCGCTACCGCCGGCCTGCGACACCTCCATCCGGCGTCGCCGTCCCCGACGTCGACCTCGAAGCCTCCGACGACGAATGGTACAAGCCATCGCCGTCCCCGCCTCGCACCAGCGGCCGGTGGGGAGACGCCGGCCAGGGCAGCAGCCAGGCCGCGCCGCCGCAGTTTGACGACGACAGCTCCGACGATGATGGCGATGACGGCGGCGACTACACGGTGTTCTACCGCCATTTGGGCATGTAGAGCGCCGTGTTTTAAAATTTACAGTTGTATTCCCCTAGCCGAATTCGAAATATAGTCAAATTCGGCCTCTATGTATGAACTTCGCCCTCTATATAGTAAATATCATTAAATTTAGTCTAAATTCGCCCGTTTTAAGCCGTAGTTTGTCAAGTTTCCGTTTTTCAAATTTACATCGTCGTCTTTGCCTGAGCACGCAGCTGGGAAACTACTCCTCCCCACGCTAAATTTACATCCAATCCGGACGTAAATTTCCCCGGATTTTGGCGTGGGGAAGGCAAACGAGTGGAGATGCTCTCAGGATCCACAGCAGCAGACCTCCGTCGACGGCGGCGGAGCGGCAACCGGCGACGGCCACGGAAACTCTCGCGGCGGCCCTGACGACGGCGCCGGCAACTGGCTCGAACCCCAGGCGAAGGTGGCGGTTGCTTTGGTTGGTTAGGAGCGGGGTGCTCCTATACCACGCCCGCAGCATGCGGTATAGTGCATCACCTAATGGAATATCCAATAGGCCGGCCCATTAACTGCTCGCTGTTTTCTTCCGTGCGTCACCTCCGGTTTTGTCCCGTTTTTTTTCTGGGTTTCAAAGATTTGAAATGTTTAGATTTAAACAAAAATAAGATTTAAAAATAAAAAAATAAACTTGAATAATATTCAGATTTAAAAACTATTTAGATGTAAAAATATTCAAATATGAAAAGTTCAAATTTAAAAAAGAAATGTTGAAAATGTTCAAAAAAGTACTCAACCAAAAAACTAGAATAAAAAACCAGCAGAACCAGTAAAAACCAAAACATAAACTGATAAAAACCGAAAGACCAAAGAAAAGCAAAAAAAAAAAGGCACCCGTTGAGTGGGTGAGCCCATCGAGTGCCCCCGTGTGAGCATGTACTAGTGGCGCACGGGCGTCAAATAAGAAAAAAACATTTGGGCGTCAGGCCAGGTGCTCTGTTTCTTAAAAAGTTAGGGCCCTGGCCACAAATGGCTTACATGCATACCAAGCCGGATATATGGGACTCAGGTTCTAGAAACTAGATTTAGATGTGCGCCTTGGCGCACGACCCCGTGGATTTCACATCTTGTATAATAATAACAATAAAAATCAGGCAAAAATGATAATATATGTAAATTTGAATTACCGACTTCAAAGTCATTATCTCGTGAAGTTGAATACAAATTAAGCATTCCGTGGTACAGTGGCATCAGATGCATACACAGGTAATGTTTGCATAACGGAAATCACAATCTATTTAATGCAATAAGTTTGTAGCTTCTTCCTATTAGACAACACTTTGCAAGGTGACTAAGCTACAACCATGAACCGATGGTCCATCTCAATGAGAAAATTCTTTGAAGAGTGAGGCCTTTACTGGGAAAAGGCAAGAACCAATCTTTTTTTTTTCTGTTCGAAACCTAGAATGGCATAATTTCAGAAAAAGGCCTCCATCTAAAAATGCAACTCTGAAGGGAACACAACTGATCACATGAAACACAGCTGCAACCTGCAAGGCATCAGGGTATGCAATCAAGTCACCCATATCTTCTTTCACAACAATATCAATGTCCAGGTCTATACCATTCAACAGGACATAGAAACGGTTGCTCCGCCAATGCGTTATAACTATAAAAAAGGGACATGGGATTTCAGCACTTTCACGGCAATATTGTTTGTCTCGGCATAAATACAACTTCAAAAGTTGCATGTAGAATGACTGGAATAAAAATAACCAAAGAAGATAAGGGGGAAATGTATATGATATATAGAATGACTGGAATAATCTTAAATGGTACCTCAACACTTTAGGAGAGTCTGAATGAACATACAGAGGGACTGTAAAAAATAAAAAGGATTCAAAGCATTCCTTTTCTATGAAGAGTCAGAACCACCATAATGTAGAGAAAACATGAGTGATTAACATTCCATTGACAATCAGAGAGGTTGTTGCAGACAGTGAAATAGAGAAATGTGCCACACACAAGTGCAGAAAATAGGGAAATATATTACAATAGGTACATGGACACATTGTTCAGAGATTACAATAGCTAAACACATGGATAGGTACCATTCGGGTTCAAAGCAGAGCTATTCAAACTTATTACATTAAGAGTCTAGGACGAAATACCAAAGCACAATGACTCCATGACCAGAGATCATTACGCAAAACAGACACCAGAGGTAGTGACACAGTAGTGATAGTTCAGGTAACAATGATCAAACCTCGTAATCTATAGGACGCCCATCGGAGTTGTAGTGGTAACCATCATCCTTTATCTAATGCATCGATATACTGTACTGGGCTGGAGTAATCTTGCAAGCCATAAGTTGTCATAAGTCAGAACACTAAGTCAATCTAGAGTAGACAGTTAAGGTAAACCATTGGCAAAATAATAATACATGCATGTGCAAATAAATTGAATAATGCAGTAGTTGGCAGCAAGATGACAGTACTTGATAACATCAAATAGATTGAATGGCATACTTGATAAGGGAATAATACCTGCTCTCAGCTCTAACACAAAAGCTAAAGAAAGTCCAGTTTAAAAAAGCCATATTTTGGGGTGCACCTCGGCTCAGGATCTCTTGGAGGTCATGCTGATACACACTTTGTGTAACAACGATAACAATTAGGCGAAAAAATGATTTAAAAAATCTTGGTTTTTACAAAAAAATGTTAATAGAATGAACTTACGATAAAGTAGATGGGATTACAAACAGAGCACAAACCTAACTACATCCCTTCTACAAAATCTAACCATGAAAAATACAACTGCAGCACTGGTTGACACCAGGACTAACAGAAATGGAAGTTATTACTTGAGTTAGCTGATCAAACAACTTAGGTATTTGATTTATCTTATGTCAAGCAGACGGCCAAATGAGCACGAAACAACATATGAGAACCTGGTATTAATTGACAAAGACATCGTAGCTAGGGCTGCTGGAGCGGTTGGTTCATGAATAACAGGCAGACTAAGCTGACATATAAGACAAGTAACATGTAAGTAATAAGGAACCTAGTACATAAAGCATAAACACACGTGTTGTTAAGGCTTTTAATTTTCAGTCCGGACTCATCAATTTTTAGCGAACATATTCAAATAAAAAATAATATCTTCAACTTAAGTATACAACGCTGCTAGAAGGAAAAACAAAATGGCATAGTCAAATTTGCTATCTATTTTGGTTGCAAGATTAGATTTATTTTTCCTGGTAGCTATCTATTTTGCTGCAGCTATTTTATAATCCCTTACCCCCTTAAGCTCAATCAGTAATTTAGGCCCATCAGTTTTAGCACCAGATGGTGGCCTCAAACGGACAAGCACTGCAGGAGAAACCTATTCGTAATACAATGTAGATGCAGGAAGGGACATAAATTCAGTTAAAATAAAGCATGCACAATCCGAAACTAAATAGCAAGAGTAACATTTTACAACGGTTCTACAAACAGGGGAACATTGGAGAAAATTTAAAACACATGTCTGGACGGGTAACCATAGTTTCTAACATGCATGGCTGGATAATTTTCATAAGTAGTAGCCCCACGTGAACCAGGGATGCTAGGAAAATTAAAAGGCAACAGCTGAAAACTACATGGATTTTCTATCTACAAAAGCTAACTTCACACGCACATGGAAATTACTAAATCGGGCTACTGGTATGTAGACATCTTCTACTACAGTTCAACTAAAAAATAAAGAACATCACTGAATATTAATCAGTCGAGAGCAATATACTCAGGTAAATTCTAATACACAACTACTTCAATGAAATTTAAAGGAAAAAAAACATGCCAAGATTTTCTCTTGCTTAAACTGATAGTGGAAGTGTGTACTTAATAATTGTCTTGCTTTTCTGTACGAATTTTTCTGCCTGGTGAGTTATTAGGCACCTACTATAGTTGTAACAGAAATCCATTGGATGAACAATATACTTGTATAGCAGTGAGTGAAAGGAACAGAGAAGAAGGTGGTAACACAAGCTGTACCAGCAGTTTGGTACCTTACATGTCTGTCATCATTGGGATCAGGCCCAATTGGGCAGCTCTAGAGAGATTGTCGGTGCTCTAACCTGTTTAAACTTTGAGCAAGGCCTCGTATTTTGTCGTTGGGGACAAACCTAGGCAGAGAAAATTGTAAGAAAAGGAACAAATCAAGGGAAGTAAAGAAGAAAAACCATGCCATAAGTTTTTCTAGAAGATTTCCACAAATTCAGACAGGTATAAGTTAACAGTTTCATTATGTGATTAACTAAACACATGGCATGTACAAATTAAGGAGGGGACACAGAGAGGAGGCTGATTAATTTATACTACCAAATTTTTTTGTCATTCACCGTGCTCAAACAATTTGTTGAACTGTCACCATCAAATTTTGATTTCACTGAAGTCATTATGTGTCTAAATTCATAATTTGCTTCCATTTATACCTTTTATCTTTCTTGCATGAACCGAAAAAGAGAAGCGAAACGACATACATCATTTACAAATCAAGTAACCAAAGGAGAAGAGATGTTGGAGGAATACAATGAGCCGCACGCCACCATCCTCCTTAACCTTGACAAACCAAGGCCAAACAAAATGTTGCATGAGCCGGTGGAGGGCGACCAGGCTAAGGGCACAAATATCCCATCAATAGTAAAAATCTTATAAATGACATAAGAGACACCTCAACATAGTGCATCACAACAAAAAAGATTTTTAGAAGCCAAAACATGTCTTATGAATCTGGATCTAGGTATCGTCTGCATGAGGAGCAAATGAAGAAAGGTAAAAGAATTACCTTAATTAACCACATAAATTCAGTAGAGAAGAATTAACTTCTGCATGGAACAATTGGAATCAACCACCATGATTTTAATTGTCAATCTGGGTCAAACAAATGATAGGGACTAAGGAATCACAATCTCATTGAAAAACAATTGGATTATGATGAAAAATGGATCCTAGAAATAAATATTCTCATGTGAGAATATATTGGAACTCACATCTTATTATTCTGGACACACTAATGCATGTTGATCCCTTTGCTTCTTGACGATATCATCGACCCTGACCATGCACCTACAATACATGAAAACAACAAAACATGGGAAGAACAAAAAGAAAGATCCCCAACTTGCAGTACATTTAAAACTTCAAAAAGGTCCAAGCAGTACCTGCTCGAACATCAAGATATGGGCTCATCTTCTACTGAACTTTATCTTCCTCCTTTAGAATATAGCTGCACCGAAAAACCAGTGGGTGAATTCAAATAAGCAACCAAAAAACGGAAATGCAAGATATAGTTGATGTCAAGAGAAAGATATGTTCTAACTTACAAGTCCCTAATTTCACCGATGACATACATAATTTGGAGGCACATGGATCTGACCCAGTCAAGTTCCTGGAAGATGATGAAACATAGTATCTAATTATGATAAAATGAACAATCCCTAAACATATGGGTAAAATCAACACACATGACTTACCACAACATTGTAGCCTTTCTTCTCTCCCTGTCAAACAAGAAGAACACAGAGAGGTGAGAGTTTTTGTGTTGCGTGTAACTGTGCAGCTTTTCTCTTCTTTCTTCCTTTTATTCAACAGGGAAACAAACGTGCTAGATCTCAAGATGCCCACAATGCGGACGTGCCATCCCACGTGCACGCAACGATATGATCGGGTCAAACATAGGACCAAATCCTAGTCTATCCGATGCTAGAAATTAGCTGAACATAAACTGAACCTAACTGTCGAATTGGATATGAGGTAGTTACCATCAGATACCAATGTTCAGATCATCCATCCTATGATGAACTTGCACATAACTATTCACAAGGTAAGAGATACTAAGAAAAACAAGTATACTTTGTAAAGTTGAAAAAGAGGTATCTCGAAAAAATAATGCTACGCTTCAATAGCTATTGGCACATGTATCAAAATCTCAAGATGTAAGCAAAAAAGTACACTGCATACACAGCCTGTAGGTCTATAGCAAAAAATACACTGCATACACAGCCTGTAAGTGAACACACACCCACACGCAAACAAATAGACAATTCGACTAACCTGTAGGTCAACAACAGCCCCGAATAACCATTCTCGCGAACGGCGTAGTTGGGATCATGAGGCGGTAGATGAGGCTGAAACTGATTCAGTCGGAGGAGGAGAGGGTCATGGCACTCTCGCTGGACATGGTGACAGCTAAGGGCGGCGGAGGTCAATCTCAGGCAAGGAAACTGCTGCATCTGTGTCCAGATGTCTATAACTGGATGATCCAATTCTTTAGCAACAGCTATGCATGCATGTGCATAAGTGCCATCAGCTTCATTTGTTCTATCAGGCTGTCTTGAAGGGCCATTATCTCCATACATGTCTCTGCATGGAAATGTGGAATAAGCTCGGTTTTCTCACGAATCAGCTTTGCCAAAAGGCATAATTTCTAATATATGCTTGAAAGGAATATTTGGGCCACATCACAGGCCACCAAGTGGCAAGTGGAGAACTGGATATACATAGATCCTAATAGAACGCCCCCACAATGTTGAAATGTGCATGCTCTTGAATGAAAATTGAGTCAACATATAAGGAACTCTTCCACTCATGGAATATATGACCAGGAGACTGAAATCATACTTGTATGGCAAGTTGTAACAGTTCAGTCTGCTAGCACGTGCTTGGTTATTGACACCTTCTTTAATGCATATCTTTAATGCATATCGACAAACCATCTTCTACTTTTTCATACTAATAAAAAGTCTTATGGCGCACATTTACTTATGGATTCAGACACTGCTCATATAAACAATTCTTAAATTGCGAATTTAGACACTGCTGATCTTGTTGCATCTTTTTTCTCAGAACATATTCAGTTAGTGCATCAGCACCTAGTTATGTAGCATATTCATTGATTTCTTCATCCAAAGACTGCAACTTCTTATTAGGCTGACAATATAATGAATATGTAGGTATCACCGATTAGAGATTGTTTTTTAGCACTGTATTGATGCTACAAATTTAACCTTGTTCATGTATAAGCTTATGTATAGCCTAATGACCACAACAGTAGATAGCTACGCACCTGCCACTGCTCTCTGAAGAATGCATCTTTTGTACTCAAGTCACACTTTTGTATAAACACCTTCAGGCTACAAATGAAACTTCAAAGCTACAAAACATCACAAGAATTACTGAGTCGATCTGTAGCATATCTTTTCCATGGGGGGCATCTATAACAATGATAAATATAAACCATGAGGAGCTTTGGATCAAATATATGTCAAATTGTTACGTAGGGATCATCAATAGACCATAAAATACCAAAATGCACGACCGATCCTTGAATCATTCAAGCTTCTTAAAATAAAAGCACCAATATCTAACGGAGAAAGAGGCATGTTACAGTCATTGTTTACCTCCGAGCTAAGAAACACCTAGATCTGTAATTCTACAAGAAGACTACCGCATCTCCTTCAAATGTGTGAGATCTGCAGAAAGAGAAGTATTGTTAAAATTTGAGGAATATGATATGTTGTATAGATTCCTTATAACTACTGTTCAAAATTCCATCCTATCCAGAGAATGTGTATAAGTCCGACACACACTCTATGATATATGAAAGAAGATAATATGAGGAAACAAATAGTTGTGTTGCTACCTGACAAATATTTGATATCTGAATCCGTGATGTAGTTACAATATTCTAATGCTAGAAATCCAACAATTGCTTCTTGCACACCAACTGAAGCTACAAATCCTACAGAAGATTAGCATGTCACCGATACCAATTGACTCTCTGCAATATATAGGAAGATGTTGTGAGGCGAGGAAACACACACATAGCACATATATAGGAAAGGGAAATGGAAATAAAATTAACATGGCGGAGAGCTCTTGTTGATGCAGATTTGGAAAGCACATTGGTAAATAGAATATATGCAATCTCTTAATCTATCTATACCTAATAATAAAGGAGCTAACGTTTCCTTGATTTGGTCCGTCAATTTACGCTTTCGTCCAACTAACTTTACGTGTTCGTCCGTACCAGAAGATAGGCTGGGTCTCGAGCTGGAAGGTATGGATTGATGATACAGACAAGGTATGGATTGATACGGCAAGAACTCCTCCGGACAATCCGTGCCGGACAATCCGTGCCGAACTCCGCCTCGGAATTCAGTGGAGACATCTACTCGTCCAGAGAACCTTATTTATGCACACGCCCTCCTCGATCAATCGAAGCCTAGACAAAAAAATTCTCGCGTACTAATAGACAGACTAGACGCAGCACGGCAACTTTGCTCGAACGCGATCGATACCTGATGGACCTCATATAGGTTTCCACAAGATCGTCCCCAACTTTGTATCAGGTGGTTTATTTACTAAACCTTGATTGGTTTGGCCGCCACGCTAGATCAAACAAACACTATACTCGGCCTGTCGGCCAGCGGCGGCTCAACATGGCAGCGACAACGATGAGAGCAGGCACTGGAGACGGTCAGGGCGATGTTAAGCTGCTCGAGGAGGCCACGTGCCTACGCCGTCGCCGACTCGCCATGGCAAGCAACAACGAGTTCTAGGCCGAAGAAGAGAACGACTAGGGAACTATGGGTTGGAGCCGGACACGAGCACGACGATGGGCAGCTCGAGCTGCCGACAACGCCGGCGGTCGCCATGGGCCATGGCGAGCGACTGCGAGAGGAGGGATTGGAGCAGGAAGGTACGACGTCGTCGGGCCGTTCTAGGAAGCCACGCCGCCGGCGCCTCGCGACAACGGGTGCTACGGTGAAGATGAAAACGAGTGCTACGTCGGGCTGCTCGATGAGGCTGAGGCGACGCCGCCAGCGTTGCCCCGTCTAGGCCGGGCTGTGAGCCTGCGACGTTGCGGTTGCTGTGCGCACTCCGCGCGTCACCGGCCCCTGCCACCCGCTACATGGCAAGTCCAAGAGGGACACGAGGCCAGCTCTCTCCTTCCCAACCCTGAGAAACGACTTCGCGGGATCTTCCAGAGTCCTGGCCGTGGCCAACCTCGACGAGGTGGTTGCGAAGTTTCATTGCGACGGCGACGCAACACAAGGTGAGCCTCCCATGCATGATGGCCAGGAAGCTAGCTAGCTACCGCAAACTCTTTGGCTAGATCGGATGACACCAGCTTTTGATCCATTCATTGGGAGGCTACCAGAAGCTGGTACGAAAAGAAACCAGAGTTGGAGAGAGACGTTACTGGGAAAGTACTCCCATGCATGATGGCCAGGAAGCAGCTCCTGTCAGTTCAATCGTAGAGGCAGCTTGCAGACGTAGCTAGATATTCAGTCTGAAGATGAGTTAGATAGAAAAATAAAGATAGAAGTGTACTGCAATCGACTGGACGTCGCCTTTGCTAGGGTTGCCCGGAGCCTATTTTGGAGGACGCGCAGGTCACTCTTGCGGCAGATTTGGGAAGCTACAAGCAGCGCACCAGACATAGGAGCCAATGATGGTTATCAATTTTGTTAAAAAATCAATTTTGTTACATAATCAACCCTCTTAATTCCTGAAACAGGTACAACATCTCATTCTCATTTGCTTAAAGCAGTCTCGGCATTACCAAATCATCTTCATGGATACAGTTACATATAGTATTTTAACTTGATGATTACGAGAAGAACATAACATAGATATTTTCTAAAACTCATCTTAGCCTTGTGCAGTCTGAGTTTTAGTTCAAACTGAAGCAAGAAATAGCCGTACTACCTGCACCTAATGGAGTAAAATATGTGCACATGTGCATGTGGAATTAATCCATTTTTTTACTGTCTTTGCATTAAGAATAGAGAAAAATATATCTAATAATGACAGTTGGGCTGTCACGAAAAGAAACAGTAAGCAAAGAAACACCAAAATTGTTGTACAAAAATAGAGCCAGTTGCATCACCTTTTCTATCCTAATATTTCTATGTATTTACTCCATACACTTAGCATATTAAAACTTCATGGATGGAAGCCCTCTTCATAAGCATAGTTTTTTTTTATTGTGGTCACATGCATATAGTTACCCTAATTAGTTATTTCTTTTTTTCAGCATGTTTGCATTGACTCATGTCCAATTTGTGGTGAAGTAGGTCAAATTTCCGTCATTTCATAGGTTTTACCATATATGCATATTGTGCATAATAGATTTTTAATTATTATTCTAGCTCTTAATATGTTGTCACTCATGGCAACTACAGAACACACAAAAAGGGTGCAATTAATAGAGGACATGGACATTTATATGTAAGGGGATGGAGGGTTCATGAGTCTTACTCCATCCATTCTAAAATAGGTGTCGCAATTTTATCTAGAACGGAGGTAGTACTTATTTGACTAGAGCTTTGTGTGGTGTTTTTTCCTCTCATCGCAACGCACGGGCATTTTCCCTAGTCTATATATACCTAATAATAAAGAAAGAAGTGTTTCCGTGGTTTGGTCCGTTGGTTTCGGTCGTCCGTCCCGTGTGCGTTTGGTTTCGTACGTCGCGTTTGACTGTTAGAATCGGTTCCACACAGGATAGGATCGATCCAATCTGTATAACTGTCAAGGACCGTGTACAAGGCGATGTCCTGGACGGCCCCGTCTAGCATGCACCGGCCAGCCCGAGCGAACCCACCAAACCAGTTTTCCGTTCAACTACACCTCTCAATTGTATCACATATAGTCGTGCTTGGTTAGGTTTACTTTTTATTATAATCCGCCTCCCGTCAATCTGTACCCTGCGGTCTATTTCTTTCTTCCTCATGATCTCGATCAGAATTTGTCATATGCTGTTGATTAGCCAACACGATGGCGTCCAAGCAGATCTCAAGGACGGACTTGAGGCGTGCACAGGAAACTACACTCAGATGGCCTGGAAGAAGGCGTTCCCCAAAGCCTGTACGATTGGAAGGCGACAGCACTCGCGTATTCAACTTCCGCGCTTGCAGCTGAGGTTCTCGAGCAGACGCCAGTCACGCCACGCATCTGGAGATCCACGCCTTCGTCATCTACATGATCGCAAGGGATGGCCCCGCACTCGCCCGGTTCGTGGAGCACGCCAAGGACACGGGTGCACGGTACCGGTGCACGACTGCTACATGGCGTTTGCTTTCAACCTTGGCGAGACGATAAGAACGCCGAGGATCTTGTGCTGTACAGAACTTGGACACGGTGCGCGGACAAAAACGAGTGCGTGCCGCGCTCACGGACGTGGCCATGTGCTGGCGCTCTGGAATCCGGAGCAGGACGAACAAGTGATGGCCCGGCCGGTCGTTGCACGGAAGAGGAACATGGCGGCGAGGTGCTGGCGAGCTCGGACAGAGGGCTATGCGGCGAGCTTAATTACGTCGACCGGCTGGTCATGGACGTACGGCATGGCGCGAGAACGTATCCCATGAAACCATTGAATCTATGAACCCGCTGCACCAACAGAATATGGGCCTTTGGATCGAAAATAGAGGGGCAGGATCTTGTTAGGAGTTGGGCTGGTGGGACATTTTAGGAACATGACCTTGTAGACTCATTGAATCTAGCAAACTGAGCCAAACAATCTCAGATCCTCCCCAAAAACCGTCGCTCTCTCTCCTCGCCTGGTCTTCTTCCTTTCTCCAGTCCCAACTGCTATGGATCCAGAGCCGCCGGAGGCCACCCTTCACCGCCGCACATCGCCGAGAGGCCTCCCGACTCGGCAACTTCCAAACAGGGCCGCGACATAGCGTGTGTTGCCTTCCCTAGCTCGCGGACCAGGGGCTCCCCAAACTCGGGCTCGACGAGCTCCGCCTGCGCGTCGACCTTGCCAAGACGCGGCCACACTGCACCGTATCATTCTACCTGCGGTATGACCACGGTGACTGGTAATGCAAAGTGGTGATACAAGAATCTGTCATAATCAGATGCTCTGTCTCTCTGTTCTGCATGTATGTCTTTCGATTCACACCTGTAGCTGCAAGGTTGTGTATGGAGAATGATTAATCCGTGGAGGAGGGGATGTGGTGTACTCTATTAGCGATAAAAACCCAATGACAATCTCGAATTTTTTTTATTTCAACCTCGAACAAAATAAGAACATCATGTGCGCTTCTCACTGCTTTTGTCATACACATCCTGCCCCCTTTTAATTTTGGAAAATCCCAATCGATAATCCAACAAGGAACTTGGAATAATCTTTATGAAGACCTAGAACTAGAAATATGAGTACTGCAAGTGGTCAATCTGAATGTGCAGGGGAGAGAGAAAACTGCCGATGGCAGAGGGAGAGAGACGAACTGGATTAAGGGGGCATCTTTTTTCTGTATTTAAAGATACTATGAGGTCACCTTTGCAAATGTATCAACGGCCCACCTCATAAATGGATCCTGTCCCTTGCTTTTTAATCCAACAACTCATGTGCAAAGGGTGCAGCTGGTGCATGAGTTTATCCGTTTCACTAGATACGTTCTCGGCATGGCGCTTCACACGAGGGCGGCGTTGAGACGTGCTGGAGGGAGGCGCGACCTCGCGGGCGAGAATGGTGGTGACCGGCCGTGCTTGACCCTAGCCAGCTCACCTGGTGCGCGGCATTGAGATGCTCAAGGTTCTGCTGCTCGGCCATATCCACCAGTGCATCAACAGCGTCATAAGGGCATCTCCAACCGCGCGACCCAAACGGACACGCTGGGCCGTCCGTTTTAGGCCGTTTGGGTTGCCGCCCGGACACGCGGACAGCGCCCCGCGTCCGCGTGTCCATTTGGGTCGCGCGCTGCGCCCAACGCGCGGACGCATCGCATAATCCGAAAAACACGAAAACAAAAGAAAAAAGGCAAATTTAAAAGAAATTTGATTAAAACATATGCCCTATTTTGGGCAAATTTATACATAGCCCTATTTTGGGCAAATAACTAACAAAAGAAGCCTCTATATGGGCTTTTAAATTTAAACTAATATAAAAAACCCTCTATTAGGGTTTGGTCGGCGGCGCGGTGGCCGCCGGTGCGCCGCCTAGCCCCTGTGGGCGTCGTCGGCGACGTCGTCGTCGTGGACGACGTCCCCGGCGGCGACGCGCCGTTGTGGCCGGACCGCGCCGGGACTCCGGCCACGGAGACCACGGGGCCTCCTCCCGGGCCGAGCGGGGGTCCGGAGCCACCCGAGGCCGCGGCGGCGCACGGAGCGGCCGCCTCCTCCCCGAGGCGCCGCTCCTCTCCGCCGGCGCGGCGCCCGGCCTCCCGGCGCCGCCGCCGCTCCGCGCGGCGCCCGTCCTCCCGCCGCCGCCGCTCCCCGGCGGCGCTCCGCCGTCCGGCGCGGCGCCTGGCCTCCTCCCGCCGCGCCGCCTCCTCCTGCTCCCGTAGCGCCTGGCGGGCCTGGGCGTAGAGCTCCCAGCCCTCCGCCTCCTCGACCTCCCGCCGCGCCGCCTCCTCCATCTCGGAGGTGCGAATGGCCGCATGGAGGTGCGGCCATTGCGCCTCCTCCTCCGCCGCCGAGATCATCAGCGCGGCGCGGAGGTCCGGGTCCTCCTCCGAGGACTCGGGCTTCGGCTTGAGGAGGAGAGGCGGCGGTTGCGGCAATGCCGCACCACCGGGGGCGGCCTCTCCGATGTGGAGGCCGCCTGGGTTTCTTCCCGCAGCCCGCAGCGCCGGCGGGCGACGGCGGCTGCTGCTCGCCTCGTCGTCGTTGGCGAACCGTCGCTTGGCCATGGCGGCGGTTTCGCTGCGGGGAGTGGAGTGGACTGGAGTGGAGGGCCGGATCCCCTCCGGTCCCCATTTAATAGTCTCCCCGGTCACCGACGAGTGGGCCCAAGGGAGACGAGGCGACCAGCGCGCGGACGCGAGCGGACGGCGCGTGCCATCCGCGGCCATGCAAACCTAGCCCAGATTTGGGCCGGGTTTGCGTCGTTCCGGACGCCGCGGCTGTCCGCTTTTGCGGTGCGTCCTCGCGCTGGGCTGCGTTTTTGTCCGGCTCGACTCAAACGGACGCACGGGCGCGATTTGGGTCGCGCGGTTGGAGATGCCCTAATAAGCCGTAGCGACGCATATGTCGTGCCGGCCATCACTGCCCGAGCGGTGCCTAGCTCAATGTCGCATTGATGGCGTCGACATTACAAATTGCCACTCCACGATCAAACATACGCCCACGAGTTTCTCCTAGCACGAGGCATCGTGCATGCTGACGCTGACATGTACGTTCAAGAACTGCACGTTCTCTTCTTCCTCTATGCAACGTTCACAGCTTCGGATCAGTTTTCCTCTTATCCTCTGTTATGTATCAGGTCAGATCATTTTTTTTTCTCCCGTTATCTCTAATGTATCAGGTCTTATGTAGTCATATATATACAAGGAAAAAGGACGGACAGATTTAGCTGATGTAGACGAGGCATGTCCACCGTAAGAATCTCGGTCTTTGTAAAAATATATAAATTTATTAAAATTTGTTATGAATTGCATGCAATCTCTTTAATATTTGTTTTGATTGTAATTTAGCATATCATATTTCTAATGATATGAAAGGAAAAATAAAATGAAAACAAATTTATTTTACCATAAAAATTACATCATGCGTCCCAAAGTAAAAGTAAAACATCTAATACTACCACATAATGGGAGTGAATTATTTAGTGAATTGTAGACACTTGTTTGTTTAATTTATACCCGTTGCAACGCACGGGCACTTCTGCTAGTTTTGTTAAAGAACAAACTAATAACAAAACATATTAGAGAGGTTGCCAGAGTTGGAAAATTCACTACTCAAATAGAATATATGCCTCAGACTTGATAATTTCTTAAACAATCCTAATTTCCTAAACATCTACCAGGCTGCATGGTAAATTTGAAATATATAAAAATAAGCAAAAATACGTGTGCATATAGCTGCAGTGATTCTGTACATTTATCTTAGCTAGGACTTTCATCAAACACCTTGTATACCCATATAAAAATGGATCTGCACAAACAAAGATGAGATTTTCTAGGGTTCCTCCACTTTTACCTCAACCTTGAGGAGGGAGAGGAGGCACAATAGTGCGAGGGGCGACCTGCTCTCCTCCCTGCAACGTTTCTTTGAGGGAGAGGGAGAGGGAGAGGGAGAGAGAGAGAGAGAGAGAGATGTGGAGAGAGGTGGGACGGGGAGAGAGAACCTGCACTCTTCATCTCCTTGGGCTGGTCCCTCTCCCCACGGCCAGGCCAGGACGCGGGCGCGCGCTCACGCGTGGGACGGCAGCGAGCTGGAGCAGCGGCAGCTCCGTGGGCGACGAAGGAACCGGGGCGAGGAGATACGCACTGGATTGGGGGCTAGGGTTTGACGGGGATTGGGCGAGAAGCCCTTTTTGTCTCACTGCGGGAGATTTTTTGTCCGGCCCAATCTTCGTGCACCGAAGCCAACCACACTTGCGGCTACCGACGGATGGGCCCAGACGCTAGTAGGGCCCAGGACCAGCCTCAGATGGGTAGGACACGGCCGTTGCATGGACTTACCTAGCAGCTCTAAGCCAACAATCAACGAACGAGATTCGTTAGCAGAAAGATCGGACGGCTCGCGTGCGCTGAGCGCTGTGAGGCCCCCTATGGGGGGGGGGGGGTCATATATACCTTCAGATTTTGGCCCAAATGCAGGATGCCACACGTTCTATCTAAATGTGAATCCAATTCATAGACTTGAGCATCAAGGTGAACCCTATTTGAGAATTTTTGTGTCCATTAGCGCCCGGACACGTACCCCTTCTCCTCCTTCTTGCTACTTCTGAGTCTGGCCTCTTTTCGTTGGTGTGAATTGTAGAAGACAACAAGCGAGGGAGGGTGCAACCATGCGATCGCTAGAGAAGAGGCTAACCTCGCCGGAGATGGAACTTAGGGTATCAGGTAAGGAAGGTTTTTCGCAATGGAACTTAGGGTTTTAGGTGTTAGGGCGAGTAGAGGAAGGTCGGGGGCGGCGGTGGCGTGAGTGGGTCGAGCATAGTGTTGCCCCAAGGGAGCCCAACAGTAGCACCGGGTGGGGTGGGGTGGGGTGGGGGTAGCGGGGGAGCATGCAGTTGCGGCCGATAGTGATGGTGGGGGAATTGCGGGGACGATAGACTATCGAGGTGGCCGAAGTAGGAGAAGATGAAGCAGGGGTGCATGTCACGTTCATGTGTGTACACTGCATCAGATTCAAAGAAGTGAGAGGCATCGAAATGCTAAATAATTGATATGGGAGAAATGAAGAGGCATGCTGAAAATGCATATGAAGACATGCCGATCACTGTTTCACCAGACCCGTTCACAGTCGCCTGTTTTTTTATAAAGGTTGCTAAATTAATTAAAAGATTTAAACATTACACATGGCCTCTACATAAGTCAGATGCACACAACCATTCCAATCCAAGAGTTACAATAAAAAAAACTTAGCCTCTCAACAAAACAAGTAATCATGGTAGAAACTTTGAAAGCGTCTACCGGGATGGAAGACCAATCCGAAGATTACGCTACCATCTATGAAAGGTAAAAATATCCCTCTCTACATCCTCCAAACATGTAGATACATCCATAAACAGGTCTGACGCTCCACACGCTCTAGAGACGACGATGAACGAACTGTAGTGGTGCACCGGCAGATGACCTGCATAAGGTTACATTTTTATCATTAAAAACCTTGTTAGTTATACATAGTCATGCAGACCAAATAACCGCAATCGCTCCTATCATGATAAGTAGCTTAGACCTATGATCCACACCATTGAGCCAATTACCGAAAATATTCGCAATGTTTCGTGGTGGTTATAAGGTAGAACCTATCTGAATGGCAAACCATATAGATCTAGAAAATTTACATTGGTTGAATAAGTGTTTTATAATCTCGTCTTGATGATAAAAGCCACACGTTGAGGTTATCTTTGGTAAAAATTACACCTCGTTATCACGTAAAATCTTAGTTTTAGAAAGGATTTTTATCTTCTAAATTTTCTTATTATTATCAATTGGCATCTCTAGTTGAATTAATACTTTGTACATAGAATTTACCGAAAATCTTCCACTCTCATATAGATTCATCGAAATTCATCGGACCCTACGTTAAATGGATCAAAGTGAGATGATGTAGCAAAACATTTCAAGATCGATGCCAACCTAAGTCCAATAAAACTCCTTTTGAACGATATATTAGGTGATAAAATTTTCAACACCTTAACAAGCATATCATCTTTGTAACTCGTACAATATTAATTATACAATACCGGATAATGCTCACAGTCACCAGTGGCGCTGCGCGCTAGGTCGATATCGGTCTCAAGGTTCAACAGTGCGGGAATTCCTTTAAATAAAAAGGTTCAACAGTGCGGCGATAACTTCAACAGTCATCGCTAGTGTGGCCGCAGCGACAGTTTCGCTCGCTCGTATTTCAACGTGGATTTGATGGTAAATGATGCGTGCCATGCTTAGAGCATGTCTAACAAAACCCTCAAACTAGTCAAACCGTCAAAATAACTGTCAGTTTAAGGGTTGAGGCAAAAAAGAAAGGGCACAGATCAGAGCCCTTAAAACTGTAAACCCTCAAAAAAATTTGGAGGCCGAACCCTTAACTTGGATCCCAATCTGCAGCAGTGAGGGTTCGTAGCAAATTTTCAGGTCGAGCCCTCGCTCGGTCAAACCCCACGCGCGCGAGGGATTTTTCCCAACTGCTCCCGCCCCCTTCCGTCCGCGCCGTCGGCCCATGGAGGCCGGCCAGCCCCCGGCGACCTTCTCCGCGCCACCCGCCGCCGTCCCCGCCCACGGCCCCGCCCCCAACGCTTCCGCGCCCGCCCCGGCCCCGCCCCGCGCCTCGACCGATGCTGCGGTGGCGGCGATGGTCGCCGCGACCCACGTCGGGCAAAAACGGAGGCGGGCGGGCACCCACCTCCTGCCGGCGACCCCCTCCGCGCCGCCCGTCCCCGTTCCCGCCCCCAAGAAGGCCAAACCGGCCGGGAAGCCGGCGAAACTGGCCGCGCCCGCCCCGCCCACAAGCCGTCTCCCGCGCGCAAGGAGAAGTAGCTCGCAAGGAGGAATAAGGGGGCAGACCCGCCACTGCCACCGCCACCGGAAGTTGAGAATAATCAAAAGGGAGAAATCCAATGCGAACTTTCTCCTTAGACCTTTGTACAGGCGGCATAGAGGTACCCCTTTGTGACACTTGGTTGAAACATATGCTATGCAATGATAATCCATGTTAATCCAACCTAATTAGGACAAGGTGCGAGCACTATTGGTATACTATGCATGAGGCTTGCAACTTATAGGATGTCTTATACATAACACATATGCTTTATTACTACCGGTGACAAAATTGTTTATATGTTTTCAAAATGAAAAGCTCTAGCACAAATATAGTAATCCATGCTTCCCTCTGCGAAGGGCCTATCTTCTACTTTATTGTTGAGTCAGTTTACCTACTTCCTTCTATCTCAGAAGCAAACACTTGTATCAACTGTGTGCATTGATTCTTACATGTTTACTTATTGCACTTGTTATATTACTTTGTGTTGACAATTATCCATGAGATAAATATGTTGAAGTTGAAAGCAACCGCTGAAGCTTATATCTTCCTTTGTGTTGCTTCAATGCCTTTACTTTGAATCTATTGCTTTATGAGTAACTCTTATGCAAGTCTTATTGATGCTTGTCTTCAAAGTATTATTCATGAAAAGTCTTTGCTATATGATTCATTTGTTTACTCATTATCTTCACCATTGCTTCGAATCGCTGCATTCATCTCATATGCTTTACAATAGTATGATCAAGATTATGATAGCATGTCACTTCAGAAATTATCTTTGTTATCGTTTACCTACTCGAGGGCGAGTAGGAACTAAGCTTGGGGATGCTTGATACGTCCCAAACGTATCTATAATTTCTTATGTTCCATGCTACTTTTATGATGATACTCACATGTTTTATACACATTATATGTCATTATTATGCATTTTCCGGCACTAACCTATTGACGAGATGCCGAAGAGTCAGTTGCTGTTTTCTGCTGTTTTTGGTTTCAGAAATCCTAGTAAGGAAATATTCTCGGAATTGGACGAAATCAACGCCCAGGATCTTATTTTTCCACGAAGCTTCCAGAAGACCGAGGGAGAAACAAAGTGGGGCCACGGGGCGCCGCCACACTAGGGCGGCGCGGCCAGGCTTGGGCCCGCGCGGCCCTAGCGTGTGGGGCCCCCGTGCCTCCTCCGACTCCGCCCTTCCGCCTACTTAAAGCCTTCATCGCGAATACCCCAGTACCGAGAGCCACGATACGGAAAACCTTCCAGAGACACCGCCCCCGTCAATCCCATCTCGGGGGATTCAGGAGATCGCCTCCGGCACCCTGCCGGAGAGGGGAATCATCTCCAGGAGGGCTCTTCATCGCCATGATCGCCTCCGGATCGATGTGTGAGTAGTTCACCCCTGGACTATGGGTCCATAGCAGTAGCTAGATGGTTGTCTTCTCCTCGTTGTGCTATCATGTTAGATCTTGTGAGCTGCCTATTGAAGGAGATATGCCCTAGAGGCAATAATAAAGTGGTTATTATTTATATCTTTATGTTTATGATAAATGTTTATATATCATGCTATAATTGTATTAACCGAAACATTAGTACATGTGTGATATGTAGACAAACAAAGAGTCCCTAGTATGCCTCTTAACTAGCTTGTTGATTAATGGATGATTAGTTTCATAATCATGAACATTGGATGTTATTAATAACGAGGTTATATCATTGTATGAATGATGTAATGGACACACCCAATTAAGCGTAGCATAAGATCTCGTCATTAAGTTATTTGCTATAAGCTTTCGATACATAGTTACCTAGTCCTTATGACCATGAGATCATGTAAATCACTTATACCGGAAAGGTACTTTGATTACATCAAACGCCACTGCGTAAATGGGTGGTTATAAAGGTGGGATTAAGTATCCGGAAAGTATGAGTTGAGGCATATGGATCAACAGTGGGATTTGTCCATCCCGATGACGGATAGATATACTCTGGGCCCTCTCGGTGGAATGTCGTCTATGTCTTGCAAGCATATGAATAAGTTCATAAGAGACCACATACCACGGTACGAGTAAAGAGTACTTGTCAGGAGACGAGGTTGAACAAGGTATAGAGTGATACCGATGATCAAACCTCGGACAAGTAAAATATCGCGTGACAAAGGGAATTGGTATCGTATGTGAATGGTTCATTCGATCACCGAAGTCATCGTTGAATATGTGGGAGCCATTATGGATCTCCGGATCCCGCTATTGGTTATTGGTCGGAGTGAGTACTCAACCATGTCCGCATAGTTCACGAACCGTAGGGTGACACACTTAAAGTTGGATGTTGAAATGGTAGAACTTGAATATGGAATGGAGTTCGAATATTTGTTCGGAGTCCCGGATGAGATCCCGAACATCACGAGGAGTTCCGGAATGGTCCGAAGAATAAGATTCATATATAGGAAGTCATATTCCAAGTTTGGAAATGATCCGGTGCATTTATGGCAGGTTCTAGAAGGTTCTAGAAAAGTCCGGAAGAAATCACCATGGAAAGTAGAGTCCCGGAGGGACTCCACCTTGCATGACCAGCCAACCCTAAAGGGGAGGAGTCCAAGGTGGACTCCCCTAGGGTGGCCGGCCAACCCACCTCAAGGAAAGGTGGGAGTCCCACCTTGGGTAGGACTCCCTCCTTGAGTAGGTTTCCCACATATGGGAGGTTTTAGTGTTGGGGTCTTATTCGAAGACTTGGACTAGAACTCTTGGTGCTTCCACCTATATAATGAGGGGCATAGGAGAGGGGGCTGATCACTTCAAGCCTCAGCCTTGGCCGCACCCCTTAGAGGGCCGGCGCCCAACCCCCTCTCTCCCCAAACCCTAGCGGTCTCTCTCCTCCACCACATCCCGCACGCTTAAGCGAAGCTCCGCCGGATTTCTCCACCACCACCGACACCACGCCGTCGTGCTGTCGGATTCAAGAGGAGCTACTACTTCCGCTGCCCGCCGGAACGGGGAGGTGGACGTCGTCTTCATCAACAACCGAACGTGTGACCGAGTACGGAGGTGCTGCCCGTTCGTGGCGCCGAAACCGATCGTGATCAAGATCTTCTACGCGCTTTTGCAAGCGGCAAGTGAACGTCTACCGCAGCAACAAGAGCCTCATCTTGTAGGCTTTGGAATCTCTTCAAGGGTTAGTCTCGTTCATCCCCTCGTTGCTCCCATCTTCTAGATTGCATCTTGGCTTGGATTGCGTGTTCGCGGTAGGAAATTTTTTTGTTTTCTATGCAACGTTATCCTATAGTGGTATCAGAGCCAGGTCTATGCATAGATGGTTGCACGAGTAGAACACAATGGTTTTGTGGGCGTTGATGCTCTTGTTATCTTTAGTTTGAGTACTTTGCATCTTTGTGGCATAGTAGGATGAAGCGGCTCGGACTAACTTTACATGACCGCGTTCATGAGACTTGTTCCTCGTTCGACATGCAACTTGTATTGCATAAGAGGCTTTGCGGGTGTCTGTCTCTCCTACTATAGTGAAGATTCAATTTACTCTTCTATTGACAACACTAGTATCACCGTTTTGGTTCATGTTCGTAGGTAGATTAGATCTTACTCGAAAACCCTAAACCACGTAAAATATGCAAACCAAATTAGAGACGTCTAACTTGTTTTTGCAGGGTTTGGTGATGTGATATGGCCATAATGTGATGATGAATATGTATGAGATGATCATTATTGTATTGTGGCAACCGGCAGGAGCCTTATGGTTGTCTTTAATTTCATGTTGAGTAGTTTTTCAAAGTAGTTGTAATAGTTGCTACATGAGGTGAACAACCATGAAGACGGCGCCATGAACCTTGACGCTACGCCGACGATGATGGAGATCATGCCCGTTGATGATGGAGATCATGTCCGTGCTTTAGAGATGAAGATCGAAGGCGCAAAGACAAAAGGGCCATATCATATCACATATGAACTGCATGTGATGTTAATCCTTTTATGCATCTTATTTTGCTTAGATCGCGACGGTAGCATTATAAGATGATCCCTCACATTAATATCAAGATAATAAAGTGTTCTCCCCTAGTATGCACCGTTGCACAGTTCGTCGTTTCGAAGCATCTCGTGATGATCGGATGTGATAGACTCAACGTTCACATACAACGGGTGTAAGCCATGTTGCACACGCGAAATACTTGGGTTTGCTTGACGAGCCTAGCATGTACAGACATGGCCTCGGGACAACGGAAACCGAAAGGTTGAACACGAGTCATATGGATGATATGATCAACATGTTGATGTTCACCATTGAAGCTACATCATCTCACGTGATGATCGGTTTTGGTGTAGTGGATTTGGATCGTGTACCATTTAACAACTATGAGGGATGTTGTATTAAGTGGGAGTTCATTAGTAATTAGATTAAAACATGAACTAATTATCATAAACATAGTCCGAGTAGTATTTTGAATTAATTTTGTAGTATTGGCATCCGTTTTCTACCATGCGCTAGTCTTGTTATTGAGATAGAAATACTCGTTAAAATCTGACAAGAAACTTTACGGATTGGTACCGTATTGTTAAAGAATCAAGAATTGATTAAGTCCTATTGCAAACTTTTAGTAAACCTCACATTGTTGATTCAAAGAGCTATGGTTTCAATTAGTACCTAAAGTTTTCTTGTCTCCGTCAAACTTGAAGTTCAAATTTGTTTGAAAAGTAAGGAGCTGAAAATTTAGTTTTCAGAAAGAATCAAGGTATGAGATATATGTGATATCTAAGACCTTATTGCAAGATGATAGAATATAATTTGGTGAGACTACATAAACTCATAAGTTTTATGGGAATGTATGAAGGTTGAAGACGCCAGGTGTCACAATCCTCCAACTATTGGGGCACTAACGATATTCGCATATCCATGAAGTTATCATCCTTAGTATGCACCGTTGCTAAGACTCGTCGTATCGAAGCATCACGTGATGATCGGGTGTTATAGATTCTACGTGTGCATACAACGGGTGCAAGCCAGATTTGCACATGCGAATACTGAGGTTAAACTTTATGAGCCTAGCATGTACGTGACATGGTCTCAAAAAGTTGTCATGAATTGATGGATAAAATTATGAGTGAAATTGTTCATCGTATTACAAAGTTACTAATAAGTGAAATCTAGAACACTTGTCATATGATGATCAACTTCAAAGTAAGAACCTCAAGGTTATTGGTATTTGACCAACAAACCTAGAAGTTATTGATGTTGAAGTGTTTTTCTGAATAATGAGGAAAGCTAAAAGAGAAATTGCAAAAGATATTTTGGCAAAAGAAAAGAAAAGACTAGAAAGTCTAGCTCATGTGTATATAAATGATATACATGTTATGGTTGTATTCCTAGTTAAGTCACACAATGAAATTCTTGGGTATTAGTACCATATTGGTTGGTATGAAGTGTCATACAAAACAACGCAATACAAGAATACAATGGCCTAAGTGATCGACAAGGAATATGATAGGAATGCACGTCCGGAACAAAATAAAGTGTTATTGTGTTCGTCGTTGGCATTCTATCTAGCCCTTAGAATTTATAATAAAGAACTTAATAATTGTTATTTTGCTCTGGTCAAATGAAAACAATGAGTTGTTCAAATTATGACATTACTCCATGTACGATGGATAAGTTATTATAAATCTTAATGGTGAAACACACATACATAAAACTCGACGCTAAAATGCCATAAGGCAAATGATTTGAATTCCACTTATTTGTGGAACCGCCATTTAGGTCATGTTAGAAAAGAACGCATGAAGGAACTCCATGCAAATGGATTTTTGGAGTCATTTGATTTTTGAATCATTTGGCGCTTGCAAATCTTTTCTAAAGAGAATGATTAAAATACCGTTCATAGGCCAAAAGTTGAACGGGCAACTAACTTAGTGGAAAAATACATGATGATGTATGTGATTCACTGGGCATAGTTGTGTGCGGGAGATTCTTCTACTTCATGAAAACTTTCAACAATGAATTGAGTATATATATGTGGATATATTCAATAAGGAAGAAGTTTGAAACATTTGAATGGATTCAAATAAATTTCAGCATGAAGTGGAAATCATCGTAATAGAAAAGTCAAATATCTATGATTGGATCATGGTGGAAATATTTGAATTACGAGTTTTAGCGAACATCTAAGAGAGTTATGAAATTGTTCTACAACTCACATTTCTTGGAGTATCATAATGATGATATAATATCCGAGATATGTATCCAAACCTTATTGGATTAATGATGAGATAAAAAAAAATTATGACGCCATTATATTTTTGTGGATTATGCTTTAGTGACTACCGCTTTTACGCTTAATAGAGCATCATCATGATCCGTTGAAATGACACCATACGAGTTATGGCATGGGTATAAACCTTAATAGTCCTTTCTTAAAATTTTGGTCTAAAAGTTTTCAACCAAAATCGGATGAATGTCTTTGTTGGTTATCCCGTAGATTTAATTGGGAATTCTTCCCACAAGACAAAGACAAAAGTGTTTGTCAATGTTTCTTATTTCCAAGAAATTGTTTCTAGTGAAGTATTTGAGTGGGAGGACAATATAATTTGATAAGGTTTATGAACCTGAGCATAATGATCAGAGTAGCGCAGCATCGGAATTGGTTTCGAAGCGGCCACGACGATCATGGCTCCCATGACTACAAAGTGTTTTAGCCATGGAGATCGAAGTACATATTGAACCTTGTAGGTATGGTTTACTTTGTGATCAAATAAATGATTTGTGGACAAAGGATTGATTTTGAACAATGATAAACCAACTACAAACAAAGAAGTTATGATGGGCCCTAACTCCGTTAAAATGGCTATACGCCATGAAAACCAAGATAGATGAATACTTTTTGAAAGTAAATGGATCTATGAAATTGATGGACTTGGATGAAATATCCTTGAAGAAAGCTTGACTTGTCGAAAAATTGTTTACGACAAAGTTCAAAGAGTTGACTACGATAAGATTAGATCTTCCGTAGCAATGCTTATAGTCTATGTGGATTATTCTAGTAATCACTACATATTTCTTTTATGAGATATGCTAGTAGGATGGCAAAATACACTACTTAACGTAAGTATGTATACAAGATACAACCAATTGTTTTGCTAGTCCGTGGAATACTAGATAGGTATACGAACTTCAATTGGATGAAGTAAGTATCACGGAGTTGGAATCTTCACCAGATGAAATAGTCAAAGATTTTTTGATTTCATCAGAGACGATGAAGAGGCTTGCATTTGCAAGAAATTAAGTGGGAGCGCTGAGACATATTTATAATACTTTATGTAGATGACATATAGTTGGTTATAAATAATGTAATTATATACTTGATTAAAATGTTTCATTGAAAATTAACTTCAATGAAAGGATATGGAATAAAACATATTTAGTGTCAAGATCTATGAAGATAGATTGAAACACATAATAAGTTTAAGTCAAAGTACATAGAATGGATATTGAAATAGCTCAATATAGAAATATTAAGAAAATGTTCTTGTCATGTGAAGGTTTAACAAGACTTGAGTGTATCTGGACACTCGATGAGTAAAAACACATGAGTGATTTTAGATCACGAATAATATGTACAAAATCAGATATCTTGTGCTCTAAAATGTTATGAGCATATACCGGAATGATTCATAAGATGATCATGGGACGACAGTAAGAATATCCTTGAGTACTTTAGAAGAACTAAGGATATATATATACATTTTTGTATGAAGAAATGACAAACAAATCGCTGTAAGGTATTACACCGATATTGGTTTTGTCACATATAAAATATAATTTCAATCTCAAATTAGATTAAGTGTTGTTTAAAAGGTAGCACAATGAGCTAGAAGTTGTCTATGCTAGATTTAGAAGAGTTCTAAATATTGTGACGGATTGTACAAAAGAAGGCGAGTATGTCATTGTTTTGACAATGACAAAGGATGTTAAGTCAAAAGGTTCTTTGAGAACTTGGTGTATTTCCGACAGAGTCGAACTTTGAAGCTATATTGTGTGTGACAATATTAGTGACATATTTCAGACCGCGGAATTAAGGTTCCACCAAAAGACCAAACATATTTAATGCCGACTCATTTGGAAATGAGTGATGCGTTGAGACGCAAATGAATTACAAAATACATACGTTTCTGAGCGTGTCAGATCCGTTGACTAAAAACCTCTCCCGTGAGCAATACATGATAAAGCACCATAAGGCCAAGGTGTTATATCTTTACAAATGTAAACTAGATTATTGACTCTAGTTCAAGTGGGAGATCGAAGGAGATATGCCCTAGAGGCAATAATAAAGTGGTTATTATTTATATCTTTATGTTTATGATAAATGTTTATATATCATGCTATAATTGTATTAACCGAAACATTAGTACATGTGTGATATGTAGACAAACAAAGAGTCCCTAGTATGCCTCTTAACTAGCTTGTTGATTAATGGATGATTAGTTTCATAATCATGAACATTGGATGTTATTAATAATAAGGTTATATCATTGTATGAATGATGTAATGGACACACCCAATTAAGCGTAGCATAAGATCTCGTCATTAAGTTATTTGCTATAAGCTTTCGATACATAGTTACCTAGTCCTTATGACCATGAGATCATGTAAATCACTTATACCGGAAAGGTACTTTGATTACATCAAACGCCACTGCTTAAATGGGTGGTTATAAAGGTGGGATTAAGTATCCGGAAAGTATGAGTTGAGGCATATGGATCAACAGTGGGATTTGTCCATCCCGATGACGAATAGATATACTCTGGGCCCTCTCGGTGGAATGTCGTCTAATGTCTTGCAAGCATATGAATAAGTTCATAAGAGACCACATACCACGGTACGAGTAAAGAGTACTTGTCAGGGACGAGGTTGAACAAGGTATAGAGTGATACCGATGATCAAACCTCGGACAAGTAAAATATCGCGTGACAAAGGGAATTGGTATCGTATGTGAATGGTTCATTCTATCACTGAAGTCATCGTTGAATATGTGGGAGCCATTATGGATCTCCAGATCCCGCTATTGGTTATTGGTTGGAGTGAGTACTCAACCATGTCCGCATAGTTCACGAACCGTAGGGTGACACACTTAAAGTTGGATGTTGAAATGGTAGAACTTGAATATGGAATGGAGTTCGAATATTTGTTCGGAGTCCCGGATGAGATCCCGGACATCACGAGGAGTTCCGGAATGGTCCGAAGAATAAGATTCATATATAGGAAGTCATATTCCAAGTTTGGAAATGATCCGGTGCATTTATGGCAGGTTCTAGAAGGTTCTAGAAAAGTCCGGAAGAAATCACCATGGAAAGTAGAGTCCCGGAGGGACTCCACCTTGCATGACCAGCCAACCCTAAAGGGGAGGAGTCCAAGGTGGACTCCCCTAGGGTGGCCGGCCAACCCACCTCAAGGAAAGGTGGGAGTCCCACCTTGGGTAGGACTCCCTCCTTGAGTAGGTTTCCCACATATGGGAGGTTTTAGTGTTGGGGTCTTATTCGAAGACTTGGACTAGAACTCTTGGTGCTTCCACCTATATAATGAGGGGCATAGGAGAGGGGGCTGGTCACTTCAAGCCTCAGCCTTGGCCGCACCCCTTAGAGGGCCGGCGCCCAACCCCCCTCTCTCCCCAAACCCTAGCGGTCTCTCTCCTCCACCACATCCCGCACGCTTAAGCGAAGCTCCGCCGGATTTCTCCACCACCACCGACACCACGCCGTCGTGCTGTCGGATTCAAGAGGAGCTACTACTTCCGCTGCCCGCCGGAACGGGGAGGTGGACGTCGTCTTCATCAACAACCGAACGTGTGACCGAGTACGGAGGTGCTGCCCGTTCGTGGCGCCGAAACCGATCGTGATCAAGATCTTCTACGCGCTTTTGCAAGCGGCAAGTGAACGTCTACCGCAGCAACAAGAGCCTCATCTTGTAGGCTTTGGAATCTCTTCAAGGGTTAGTCTCGTTCATCCCCTCGTTGCTCCCATCTTCTAGATTGCATCTTGGCTTGGATTGCGTGTTCGCGGTAGGAAATTTTTTTGTTTTCTATGCAACGTTATCCTACACCTATCATGATCAAGATCATCTATTTGTAATCCTACATGTTGTGTTTGTTGGGATCCGATGAATATTGAATACTATGTCAAGTTGATTATCAATCTATCATATATGTTGTTTATGTTCTTGCATGCTCTCCGTTGCTAGTAGAGGCTCGGCCAAGTTGATACTTGTGACTCCAAGAGGGAGTATTTATGCTCGATAGTGGGTTCATGCCTCCATTGAATCCGGGACAAGTGACGTAAAGTTCTAAGATTGTGGATATGCTGTTGCCACTAGGGATAAAACATGGATGCTTTGTCTAAGGATATTTGTGTTGATTACATTACGCACCATACTTAATGCAATTGTCTGTTGTTTGCAACTTAATACTGGAAGGGGTTCGGATGATAACCTGAAGGTGGACTTTTAAGGCATAGATGCATGCTGGATAGCGGTCTATGTACTTTGTCGTAATGCCTCGATTAAATCTCATAGTACTCATCATGATATATGTATGTGCATTGTTATGCCTTCTTTATTTGTCAATTGCCCAACTGTAATTTGTTCACCCAACATCTGTTTATCTTATGGGAGAGACACCACTAGTGAACTCGTGGACCCCGGTCCAATTCTTTACATCTGAAATACAATCTATCGCAATTGTTCTTTATCGTTCTTCGCAAACAACCATCATCATCCACACTATACATCTAATCCTTTGTTTACAGCAAGCCGGTGAGATTGACAACCTCACTGTTACGCTGGGGCAAAGTACTTTGATTGTGTTGTGCAGGTTCCACGTTGGCGCCGGAATCCCTGGTGTTGCGCCGCACTACACTCCGCCACCAACAACCTTCACATGCTTCCTTGACTCCTACTGGTTCGATAACCTTGGTTTCTTACTGAGGGAAAACTTGCTGATGTACGCATCACACCTTCCTCTTGGGGTTCCCAACGGACGTGTCTCACGCGCCATCACCGAGCTGGAGGAGGAGGTGGACGCCATGCTCCTAGGGATCGAATAAGACCCCCGGCTGCGAGAGGTAGAGGACAGGAGGGGAGGGTACTTGAGATGGGGAAGTTGCCGGCCTCGATGTGGGTGAGGACGGCGATCAGGGTCCGCCTCGGGGTGCTCCACTAGCGGACGCGGTCGGCGTAGTTTTTGTGGACGGGTGCCGGTGCGGGCCATCGTAGGCCGCCACCTCCCGGTTGTGCCTCTCTTGGAACTAAAGCCTCCATGCGGCGTGGTTGTCGGGGAAGTGCTAGGGAAGGGCCCGCTCCTTGTTGGACATGCCCGCGAGGATGACCTCGATCTCCGCCTCCATGTCAGCGGTGGTGGGATGGGGACTCCACCAACACTTAGGAGCCATCCCAGCTGCACGCGGAAGTTCGACGGCGAAGGGTTATCCGCCTTGTAGAGGAGGCAGCCTTCCAATGGCTGCAAGGATCTCTGGCCGAAGCCATTCGCCGCTGCGCCATCGCGAGGGAACCTCTCGGCCATCGCGGGAGGAAGGTGAAGAGAGGAGAATGGGAGGGGATGTGAGGCTTTCTCTGGCGAGATCGAGGCCTGTAAATAGAGGAGAGTGGGTGAGAGGGGTGTAGCCACGCGGCAAAAAAAACACGGAAGCAGAGCGAGCAGTGGCGCACCATTATTCCATCGCGTACCCCGTACACTGACCGGCGGTAGCCTTCCCGCGTGTTTCGACGATTTCCCGCATTTTCTTTTTCACCAGAGCCCCATGGTTGCCCCCCCAACGCGTTGGATTCGGCCTATGATCGCCGACTAAAATTTTAGGCTTATCTACCGAATTTTAGGCGCTTAATGGACCGAGTGGGAGAAATTTATTTCACTGGAAGGTCCTTAGAGCGCTCTTAGGGCCTGAGTGGAGTAGTGGGAACCCACTGCTCCATCACTAGCATGGGCGTGGGCTGTGAACTTGATCGAGTATTTCGTGCATGGCCGAGACGAGCCTACCGAATGGAGAATGCCCTAGCAAAATGTCAGGGTCGTACCTGAGAATATGGAGGTCCTGAGCAAAACAAGAAATAAAGGACCTCAACATGATCATTGGCAACTAAAATAATTTTATATATACTACTCACTTCATTTCAATAAACAACGCGCCCTTGTTTTTCGTATTTTATCTTTGACAAAATATTAATCTATATCTCTTTATTTAAAAAGGATGTTTCAATTTTATCTAGATATACATGTATTTAGATGAGTTTACTTTGTAGATACATGCAAGTTTTGATGAAGCTGGAACATATTTTTCAGGATGAAGTATATAAAAAATATTTGATATAAAACTGGTATCATTAGAAAGTATTTTCCGACACGATTCTAACAATGTTGCTTAGATCCATGGCATATATAACAGAGGCAGACCCGGTTTAATGACACCTTTCACAATATCATTAACCCCCGAACCTCGTCCTCAGCAGTCAGAGGCGTGATAATTGACGCGAACGTCCTCTTAGACTAAATATCTTTTTATCAAGCTATTATGATGCTCGCTTCTCTTCGGTTGGATTCCTCTCGAAGAAGGAAATTGTGACCGGAGGCTCTAGGGAAGTCGGAGGAGAGAGCACTCATCTTGGGGTGGGCTTACTACTTATATGCTTTCAGAAGTTATCGCACGGTACTTTACGGTTGAATAAATCAAAAAATACCTAAAAAAGGCCTAAAGTTAAAGATTTATCAATGGGTAATGTTGCTCCAATACCCAACCAAAGAGCTACTGCAGTACCAATTAAAAAAACGGTCGTAGCTACTGGGCGGCGAAAGGGATTTTGGAATTTATTGACATTCTCTAGAAAGGGTACTGTCAATAAGCCTGTTGGCACAGAAACCATTAAGAGAACGCCCAATAACTTATTGGGTATCGTACGGAGTATTTGAAACACGGGAAAGAAGTACCACTCGGGTAATATTTCCAAAGGGTGATATTGTTGTCCTATTTATTTGGTCAAGGTTCACATTGAAATGTGTGTGCATCTTATTTATAGGAATGGAGGTAGTATGTGGTAAAATAAATTAAAAGAAGTGCATCATGTGAAAAAGCAATCTAAGAATTGAAAAGTGCTAATTTTTAGTCGAAATGTGACATCTTTCAAAAATGAATCTTCAATTAGTTCTTCATAAAAATCCTTGAGATAAAGTCTTAATATTCATTGGAAGACTAACTGAATTAGCTGCACTCGCGATGAAAGAGAAAGAAAAGATACGAGGTAAGAGCAAGTACAATAAGGTACAGTCTTTTTGTTTGTTTGTTTGGGTTGCTCATCAAGCTTATCGCTCGAGGTACAGTCAACTGGCTATAAGAAATAAAATATTATATCTTGGTTTAGTTCGAGGAGTGAGAATATGAGAGAGAAGGTAAGTGGGTTCTAATGCAAGGGCCAGCTCTAGCACGTGCTCCTAGGCACTTTATGAGAGAGAAAGGTGGGCCATAATTTTGATAAAGTAGTACATTTTAGAGTCAACTATTGTGCATGGGGGCTATAAGCTAGCTATAGATGACATGGAAAACCACTATAGCCAGCTGCTGGCTACACTATTGTTCTTGCTCTAAAGAGGCGTGGGTGGCCTGGGCGTCTTTGGAGTTAATGCGATTGCAAATTTCCTAAGCACTAGTACTGCCTTAGGCTGACCATAGTGCTAAGTATCATGTAGTAGTATCATGCATATGATACTTGTGTATGATACTATCTCTATAGTGGGTGGTATCATGGAGTACTATCATAGATATGCTATATTTATTATTTTTTAGAACCTCAATATAAATTTGTGTACAAGATTTGTTAGGCATTAACTTTTCTCGTAATATCTGCTATGATACGGAATCCACCTATGTTACTCTAATCTCTTCTCTTCTCCTTAATTAGCTGTCACATCAGCATTTTTATGGGACCAATATGCATGATACTAGCTAAGATACTAGCACTATGGCTAGCTTTAATGGAGTATAGTACTCCGTAGCATCTCTCATCGAAATGATTGAGGTCCAATTAAACAAGATCGGTCATTAGAGTACTAGTTTAACATATTAATTTGGAGACCCTCTAAATCGGGAGGTCCTGTGCGGTCGAACAGGCTGCATGTCTGCGGTACGGCCCTGCAAAATGTTTATGTTTTCCCTAAATATTCTCTTGACCGACATCACTTGGTCTACCTTGCTCATTTCTTCGAAGCTACTTCCCCGGACCTCACATTATAAGATGCTTTAACAATTAGTTACACCGTATACCGATTGTAACAATATCTTAGAGCTTCTCCACCGGCGGCCCCGATAGCTTTTTGGGGGCCGGGAGCGAAAATGGGCTCGCACCGGTGCGCCCCATACGGCGCCGGCCAATTTTGGAGCTCAATAGAATCGCCGGCCGCCATGCTCCACCGCCAGATGCTTGAAGGAAGGGCCGAGAGGCGGGCACGGATGCAGGCGGCAAAGGCGAAGAACGACGACGAGGCAGGACCGTCGCGCGCCCCGTAGTAGATTGATTAAGTTTACGTTTTTAAATGTCGTTTGAATTTTGTTTTGTATCAATTCGACGTACTTTTGCATAAATTTCGTATGAATTTCGTTTAAATTCGGTGTTTAAATGTAAATTTAAATTTAAAAATCTATCGGGACCACCTGTTTGGGGGCGCTGGTGAACAGCTCCCCCAAATAAAAGATGCAGTGCCGACGTCCCCAAACAGAGACGCCGATGCCCCTACCAACGTCTATTTAGAGGCTACCGATGGAGATGCTGGACGGAGTCAGGGAGGGAGCAAATGTTTACTTCCGTGGCCGTTTTCATTCTCGTGGTCTCATGGTTCTCAGGATATTTCGTTCAGACGTTCAGTGCATCCTTGGAGCAGCTGGCGTGAATAGTTTGGTTTTCGGTCTACCACGCCACGTCACACGTACAGCGAGCACCCAAGGAGGGATGGTGAAGGGCCGGTGGCGGTGGTGGAGCGGTTTCGTCCGTCAATGGATCCGCCGGCCGCCATCACCTTTCCTCTCCTACCTTTCGTCAATGATCTGGTCGTGGTCCGTGGAGCAGAGGCCCAAATCGCGACCCGATGTGCCCGATCCTGATTCGCGTGCCAGTGCCACTAATATGAGACGCCCATCGTAAAGTCGACTGTTGTTGCATCGGTGCGTGCTACGTCAGGTTCGGTGGCCGCGTCGATCGTGACCCAGCGGCATCAACGTTCACACGCTCTCCGCGGTATGGGACGAGCGACATATAGGACGCGTTTGCTAGGCTGTGAGGTCCTTGGCTCTCGCTGGTCCAGCAAAATCGGTTCGTTTGATTGACTGTAAGAACTTCGCGTTCTGGTTCAATCGGTTCTCAAAGCATCCTAGGACAGGTCTTAGAGGAACTCCCGAATCGGTAGTTTCCAACGATTGCACGCATGGAGAAGCGCGGGAGATACCGTGGTGTCTTGGTCCTCGCTCCCCACATCCAGGCAGCGGTTCCCTCCTTCTCTCTCCCCATTCACTCGTCTCACTGACAGTCACCACCCTGTCGCATCAACCGCCGCTCATGGCCTCCTCACCTCCTTCGTCGCCTTCCGCTCCAGCCGTCCGGCCGACAGCCACGAGGTCGAACGAGGCACTCCTGCGCATCGTTCGCGAGTACGAGGCCGGAGGCCGCGACTCGGCTGCGCATATGGATGTCGGTCGCGTGCCGATGTTAAATCGGCCGCGACGTTCGTGTCAACACCCGGATTTTTAAGTCCAGATGCCTATTATGCCATTCATCGCAATCCCAGGAATATTGTTTTTGCGAGACATAATAGATTAATATCACAACACATCATTCATTACAACGCATAATTGTCTTACAACAAGGGATCACATGATCCAGTCTCATTACAATACTAGTTGATCTATTGATCAATTACAAAACACATAGCGGAAGCGAAGTAGCGTAGTAGTAGTCCATCTATTCCACAGGCAACTTTTGACGTCAGGAGTGATCCTAGTTGTCGTAGACGTCCTGCTGTCCTTCTTCCGGGTTCTGGTACTCCTCTTCATAGTCTGGCCATTTGAATAGCCAGGGACAAAGCCATGAGTACTTTAAAGTACTCGCAACTAATACTAATGTAAGTAGTATCAACTATAATAAGGGGGTTCTAAGCTCTAGTTTCATTTGCATAAAGCCAGTTTTATTTCATAAGCACTTTAGTAAACAAAACCTCTTCATTTGCCTAACTTACTCAAGTGGGAACATTAGTGTCATTCCCACAACTCAGTTGTGATTCAAGTCAAGTCACCCTTCACCATTCAACATTTTTCAAGAAAATTCTGACACCGGAAACTGTATGGCCTTTCCAACTGTCCGTAACCGTGGACACGGCTATTCGAATAGGTTCACACTCTGCAGAGGTTGCACACTTGTGCCACAACATTTGATTACATCCGTCGGGAATAATCCCGAATCATCGTAACTCAGTACGCGGATCATCAACCTTAACCTTTCACTTATATATCCTAGTATAGGCACCTCTCCCCATGAGCTTGGCCTCCCAGTGAAGACAAACCGTCAGCCTGGGAACTGCACAGGGCTTGGGCCGGACATTCACCTCATATCACATCATATCACATCATTTCTTTTGTTGTAGAGGCAGCTTTCGGCATAACCCCGATGATGCTTGTTTAGAGGGAACCCATACTAAGACACACAAACTTCCAGCTAAGCCCTACCCATAATCAGGTATTGTGGGGGTACTTGTAAATTGGAAAGGTATCGCATCCAAACCAATATCAGTTTTTGGTAAGTTTCACCAAGTCATTCACAAGTCATATTCACCTTCAAAATCTTTCAATAGAATGAATCATCATTCCAAGGTTTTTCAAAGTCATTGGTTTTCACAAGTTCCCATCTAGAGTAGTCTAATTTAGTTTAGCACTAGCAACTAGTCATGAGAGGTGCAAACTAGCTTATAGCTTTCTAGGCTAAGTGTGATGCTCTTGTACTACTCCATAACTAAACCAAGGGACTCATGAATCAAAAATAAACTTTGATAAATAAAACCAAAAGCTTGTAAGGTAAAAACTTGGGATAGGATCATTAAGCATAAAGTAAAAAGTAATGGTGCCTTGCTCTTGAGGAGCTTTGCACTTGGGTAATCTTGCAAGAATATTAGCTTGCCTTGGTTGGGGAAATGATCAAAGTGATCTTCTTCTCCTTCTTCTTGGTAGAATACTTCCTCCTCCTGATAGTCTCCGGTACTAGCGTCTAAAATACGAATACGAGGTATACAATCACCACACTAATCTTAAATACTAAACTAAGCACCACATAAGTCACTCAAGCTAAATTATCATTACACACTACTCAGTTGGTGAGGTGGTTTTCTTATTTAAGAAGAATCATTTCCTCTCATACTAATTAAGTGCTTCTTTTCCTTCTTTAGAGAAATAAATTCCTCTCATTATCTTATTAAGATTTAATTTCTTTCATGAATAATATATGACCTAGGTTGACCAAAGTCAACCTCTTCATATTTATCATTTAAGAAAATGATTTAAATGAGGTGGGGCACCTCATACACTTTAATCCTAACATGGTGATGATTTAATATCATCAAACAAATCCTATGAGAACTAAATGACCAAAGTCTCTAGCTCATAATGGAATGTTTGTGACAAGATTTAAATGAGATAAACACTCCCATAAAATTTCTAAATAGTTTTGGACAATATCTTTGACTAGAAAATAGCCAAATAGTCCTCTAACTCATCTAGGCCATGATCATGCAAAGTGACCACACCATTTTATTTCATAAACAATTAGTGTAAGTCAAAAGTGAGCTATTGGAGTTGGAATTAACTTAATATCTAATTTGGTTGATTTTTAAGAATTATTTGAATAGGGAAAGGTCCCTGTTTTGTTCTTTTTATCACATTTATTCTATAACAGATCTAGAGTTGGGTCCAGTGTAGTGTTGTAGAGAATTTGACAAGGTTTCCAAATATATAAAATTTGTCAAATTTGGTTTGGTAGATTTTCCCCTATTTAATTTCGAAAACAGCATCTGAGAATAATTAACTAAATTCAAAAATTCAGATTTGAATTGTGGGCTTAGGCGGGAAACTAAACGGGCTGCACCGCGGGAGAGGGAAGTGGGCCGGCCCAATAGCGCGTCCACGCAACGGTCCGACTGACAGTGTGGGGACCACACGTCAGTGTGTTAAAACACCGAAACGGTATGCATGGATACAGGCCGTGGGATTAAAGGGGATCGGACGGCTGCAGTTCGTCTTCGTCGGAGACGAGCTCCGACGAGCTCTAACCCTAGCCGGCGGCAGAGGGGTCGCGGCGAGAGGCTTACCGGCGTCCGGCGGGGTCGGCGAGGCGGGCAATCGACGTTGTCGATGACGACGAGTCGAATGAGGGTCGTTGCAGCTCCGAGAGTGCTCGGGATCGTCGGGGTGTCGAGCTACTGCGGTGGCGGGCTTCGGCCAAATTCCGGCGAGGTGGTGCGTAATCGGAGAGGGGAAGAGGTCGAGGAGGTTCAGGAGGGAGAGGGGAACTCGTTGGTGTGCAGAAATCGTCCAGGGAGCTCCGGCTTTTATAGGGGCGGGGGTTGGCCGAGGGTGCGGAGCAGGTCATCGATGACGACGGTGTTACGGGCGGCGAGAGGGCAGGGCGACGTCATAGGACTGTTGGCGACGTCGAGGCGGTCACGACGCGCGTCAGGGCGCTGAAGACGGAGGACGGAGCAGGTCAGGGGACGTGGTTTACTGGCGCTGTACTGGCGGACGGTCGCCGTCCATGGCATCGTCTACAGGGCGCCGGCGAGCCAATGACGATGTCCCGGAGGTAGGTGGTGCCCTGGTGCGTGCGTAGGAGAGAGGAGAGGGCAGGAGATGGCCGGGGTCAACGGGGCGGTGCGTGCTCTGGTGTGTCCAGTGACACGTCCTGGCGTGCTCTGGGCGTCGTGGGCACGTCGTGGCGCGCGTCGTGGCCGGCGTGTGTGGCGCGTGTTTTCGTCGATGGCCTGTACTGGCTGGTCCAGGAGAGTGAGGGGAGGATGTGTGACAAGGTGGTGCACGGTAGAATTGCTCAGAGAGGGGAATGGCAACATGGTGACCATGAGGGCCGGCATGTCATGTTCTTGATGGTTTGGGTCTGATTTCAATGTCTCTGAGAGCATGGCAAGCAGTAGTGAGGTGTTAGGGGTTGGTTTGGCAAGGTGCACGGGGTTGGTGATGGCTAGAGGTGGCAAAACTAAATTAAGTCCAAAATGTATGTGACACATGAAGGTACTTTGCATAGTGGAGAGAGGAGGATCATGGCAAGTATGTGTGAGGTCATGGTGGGGGTTTAGAGGTACCAAGCACTATAGATGAGCTCAAGCTAGAAAAAGGGGAGGAGGTACAAGGTGGTTGGAATAGTGGTAGTACCCTAATTTTACTCTATGTAACTAAAATGTCACATGCAATGGTCTCACTTGGGTTTGAATTTTGACCAACTTGCTGCATGGGAGTGGTCTACATAATGTTTGGCACTCATTGGTGGTCTTGGTTTGAATTTTGGAAAAGATTTGTGAAGATTCGAAAATTGGTGGGAATCTAGATTTGGTTTCAATGTTGCTACTTGGCACCCTTGTACTAAGCAATGGTCAACTCTCTGGTCAAAGTGGTCAACATCAAAAGTGTTCATCTTGATGAGGTCTTGGATGAGGTGCAAAGAGTTGGCAGGGTTTGGTTTGAAAATTTCTTAATAGAAGGGCTCAAAGTGGATAAGATGTTAAAATTGTCACATGTGACCATTATCACATGCAACTAGGTTTTTGATTTTTATTTGATTTGATTTTGGTTTCTTTGATTCAAAAATGATGCTATTGAGTTTAAAAGGGTTTCCCAACCATTGGCACAATTTTATATAGCCTAGGTTAAAGATTTTCAAAAATGGCCATAAACCTTATGTGAGGGTTTTGCAATTTCTCTAATCTTTTTCTTTCTTTTTCTTTGATCCAAAGGATCATGATTTTGGGTTCAAAAGAGGTTGGTTAGGGTTACTCATGGTTTCCAAACATTTGGGTAAGGCAAATAGGGCATAGGTCAAGATTTGGTAAAAATGGCTAAGTGCCACATATGCCTCTATGCATATGTCGCATTTGATTTTTAATTTGATTGTTCTTGGCCCATTTGATATTGTTGAGTGTTGAAATGGTATATAGGAGTGATCCCACCATTCACCACAAGACTTAGGGTCAAGATTCTTAAATTCACAAATTTGCTATTTTACTCTCATATGCCTCTATGGCATTTTTAGTTTCTTTTTAATTTATTTGGAAACCACTTGGAATTGGTTTGATAGGTACTAGGTAAGGTGTATGAAGGTTTTCCAAACCTCTAAGCAAAGTAGAAAAGCATAGGGTAAAGATTTATAAAAATAGCCATAGGCACATATACCTTTTTCTTATTTAATTTCCTTTTATTTCATTTTAACTAGGGTGATGAAAAAGAGGGGTGAGGTTTAGGGTTTAAGATCATTTCCCATACTAATAACAAGCAATCATGGCAATAGCACAAGACTTAAGAAAGATTATTATGGATCAAACTTAATTGAATAAAAGTTTTTGTTGGTTCCAAAATTTGGAGAATGGGAAATTCATTTTGTTTGTTTTGAAATTTTTTTGGGCTGTTACAAACCCTTCCCCCTTAAACAAATCTCGTCCCGAGATTTTAAGAAAAGTTAGGTTCCTAAGAGAGATTGAGTATTTTGATTAACAGGAAGACATACTTGGCATGGTCTGGGGTGCTTCCTGAGCTTCAGTGGCATTCATGTGGTAGAGGCGGCCGTTGTTGTTGTTCTGGTTCCTTCTACTGGCGAAGCGACGCTGTTGCTGAGCAGGGGCAGCGGTATTGGCGGCAATCTTGGCAAGCTTCTTGGGGCACTCATTGGAGTAGTGGCCCACTGTAAGGGTATTTTACCCTTATCCATTATTTTGGTAACAATGACACCGTGCTAGTGTATTTGGACTAATACATGACTACTAGATGATTCCCATGTATTAGCCAAAGAGGTATAAAGGTGTATCAATGGAACAAGAAGGCTAAAGGTGACCCCCCATTTCAACAACAATCAAAAAGGGGTTACAGGAGAAATCCGGTCACCTGCCCGGTCCAACCGGCCAGCAACCGGCCGGTCCGGCGTACGAGCCGGTCGACCGGTCGGAAACCGAGCTCCACGAGCTTGGACCAGCAGGTCCGGTCTATGGCCCGGTCGACCGGGCTCCTGACCGGCGGGTCCGGCACCACGTCCGGTCGACCGGTCGGAAACCGGGCACCAACCGGGCACCAACCGGAGAAGAGCCATAACGACGCAAAAGGTGCTCCGGCCACCGGTCCGGTCCGACCGGCCTCCGGACCGGGCTGTCCGGTCCGTGGTCCGGTCCGACCGGGTTTGTCGGGAAGAATGCCGAGGTGGCAAGTGGCAACGGCCAGATTTTGAAGAACACTATAAATAGCCCTTCTCCTACCTCTAGACAGTTAGGCAACATACTATAAACCGTTCTTGAGCTCTCTCTCTTACTCCATTGCTAGAAACACCAAAAGCCTCGGATCTCCCTCCTCCTCCACCCAAACTCAAATCCCTCCGGGAATCACTAGAGGAGGACCCGATCTACCGTTCTACCAAGCCAAATCTCATTCCCCCTTGTATTCATTGAGAAGCTTGCTTCCTAGGGTTCCTTGGAAACCCTAGGTGGGCAAGAGGAGTCCGAAGCATCCGGCCGTGGATTTGCTCCGGCAAGATTGTGAAGGTTTGGAGGCTACCTCAAAGTCTACCACAAGTGAGTGAGCTATTCCTTCGTGGGATAGGCTCCGGAGAATAGGGTGAGCCTTCGTGGCGCTGGGAATCCTTCGTGGGACCTCCACTCCTCCAAACGTGACGTACCTTGTTGCAAAGCAAGGGAACACGGGAATACATCCTCGTCTCCGCGTGCTATCGGTTATCTCTAACCGAACTCCTTACTTGTGATTTAACCGCTCGTGAGAGCCTTCGTGCTTGAGTTAGTTGTATCCTCATATAGGTTGCTTCACCTAGTTTGCATTAGGCTCATCTTTATATTCCGCAAAGCCTAATATTGCAAAGAAAGAATTAAAATTTGTAGAAACCTATTCACCCCCCCCTCTAGGTTTACCATCTCTATACTTTCAATTGGTATCGAGCCCGGACTCTTATTAAGGGCTTCACCGCCTTAAGAGTGAGATGGATAAACTCTTCGAGGGTCTAGATGACGACTCTAACCTTTCGGTTAAAGAGATGAAATCTAGATTCTTGGCATATGATGCCGAGAAGAAGAAAAAGGAGGATGAGCTACAAAACCAAATGACGAAATGTCTGCCATGCTTAAGAACCTAACTGCAGGTGGAACTCTTAGTGGGGCTTCGGCCTCTAAAGAATCCTACCATGATGTTAACCATGACTATCCCAAAAACACTTCACCCATGCCTCATATAAACCATAGTGGGACCGTTCCCCATTACGATGGAACTCACTTTCCTCATTGGAAATCTGCTATGGAATCTCATATTCGCAGCTGCAGCAGTGGAGCTATGGGAGCTCATTCTTCATGGATATCGGGAGCCACAAGATCCTACTCGGTTGTCCTCCACCGAGTTCTACAACCGTCAACTCAATGCATCCGCACGTGACAAGATTAGAAGTGGCATCAACCGCAAGCTTCTAGATCAAGTTGATGACATTGTCTCCGCTAAAGAGTTGTGGGATCGGATCGTAGTACTCCAAGAGGGAACCGATTTGATCCAATCATCTCTCTATGAGACCGCAAAGCAAGAGGCCTACCAGTTCATGATTCGAGATGGAGAATCCGTATTCGATGCCTATGCTAGGCTTGGTGCTCGAAAGTAAGGATCAAGGGTCTTGGTGCCGAGAAGTACAATGACGGATTCGAGATGAACGAAGCCTTCATAAAATCCAAGGTCATTGCTATGATTGCCGTCAAACAAGAAGACACCAACCTTGGACTCAACTTGGAAATCATGACCAAGAGTGCCGATCTCAACTCCGATGATCTAGTCTCCTATGTGGCCGCCAATGAAAACATGGCCAAAGCCGGAAAGAGGCTCAAGGCAATGAACCGTGTTGATGAAGCTTCACACAACCATGAAGCGTCACACAACCTTGCTCTCAAAGCTAGAGCCGACCATGAAAGCAAAGAAGACCTTGAAATTGAAGAAGAAGAAGAGATGACTTCAACTAGTGATATGGCTACCGACTTTGCTTTCTTTGCCAAGAAATACAAGGCAAAGTTTCCAATGCTCCTCAATGACAAGAAGAAGAAGAGAACTTGCTACAATTGTGATGAAGATAGCCACTTTGCAAATGAGTGCCCTTATGAGAAAAGGGTAGACAAGCCAAGATTCATCAAAGGGGTCAAGCCAAGATTGAAGCCAAACCCAATCAACGATCGATTCAAGAAGAACAAGGGAAGAGCCTTTGTTGGAGCCGAGTACTTGTCCGATGATGAAGATGAAGATGAGGAGAAGGAGGCCGGGTGGCCGGTTTGGCTTTCTCCAAGCCCGGGTCACTCTTCACATATGACTACTCCAAGGACTACTCCACGGAGAATGATGTTGGTTCCTCCTTCATGGCAAGAATCACTCAAGATGATGTCTCCGATGACTCTTCTTCCTCTACAATCGTTGGCTCTTGTCTTATGGCAAGGGAAACCAAGGTAATGGAATCTCCACCTTCCCTATCTAGTGTTCTTGATGATGAAAATGAAAATCAAGATGAACTAAGTGTGCTTAAGGAACTTTACAATGTTAGATGCACCCTTCGTGGTGATGCTCTTGTCAAGTTTGATTTCTTGATGGACTCTCTCAAAGAAAAGGATGAGTCCATTGAGGAATTAGAATATCAATTGGATGAAAAGGAACGGAGATTCAATCTCCTAAGACAAGAGCTAAAAACCGAAAGGTGCATATCTCAAGGCCTTAAGCAACAAATTGAAACCTATGAACTTGATAAAGTTAAGGACCTAGAAACTATTGATAGGGCTCAATCTTTGACTCAAGTGCTCCATACCTCAAAGAGGAACTTGAAGTTGCTCATGCTTCTCTCACTAGGGATCTTGACCACCTTGAAAGAGCTAACAAGCTTGTAAAGGATGAGCTCAAGAAACTTGGAGAGAGTCATGACCTACTTCAAGAAACCTACATGAAAGCACTTGAATCAATGAAGGATCCCATTGTTGTTGAAAAGCATGCTAGTTCCCCTACATCTTTTACTAGTGAGCATGCTAAGCTTGTTGAGGAACATGTTCGTTTACAAGAGGAACTCTCTTTGCATGTTGAGACCAATGCATATCTTGAATCCTTGGTGACTAAATATGGTCTCGACTACCATCCTAATGAATCCTCTTGTGAGCATGCATCTATTCTTGAGGAAAATGTTAGGTTAACAAAGGAACTTGCAAAGTTCACCACCGCCAAGAACAAGATGGGATTGGATGACCTCTTGAGTAAGCAAAGGTCAAACAATCAAAAGTATGGACTTGGATATGTTCCCAAGTCTCACAAGAAGAACAACTACAAGAAGGAGAAACCCGCTCAAGATAAGAACAAGAAGGTCACTAATAATGGCAAAGCCTCAAGGGGCAAAGCCACTAGTGGTGACCGCACGGGGCCAAACGATCACTATGCATTATTTGTTGATTATTATGGTGATGTTTATGCTAACTATGTTGGCCCTCCTAATGGCTATGCTTATAGAGGGTACTCAATTTGGGTACCAGAAGATATTGTTGCCATTGCAAAGGAACCCATTAATCGATGGGTTCCTAAATCCTCTACTTGATTTTGTAGGGATATTCCTCCTGTGGTCCAAAATGGGTGTTTGATAGTGGATGCACCAATCATATGACCGGAGGAAAAGGTGTGCTTGATCAATTCATTGAAGATATCAACAAGAAGTCAAGCATTACCTTTGGTGACAACTCAAAGGGAAAGGTACTTGGGTATGGCAAGGTAGCAATCTCTAAGGACTTGTGCCTTGAGACGGTTATGCTTGTTGAACACCTTGGCTATAACTTACTTTCTATATATCATCTTGCCGATGCCGGTTACAATTCATATTTCACTAAATATTATGTGCAAGTCTTTAGGAGTGACAATCTCAAATTGGTCCTTGTTGGATATGTGGAGAACAACCTTTACGTGGTTGACCTCTCGAAAGAGAGCCCCTCCTTCTCCACATGTCTAATGGCGGCCAAGCATGATGAAGGTTGGTTGTGGCATCGCCGCCTTGGTCATGTTAACATGAGAAATCTTAAACAACTCCTAAAGGGTGAGCATATTGTGGGACTAACCGGCGTTTCTTTTGAGAAAGATCGTGTTTGTAGTGCATGTGTAGCCGGAAAGCAACTCAAGAAGAAGCATCCCATCAAGAGTATTGTTTCCACATCTAGGCCTTTGGAGCTCCTTCATTTGGATCTCTTTGGGCCATCACATTATGATACTCTTGGTGGGAGCAAGTATGGACTTGTCATTGTTGATGATTACTCAAGATACTCTTGGGTCTTTCTCCTCAAGACTAAGGACGAGACCCATAGAGAGTTCATCACCTTCGCCAAGAAAGCTCAACGTATGTATGAATCCGAGATCAAGGCAATTAGAACCGACAATGGCACCGAGTTCAAGAACTACACTATGCAAGAGTTTGTTGATGATGAGGGCATCAAGCATGAGTTTTCGGCGCCATACACCCCTCAACAAAACGGTGTTGTTGAAAGGAAGAACCGGACTATCATTGAGATGGCAAGAACCATGTTGAGTGAATTCAACTCACCCCACAACTTTTGGGGAGAAGCCATCTCTACGGCCGTCCACTACTCCAACCGGCTCTTCCTCCGTCCCCTCCACAACAAAACCCCATACGAGCTCCTTACCGGTAACAAGCCTAATGTCACATATATTCGTGTCTTTGGATGCACATGCCTTGTTAAGAACAACAAAGGGAAGCTCGGTAAATTTGAAACTAGAACCATAGAGGGTATATTTGTTGGATATGCGGAGAACTCTCACGCCTATAGATACTACAACCGATCCTCCGGGACCATTGAAGTATCTTGTGATGTGGTGTTCTTGGAGGATAATGGCTCCCGAGTGGAGCAAGTTGTTCCATGTGTTGCAGGTAATGATGATGATCCATCTAGTGCCATCAAGCATATGGGCATTGGACACATCCGGCCCATGGAGGTTCATAATGATGATCAAGATGATGGAGAAGATGTGTCAAGCACGCCACAAGTGGAGCCTAGCTCAACTCAAGCCGAACCATCATGTGCAACTCAAGAACCATCCTCTACTCAAGATGAGTCACAATCCAAGGAACAAGAAGAAGATCCTCATTCCATGGAGCAAGATCATGATGACGATCAAGAAACATCCTCCACTCATGATCAAGCTCAAATAGTCCCTCATGATCAAGTACTAGCAAGAGATGAATTCATTGATCATGAAGGAACCATTCGGAAGATCAAGGCCGCTACAAGGGCAAGCGACATGAAAGTGGATCAAGTTCTTGGTAGCATTTCAAGAGGAGTGGTAACTCGTAGACACCATGCATTACTTATCACTTATTGTCAACACCATGCTTTTGTGTCTAGTTTTGAGCCACTCAAGGTACATGAAGCCTTGGTCGATCCGGATTGGGTAATCGCCATGCAAGAAGAATTGGAGTGTTTCACTCGTAATGAAGTATGGTCTCTAGTTGAGAGACCCAAGGATCATCGCATCAATGTCATTGGGACCAAATGGGTATTCAAGAACAAGCAAGATGAGAATGGCATTGTCATACGAAACAAAGCAAGGTTAGTGGCGCAAGGGTTTGCCCAAATAGAAGGTATGGATTTTGAGGATACCTTTGCGCCGGTAGCCCGTCTTGAAGCTATTCGTCTTTTGCTTGCATTTGCATCTTTCCACAATTTCAAATTATATCAAATGGATGTGAAAAGTGCATTTTTGAATGGTCCCCTAAAAGAAACCGCATATGTGGCACAACCCCGGGCTTCAAGACCCATGCCGACCCAACCACGTGTATTTACTCCATAAGGCACTCTACGGTCTCAAGCAAGCTCCACGTGCTTGGTATGAGTTCCTTAGGGATTTCTTACTACATGATGGGTTTTGCATGGGTACGGTCGATTCCACCCTTTTCACCAAGCGGGTTAAAGGGGGTGGCCTCTTTATATGTCAAATATATGTTGATGATATTATCTTTGGTGGAACTAACCCCAATCATAACAAAGCTTTTGAGCTATTGATGACTAGGAAATTTGAGATGTCCATGATGGGAGAGTTGAAGTTCTTTCTAGGCTTCCAAGTGAGGCAACTTGCAAAAGGCACCTTCATCTCTCAAGAAAAATATGTGAAGGACATGCTCAAGAAATTCAACATGACCAATGCGAGTCCAATGAAGACACCCATGCCCGTAAAGGGGCAACTTGGTTCATGTGACGGTGAGAAGGATGTGGACATAAAGGTATACCGCTCCATGATAGGATCCTTGCTCTACCTTTGTGCCTCTAGGCCGGATATCATGCTAAGTGTAGGGATGTGTGCTCGTTTTCAATCCGCTCCCAAGGAGAGCCATTTAGTGGCAGTCAAACGGATACTAAGATACCTTGTTCTCACTCCTACTCTCGGCTATGGTATCCAAAGGGGTCAACCTTTGAACTCATTGGCTATTCGGATTCCGATTGGGCCGGTGATAAGGTTGATCGGAAGTCTACCTCCGGGCTTGCCAATTTATTGGCCGGTCATTGGTGAGTTGGTCATCCAAGAAACAAAACTCCACCGCCCTATCCACCGCCGAAGCCGAATACATATCCGCGGCATCTTGTTGCACTCAATTGTTATGGATGAAGCAAACCTTGAAAGACTATGGTGTGTCTCTTGGTACGGTGCCTCTTCTTTGTGACAATTAAAGTGCAATAAAGATCGCCAACAACCCGGTTCAACATTGTCGCACCAAACATATTGACATTCGCCATCACTTCCTACGTGATCATGTTGCCAATAAGGATATTGATCTCACTCATGTGGGAACAACCTACCAATTGGCGGATATTTTCACTAAGCCTTTGGATGAAGCCCGCTTTGTTAACTTGAGAGGAGAACTTGGTATTCTTGATCCTAAAAACTTGGATTGATTAACTTCTTGCACTATATTCTTGCATTTATCTTGCTATCTAGCTTAGAGGTATAGCACATATGGGGATAGTCATCTTACCATGTCTTGGTATAATGCATACCTATGTGTGCAACATAAATAGACCCAATGTCATTATATGGACCCAAGCATGTCTCTTCGAGGTCACATGACATTTGCGCTTTCACATAGGGGGAGTAATCCCCCGCCCCTCATTGAGCCTTCATTACAAATTGATTTGACTATATAAGGCCAAATGATCTTATTGCAAAAATCATCCCAAAATGACTTATGATTCTTGATATACACTTCGAATCATGCCCATTGTTGCTATTCACATCTTGTTTGGATTTTCTCTCCAATGGGTATGCCTAGAGGACTTTGTGTTTTCCAACCCCATGTCTATGCTCATCTCATCATCATCTATCTATCTATATGTACATGTCATCATTTGAGCACTCACACACATTACACAAAGCATAGGGGCAAAAACGAGGCTAAATTAGAAAAAGTCTGGGCTGGCCGGTCCCTGGTCCGGTTGGACCGGGTCCCTGACCGGACCGTCCGGCTCCGGCGGTCGACCGGCGTCCGGGCCGGGCCTGCCGGTCACCTGCCCGGTCTGACCGGACTCTCGACCGGACCACCGCCACCTATATATTGGGGACGAGATACCCCTTGGGGTCTTCTTCTCCATTGCTCCCCACTCTCAAACCACCATGGCCGGCGCCCTCAACACCTCCACCAAGATCTAGGCCCTTCCCACCACAAGAACTCCCCCAAACTTCACCACACCATAGATCGGGGCCATTGGAACATCTCCACCGAAGGATTTGGTCCCTCTCCACCTAGCTTGGGAATTTTTGGAGTTCTTGGTTTTGAAGCCTTACCACGTGTTCTTCTTGCTCCCTTGATCAAGAAGAGCAATGTCTTCGGGTAATGTACTCTCCTTTCCTCCCTTTTCTCTAGTCCTCCTCACACATTGCAAGATCTTGCCAAAAGTTGAGAAAACTTAGGGTTAGGGTTAGGGTTTGTAAAGTCCTCATGCCGTTAGAGTGTCTCACACCACAATGCACTTCACCACTACATTGCTATAGTCTATACTCAAGTTTATGAGCTTTTGCATGGTTTTGTGGTAGAAATCGGGCACAACAATAACAAATCGACAAACCCGGTTTCCAGCCCGGCCGACCGGCCGTTCAACCGGCCGGCCCGGCGTATGGTCCGGCCAACCGGTCGGAAACCGGATCGTCCGGTCCGCTGCCCGGTTTGACCGGCCTCGTGCGCCGGGTTGCCCGGCTTTCGCACAAACTCATCACTACACTTGACTATATGCTATGCTTTTCGGATTCTCTCTTATTGATGACATGTACACTTACCCCACTCGCTATCCTTGCTATATTTTTTCTCATTCACAGTGAAGTTGGAGTGGTGAGCCACCACGTAGCCATGTTGCCAAGCGAGGTAGGACGGCTGATCCTCCCCGCCGTTCTAGTGGCCGTGCACCCCCCAAGCTCGAGCAAGGTATCGACACCGGCAGCTCAGCTCGAGGCGTAACCAAGTCCGTTGCCACCAAGCACAAGGATAAGAATGTTGTCCAAGAGGATGATGAGGTAGTACCAACCATCAATGTTGGGTCTGCAAACCGTCTTGAGTGGCAGGAATGGAGGACACTGAATCCGTATCGCTTTGAGAGGCCAACTTACACTCGTTCGGACAAGGCCTTCCGGACCAACACACAAGCAGCCCTCCGGGAGGGTTTCTATGATTCTCATGAGTTCATGAAGCATGGTAACATTGTATCACCCAAGGCCATCAATCCCGACGAGCTCGGATCGCATGAAGCCACTCAAGTATCGGTTTGTGGTTCAAACCTTGAGGAGTCTCGGGATTGTATGATCTTGTGTGCCTCAAGCCCGATGATACTCAAGATGATCCTACCTTTTGTCCCCTCTTTGTCCGTCGGCCACCGCATCGTCTTCTTCCATGATGATGCAGTACCGCACCCTCACTTGGATGACCGGCAAGACAAAGTACTCATGCTCCTACTCGAGTTCCGTGCAGCCATGGGTTGTGGTGATGACAATGATCCAGGGTACAAGATTCACTCACGGTCCAGTGTGTACTAAGGGTGACATCTCTTTCTCGCTATCCTCGCTAACCCTACGCCCGGACCTCCCACTATCTCCGGGATGTACTACTCCTATTTGGTGCTTGCCAAGCTGTTCAGTGGAGAACCTCATCGCCAAGTCCGGAGACCACAAGTGAAGTCCGGAACTATCACCTCAACTTGATGTACTATTGTCATCCCGACAGGGTGAGGAAGATTGATGGCTGTGACCTTATCTCACCGTGAACTGAAGAGAGCAATTATGGACCGCATGACTCCCAACTACGCCCAATATGTTCAGCGGCTCATCAACTTCATTGTTCCCGCTCCTCGGAACGTTGTTGGTGAGCAAGTCATCATGGAGCCATTCCGGTTCCCCATTCAGAGGCCACTCGTTTAGACGTTCCCTCCATGATGCCCACCACCGAGCGCCGCTCCAAGGCACACCATGATCATGATGCTAGCTCCGAGCCACTCTCGGCGCTCTCAGCATGGGGCTGCTCGTTTCTTCACATGCCTGTTCCAAATGTGCAAGAGAACCCATGATGTTGCACATCAAACCCATACTATGACCCAAGAGACACGGAGGCGCCAGAATGAATTCATGGCCTCAAGGAACCACCCTATTCCTCCTCCTGGCCCTGAGATGGAGCCGGTGATAGCACCTCAGTGGGAGATGCCTCTTCTTACCGATGAGATGCTCCAGAACTTCGACTTCTCCGTGTACGCTCATGGTGCTCTCCCTAGGCCTCGCTCGTGCTCCTCCCGCCGACTATGCCGATGATGATGAGGGTGATGATGACGCGGGTGATGATGACGCGGGTGATGATGATGCCGGTGATGATGATGCACGCGAGAGCTCCTCCTCGCTTGGGTTTGGGCACTACCGATGGGTGCGATAGCATCTCTCCTCTTTTCTTCGCCTTTTTGGTGTTCCGATGCCAAAGGGGGAGAAGAGAGTAGAGTCTAGACCACGGGGTCCTTGATCGCCACAAGCCATGGGAGTTGCTTTATTTGGATTTTATATGGCTTGTGCTTTATTTGAGTTTTTCAAGAACCATTTGCTATTTCCAATTATTTGTGTATGGATGTGTATGGACGACTATTATGTGTGCTACTCTATGTTAGGATGATTATGCTATGCTTATATATCTTGTTATGCACATCTCCATACCATGCTTGTTTCCTAAAGATATTGGGGGAGCTTCTCATGTTTCACAAATGGTGTACTTTGCATTCAAACGCAAATTCTCCAAGTGCACACATTATGGGGGAGCTTTCGTAATATCTTATATGGAATCAAGGTTTAGAGCTTATCATAATATCTATTTGTGACTCTAGTCTCGGTTTGTCATCGTTTACCAAAAAGGGGGAGATTGTAAGGGTATTTTACCCTTATCCATTATTTTGGTAACAATGACACCGTGCTAGTGTATTTGGACTAATACATGACTACTAGATGATTCCCAGTGTATTAGCCAAAGAGGTATAAAGGTGTATCAATGGAACAAGAAGGCTAAAGGTGACCCCCCATTTCAACAACAATCAAAAAGGGGTTACAGGAGAAATCTGGTCACTCGCCCTGGTCCAACCGGGCCAGCAACCGGCCAGCCCAACAGACAAAGCCGGTCGACCGGCCGGAAACCGAGCTCCACAGCTTGGACCAGCAGGTCCGGTCTATGGCCCGGCCGACCGGCTCCGACCGGCGGGTCCGGCACCACGTCCGGTCGACCGGCTCGGAAACCGGGCACCAACCGGGCACCAACCGGAGAAGAGCCGTAACGACGCAAAAGGTGCTCCGGTCACCAGTCCGGTCTCGACCGGCCTCGGACCGGGCTGTCCGGTCCGTGGTCCGGTCCGACCGGGTTTGTCGGGAAGAATGCCGAGGTGGCAAGTGGCAACGGCCAGATTTTGAAGAACACTATAAATAGCCCTTCTCCTACCTCTAGACAGCTAGGCAACATACTATAAACTGTTCTTGAGCTCTCTCTCTCTTACTCCATTGCTAGAAACACCAAAAGCCTCGCATCTCCCTCCTCCTCCACCCAAACTCAAATCCCTCCGGGAATCACTAGAGGAGGACCCGATCTACCGTTCTACCAAGCCAAATCTCATTCCCCCTTGTATTCATTGAGAAGCTTGCTTCCTAGGGTTCCTTGGAAACCCTAGGTGGGCAAGAGGAGTCCGGAAGCATCCGGGCCGTGGATTTGCTCCGGGCAAGATTGTGAAGGTTTGGAGGCTACCTCAAAGTCTACCACAAGTGAGTGAGCTATTCCTTCGTGGGATAGGCTCCGGAGAATAGGGTGAGCCTTCGTGGCGCGGGGAATCCTTCGTGGGACCTCCACTCCTCCAAACGTGACGTACCTTGTTGCAAAGCAAGGGAACACGGGAATACATCCTCGTCTCCGCGTGCTATCGGTTATCTCTAACCGAACTCCTTACTTGTGATTTAACTCGCCCGTGAGAGCCTTCGTGCTTGAGTTAGTTGTATCCTCATATAGGTTGCTTCACCTAGTTTGCATTAGGCTCATCTTTATATTCCGCAAAGCCTAATATTGCAAAGAAAGAATTAAAATTTGTAGAAACCTATTCACCCCCCCTCTAGGTTTACCATCTCTATACTTTCACCCACAACTCCACATTCATAGCAGTTGATCGTGGATTTGTCCTTGGGGTTGACGGGAGCAGTGTTGCTTCCAGTTATTGGGGCAGTGTTGGTGTGGGTGTTGTTCCCATTGTTGTTGTTGTTGCCATTGTGGTTGTTGTTGTTGTTGTGATGGTTGTTGTTGTTGTGATGGTTGTTATTGCTGTTGTTGCCTCCGGGCTTCGGGGGTCCTCCGTTGTTGTTGTTGTTGTAGGGGCGATAACTCTGAGCAGTGGGGCTTGTTGTATCTTGGGGTGAATCCTCCGGAGGAGTTGTTGCGGTACTTCCGGGTATGGTGGGGTCCATTCTGGTTCATCATCCGGCGCTTGCGGTTCTCATTGGCTTGATGCAGCCTTTCCTTCCATCTCGTATGGCTGAGTCCACCAGGGCTTCGAGGTCGAGCCGAACGGAATGTTCACTAACACAGCTTTGCATCTCGTCGTGCGATCCGTTCGGAAATCTCTCCTTCCTCTTTTCATTGGTGTCGGTCTCATCCGGGGCGTACCTTGACAGAGTGAGAAACCTGTCGCGGTATTCCACCACGGACATTTTTCCTTGCTTGAGTTCACGGAACTCGTCTCTCATTTTCTTGATCAGTCCTTGGGGCACATGATATTTGCTAAACTTCAGCTCGAAGTCTTCCCAGGTCATCATCTGTCCCGCATTCATTGCACGGGCACTTGTCCACCAGTGCTCCGGCAGGTCCCGACAGGTAGTGGGTGGCAAACAAGTACTTTTTCTCGCGGCTTCAACTCCCGCAACTTCGAGGTTGTTCTCCATGGTCCGGAGCCGCCATCAGCATCAAGGGGCTCTTCGGCCTTGTTGAACATCGGTGGGTTGGTGTGCTGAAAGTTCTTCAGCCTTGATCCAGGGTGATCATTGTTTCCATGGCCGTTGTTGTTCTGAGCAAGCTGCTGTAGTGCAACTATGTTGGCTTGGCGTTCAGCTCTCTCGACTTCTCGATCTGCCATCATTGTCTGCAACAGTTGCATCATGGCATCCTGGGTGGTGTTGCGGGTTGGTGGGGCCATCTCGAACATTGAGGTAGATGATAAGATAAGAGGGAACTTTCTATGGTTGGTTTTGTTAAATTTTAAAAGTTCACAAATTGAAATTTTGAGTAGTGTTGCAGGGGTAACACCGACAACACTTTTTCATTCATACCAAGCATCACATATTACAAATCTAACACACCGTTGGTTTGAAGAACCATTCATCGCTCTACGATACAAGGGGATCCTGATACAACTCACACCTACTTAAGTGCCGGGGTGATACTACTCTTCCGGGTGGAGTCTTCGTCTTCACGGGTGAGGTGCTTGGCGAGAGGCGAGGGCGTTGTCCAAATCCCCGCGGGTTTTGTACTTCCCGAAGTCCCGAGGTGCTTCATAGGGGTTCATCTTTGGTTGTGGTGGGGGCATGGTCATCGGTCTTCCCATGGAGTCATGTCTTGGGTAGTAGATGAAGCGAGTGTTCTTGATCTTGTCCTCATTTTGTCCGCACGTACGGGAAATTGCTTCTTGCATGGCTTTGTCTAGCCCTTCCTTCCAAGTGTTTCCCGTTGCGTAAAACCATATGGTTTCCCATACCGGGGCATCAAGCTTCCTTCGTAGATCAGTAGAAACGTCCCACCGAGGTGGTTTTCCTAACCGAGCTTTGAGGGGTATTCCAAGAACTCGGGATACGGGTGCTCTAGATAGTCCACTAGTTGCTTCAACTCCTTTTCGAACCTTAGGTCGCCTCCGAACCAAGCTGATAGGACTCCCATTGGTACTTCATCTGTGAGTAATTAGGATAAGTAAGTTAATGAGGTGATCAAGTGTGCAGAATTTTATGTACAATTATAAAGAAAAGTAGAGCATGGATTTATTTTTTTGAAAAGATCTTAAGATAAGGGTGAGAATAAGTTTTCAGAAATATTCACTTTCTTTGTTTTGAAACTAAGTTTTTAGGACGTCCATTCTAACTAGGGTTTCCTAAGGTCAAACAATGGCTCTGATACCAACTTGTCAACACCCGGATTTTTAAGTCCAGATGCCTATTATGCCATTCATCGCAATCCCAGGAATATTGTTTTTGCGAGACATAATAGATTAATATCACAACACATCATTCATTACAACGCATAATTGTCTTACAACAAGGGATCACATGATCCAGTCTCATTACAATACTAGTTGATCTATTGATCAATTACAAAACACATAGCGGAAGCGAAGTAGCGTAGTAGTAGTCCATCTATTCCACAGTAACCGTTGACGTCGGGAGTGATCCTAGTTGTCGTAGACGTCCCGCCGTCCTTCTTCCGGGTTCTCGGTACTCTCTTCATAGTCCGGCCATTTGAATAGCCAGGGACAAAGCCATGAGTACTTTAAAGTACTCGCAACTAATACTAATGTAAGTAGTATCAACTATAATAAGGGGGTTCTAAGCTCTAGTTTCATTTGCATAAAGCCGCTTTTATTTCATAAGCACTTTAGTAAACAAAACCTCTTCATTTGCCTAACTTACTCCAAGTGGGAACATTAGTGTCATTCCCACAACTCAGCTTGTGATTCAAGTCAAGTCACCCTTCACCATTCAACACTTTTCAAGAAAATTCTGACACCGGAAACTCGTATGGCCTTTCCAATCGTCCGTAACCGTGGACACGGCTATTCGAATAGGTTCACACTCTCCGTAGGTTGCACACTTGTGCCACAACATTTGATTACATCCGTCGGGAATAATCCCGAATCATCGTAACTCAAGCACGCGGATCATCAACCTTAACCTTTCACTTATATATCCTAGTATAGGCACCTCTCCCCATGAGCTTGGCCTCCCAAAGGAAGACAAACCGTCACCTGGGAACCGCACAGGGCTTGGGCCGGACATTCACCTCATATCACATCATATCACATCATTTCTTTTGTTGTAGAGGCAGCTTTCGGCATAACCCCGATGATGCTTGTTTAGAGGGAACCCATACTAAGACACACAAACTTCCAGCCTAAGCCCTACCCATAATCGTGTATTGTGGGGGTACTTGTAAATTGGAAAGGTATCGCATCCAAACCAATATCGCTTTTGGTAAGTTTCACCAAGTCATTCACAAGTCATATTCACCTTCAAAATCTTTCAATAGAATGAATCATCATTCCAAGGTTTTTCAAAGTCATTGGTTTTCACAAGTTCCCATCTAGAGTAGTATAATTTAGTTTAGCACTAGCAACTAGTCATGAGAGGTGCAAACTAGCTTATAGCTTTCTAGGCTAAGTGTGATGCTCTTGTACTACTCCATAACTAAACCAAGGGACTCATGAATCAAAAATAAACTTTGATAAATAAAACCAAAAGCTTGTAAGGTAAAAACTTGGGATAGGATCATTAAGCATAAAGTAAAAGTAATGGTGCCTTGCTCTTGAGGAGCTTTGCACTTGGGTAATCTTGCAAGAATATTAGCTTGCCTTGGTTGGGGAAATGATCAAAGTGATCTTCTTCTCCTTCTTCTTGGTAGAATACTTCCTCCTCCTGATAGTCTCCGGTACTAGCGTCTAAAATACGAATACGAGGTATACAATCACCACAATAATCTTAAATACTAAACTAAGCACCACATAAGTCACTCAAGCTAAATTATCATTACACACTACTCAGTTGGTGAGGTGGTTTTCTTATTTAAGAAGAATCATTTCCTCTCATACTAATTAAGGTGCTTCTTTTCCTTCTTTAGAGAAATAAATTCCTCTCATTATCTTATTAAGATTTAATTTCTTTCATGAATAATATACGACCTTGGTTGACCAAAGTCAACCTCTTCATATTTATCATTTAAGAAAATGATTTAAATGAGGTGGGGCACCTCATACACTTTAATCCTAACATGGTGATGATTTAATATCATCAAACAAATCCTATGAGAACTAAATGAACAAATTCTCTAGCTCATAATGGAATGTTTGTGACAAGATTTAAATGAGATAAACACTCCCATAAAATTTCTAAATAGTTTTGGACAATATCTTTGACTAGAAAATAGCCAAATAGTCCTCTAACTCATCTAGGCCATGATCATGCAAAGTGACCACACCATTTTATTTCATAAACAATTAGTGTAAGTCAAAAGTGAGCTATTGGAGTTGGAATTAACTTAATATCTAATTTGGTTGATTTTTAAGAATTATTTGAATAGGGAAAGGTCCCTGTTTTGTTCTTTTTATCACATTTATTCTATAACAGATCTAGAGTTGGGTCCAGTGTAGTGTTGTAAAGAATTTGACAAGGTTTCCAAATATATAAAATTTGTCAAATTTGGTTTGGTAGATTTTCCCCTATTTAATTTCGAAAACAGCATCTGAGAATAATTAACTAAATTCAAAAATTCAGATTTGAATTGTGGGCTTAGGCGGGAAACTAAACGGGCTGCACCGCGGGAGAGGGAAGTGGGCTGGCCCAATAGCGTGTCCACGCAACGGGCCGACTGACAGTGTGGGGACCACACGTCAGTGTGTTAAAACACCGAAACGGTATGCATGGATACAGGCCGTGGGATTAAAGGGGATCGGACGGCTGCAGGTCGTCTTCGTCGGAGACGAGCTCCGACGAGCTCTAACCCTAGCCGGCGGCAGAGGGGTCGCGGCGAGAGGCTTACCGGCGTCCGGCGGGGTCGGCGAGGCGGGCAATCGACGTTGTCGATGACGACGAGTCGAATGAGGGTCGTTGCAGCTCCGAGAGTGCTCGGGATCGTCGGCGGCGTCGAGCTACTGCGGCGGCGGGCTCCGGCCAAATTCCGGCGAGGTGGTGTGTAATCGGAGAGGGGAAGAGGTCGAGGAGGTTCAGGAGGGAGAGGGGAACTTGTTGGTGTGCGGAAAGCGTCCAGGGGGCTCCGGCTTTATAGGGGCGGGGGTTGGCCGAGGGTGCGGAGCAGGTCATCGATGACGACGGCGTTACGGGCGGCGAGAGGGCAGGGCGACGTCATAGGACTGTTGGCGACGTCGAGGCGGTCACGACGCGCGTCAGGGCGCTGAAGACGGAGGACGGAGCAGGTCAGGGGACGTGGTTTACTGGCGCTGTACTGGCGGACGGTCGCCGTCCATGGCATCGTCTACAGGGCGCCGGCGAGCCAATGACGATGTCCAGGAGGTAGGTGGTGCCCCGGTGCGTGCGTAGGAGAGAGGAGAGGGCAGGAGATGGCCGGGGTCAACGGGGCGGTGCGTGCTCTGGTGTGTCCGAGTGACACGTCCCGGCGTGCTCGGGCGTCGTGGGCACGTCGTGGCGCGCGTCGTGCCGGGCGTGTGTGGCGCGTGTTTTCGTCGATGGCCCGTACCGGCTGGTCCAGGAGAGTGAGGGGAGGATGTGTGACAAGGTGGTGCACTCGTAGAATTGCTCGTAGAGGGGAATGGCAACATGGTGACCATGAGGGCCGGCATGTCATGTTCTTGATGGTTTGGGTCTGATTTCAATGTCTCTGAGAGCATGGCAAGCAGTAGTGAGGTGTTAGGGGTTGGTTTGGCAAGGTGCACAGGGTTGGTGATGGCTAGAGGTGGCAAAACTAAATTAAGTCCAAAATGTATGTGACACATGAAGGTACTTTGCATAGTGGAGAGAGGAGGATCATGGCAAGTATGTGTGAGGTCATGGTGGGGGTTTAGAGGTACCAAGCACTATAGATGAGCTCAAGCTAGAAAAAGGGGAGGAGGTACAAGGTGGTTGGAATAGTGGTAGTACCCTAATTTTACTCTATGTAACTAAAATGTCACATGCAATGGTCTCACTTGGGTTTGAATTTTGACCAACTTGCTGCATGGGAGTGGTCTACATAATGTTTGGCACTCATTGGTGGTCTTGGTTTGAATTTTGGAAAAGATTTGTGAAGATTCGAAAATTGGTGGGAATCTAGATTTGGTTTCAATGTTGCTACTTGGCACCCTTGTACTAAGCAATGGTCAACTCTCTGGTCAAAGTGGTCAACATCAAAAGTGTTCATCTTGATGAGGTCTTGGATGAGGTGCAAAGAGTTGGCAGGGTTTGGTTTGAAAATTTCTTAATAGAAGGGCTCAAAGTGGATAAGATGTTAAAATTGTCACATGTGACCATTATCACATGCAACTAGGTTTTTGATTTTTATTTGATTTGATTTTGGTTTCTTTGATTCAAAAAGGATGCTATTGAGTTTAAAAGGGTTTCCCAACCATTGGCACAATTTTATATAGCCTAGGTTAAAGATTTTCAAAAATGGCCATAAACCTTATGTGAGGGTTTTGCAATTTCTCTAATCTTTTTCTTTCTTTTTCTTTGATCCAAAGGATCATGATTTTGGGTTCAAAAGAGGTTGGTTAGGGTTACTCATGGTTTCCAAACATTTGGGTAAGGCAAATAGGGCATAGGTCAAGATTTGGTAAAAATGGCTAAGTGCCACATATGCCTCTATGCATATGTCGCATTTGATTTTTAATTTGATTGTTCTTGGCCCATTTGATATTGTTGAGTGTTGAAATGGTATATAGGAGTGATCCCACCATTCACCACAAGACTTAGGGTCAAGATTCTTAAATTCACAAATTTGCTATTTTACTCTCATATGCCTCTATGGCATTTTTAGTTTCTTTTTAATTTATTTGGAAACCACTTGGAATTGGTTTGATAGGTACTAGGTAAGGTGTATGAAGGTTTTCCAAACCTCTAAGCAAAGTAGAAAAGCATAGGGTAAAGATTTATAAAAATAGCCATAGGCACATATACCTTTTTCTTATTTAATTTCCTTTTATTTCATTTTAACTAGGGTGATGAAAAAGAGGGGTGAGGTTTAGGGTTTAAGATCATTTCCCATACTAATAACAAGCAATCATGGCAATAGCACAAGACTTAAGAAAGATTATTATGGATCAAACTTAATTGAATAAAAGTTTTTGTTGGTTCCAAAATTTGGAGAATGGGAAATTCATTTTGTTTGTTTTGAAATTTTTTTGGGCTGTTACAGTTCGCGAGTACGAGGCCGGCCGACATGGCAACTCGCAGCGCATCCGTCGTCGCTCTTCAAGCCACCGGGATTCCACCGGTGGATCCCTCGACAACGAGGGTTTTTGCCCCCTCCCCACTAGGGTTTCCGTCGGCGAGGGCGGCCGTAATGGCGGCAGGTCCACCGGGCTCCAGCTGGGAGATGGAGCCCCCACCGGGGTTCGCGTCGACCCCGATGCATGCGCCAATGCCTTAGGGCATGCCACGTCCGGCTGCTTCGAATGGCGTGCCGCGCGTCGCACCGCCGCCGTTCGGCCTACCACGTGCTCGTCGGCACCCGACAGCACCATCGGCGCCCCGCTTCATGACCTACGCTCCGGCTCCACCTCCTCCTCCACCAGGATTTGGAGTGCAACCTCCTCGAGGACCTACCGGCGTATGTGCACGTCCTCCTCCGACGACGACTGGGCCACTCTCGCTCCACCCAATCGTAAGTACTTTCAATCGCCCCATCATCTGATAAATGCTTGTTTAGATCGATTAGATGACATTGTAGATCACATAGTTGTCTAGCCGCTCCGATCGATGTGGGCCATGACGGCTGTCAGGGTCCTCCCCGGGGCGCTCCACCAGCGGACGCGGCCGATAGAGTTGTTGTGGACGGCTGCCGGCGGTGGGCCGTCATAGGCCGCCACCTCCCGGTTGTGCCTCTCTTGGAAGTACTGCCTCCAGACAACGTGGTTGTCGGGGAAGTGCTGGGGAAGGGCTCGCTCCTCGTCGGACATGCCCGCGAAGATGACCTCGATCTCCGCCTCCATGTCGGCGCCTGTCGGCGATGGCGGGATGGGGACTCCACCAACGCTCAGGCGCCATCCCGGCAGCATGCGAAAGTCCGGCGACGCAGGGTTACCGGCCTCGTAGAGGAGGCGGCTGACTGCAGGGACCTGCGGCTGAACCCGCGTCATCGCCAGGGAACTCTCGACCATCGCGACAGGAAGGAGAAGAGAGGGGAAGTGAGGGTTTCTCTGGCAAGATCGAGGCATGTAAATGGAGTGGCCGGGAGAGGTGTAGCCACGCGGCGAAAAAAACGCGGGAAGTAGAGCGAGCGGTGGTGCACCATTACTCCGCCGCGTACCCCGCACACTGACCGGCGGCAGCCTTTCCGCGGCAGAAACGAGGAGAAAACCACGTCGAACGGTTCACACGCCGACAAGAGGAGCCCACCACGCTTCCCGCGTGGCTCGATGATTTCCCACATTTTTTTTCTTTTCACCAGAGCCCCCTGGTTGCCCCCCAGCGTCCAGCGCGTTGGGTTCGGCCTGGGATCGCTGGCTGAAAATTTAGGCCTATCCGGCACATTTTAGCTAGGTCCCTGAAGGGCTGAAGGACTGAGTGGGAGAAATTTATTTAGTAGAGATGCTCTAAGCTAGAGCGCATGGGCGCGGGCTGTGACCTTGATCTAGTATTTCGTGCATGGCCGAGACGTGCCTACCGAATGCAGAATGCCCTAGCAAAATGTTCATGTTTTCCCTAAATATTCACTTGACTGACATCACTTGGTCTACCTTTCTTTGCTCATTTCTTTGAAGCTACTTCCCCGGACCTCACATTATATGATTATAAGATGCTTTAACAATTAGTTACACCGTATATCGATTGTAACAACATCTTATATGGGACGGAGCTAGAGAGAAAATGTTACTCTCGTGGCCGTTTTCACTCTCGTGGTCTCATCGTTCAGGACGTTTCGTTGAGTGCATCCTTGGTCGGAGCAGCTGGCGTGAATAGTTTGGTTTTCGGTCTAGCACGCCACGTCACACGTACAGCGCGCGAGCACCCAAGGAGGATGGTGAAGGGCCGGTGGTGGAGCTGTTTCGTCCGTCAATGGACGCCGGCCGCCATCACCTTTCCCTCAATGATCTTGTCGTGGTCCGTGGAGCAGGGGCCAAATCGCGACCCGCGCGCTGTGCCCGATCCTGATTGAATTCGCGTGTGTCACTAATATGAGATGCCCATCGTAAAGGCCACTGTTGTGGATCGGTATTCGTGACCCAGCGGCATCAATGTTCACACGCTCTCCACGACGGTATAGTGCGCGCGAGCGACATGCACCACCGCACGCAGCGTTTTCGTCGCAGATCAATTTCGGAGATAAATATCATGCACAGGCCAACGACAAATGCACGCGTTAATTATGTGATCATGCTCTCGCTCGTGCAATTAACGTTCCAGGTGCGGCAGCCACACGTATATATTGGTCCTCTCCTCGCTGCACAAGCGAGACACCGACTGTCGGTTTCGTGAGGACGACTGAACGAGAGTCGAGAGGCTGCCGTGCCCGCCACCGGAACGCCGTCACATCGGCACCGGCCGCGGTGAGGCGGTGACCAAACTCCGTTGCTCTACGACTACGACTGCTCGGCACACCTTGTTCCATTTTGTGCTCTGCATGCCAATACCGAAAACTCCTTTTTACAGGCAACTGTATGTGTAGGAGTGCTATCCACCACAGATTGTGCTTTGAGATTGGTGAGACTATTTGTCCCCTTTTTGGCAAATCTGAAACATAATGAAACAAATTTGAATAGTAGAAAATGTTTCACAAGTTTCATAAACACGTCACTAACATATGTAAAACTTTGTGAAACATACTTTGAACACTAAATAATTTTTCACAAGTTTCAGATATGTTTCACAAATTTTAAGCATATTTCACAAATTTTTAGAAACCTGATCAACACATGGGTCATGTCAGCGTGACATCATCACTCCTTTACCTACCAAAGCCGTAAAATCGCTGCGTTCATGCCAATACGAGTTGGCGGCAGGGATCAAGCCAGCGTTTCGTTATAATATTCATGTGCAAGGACTAGCATAAACGCTAGGCTAGCCATCTGGCACGTATCATGGATTCCCGGTAATATAATCCACTCAACGTTCATTACGCAAGTGAGGCCCTCACGAATTTGTTTAACGGAATTACTAAGTTTCAGCTAGCTGAGACGTAGCTTATGTCTCAGTCACATGCTCCATCGTCTTGAAGATTCTTGTTTATTGTTGCTTGTATTTGTTTAGGCCCTCATCGAAACACGCCGATGTAATTCGAATGAAACATAAGTTAAATCTCAGTTAACTAAGCGTTAGACACACCCTTTGTTTAAACGAAAATATGGCGGGAAACTGCAAGAGTTTGGTTAATGCGTCCTTGTTGCCGCTCGACAAATTCAGTTTGGTTAATGCGTCCTTGTTGCCGCTCGACAAATTCAGTTTGGTGGAGCTGTGAGATATCTAGTAGTACTGCCAGCAACACTAGAGCCAACTGAGAAGATCATGAGAGCAATATATATATGCACAAACAGCACGCTCCTTTTCACCATGGTTTTTTTTTTTTTTGAACCTCCTTTTCACCATGGTTTTGGATGTACTAGTAGTCTAGTAGATGATTTGCTTGTGTATTATATGTAAACGTAATGATCACCTCTTTGCGCCAATGGGACAAAATGTCCTTATCTTCGTTTACCACGCAAGTTGAAGTCAACACCAACATTTCTAGGAAACATTTTTTTCTTTCTTTCGCGCACATATATGAGCGTCCCCATCTCGTCAGGATTAGATCAGCACTCTCACCTTTAGCTATCTTAGTCGATAGAGCATTGATAAACCCTGGCATGCATCATTTCCCTTCCCAGCTTTGATGGAGGCAATCTTTGGTTTGTATTATAAGAAGTAAGAAAATCAGGTTTAGAACATGAAGTTATCCGGCACGAACGTTTTAGTCATGAAGTTATGCTTTGTAGAAAACATGTCAGAAAGTTGCCACAACCGTGCACTTTGGTCACTCTCTGAAGGCCGCCTTAAGAAACTTAACAGAATATGATTACGGTTTTGCTATTGCTATGTATCAGTCAACTGAGATTTTCTTAAGTCTAAGTCACTTAAAAAATATTTGAGCTGCACTTTTCTGTTAAAAAAGTGCAATTGCACTTTTCTGCCAAATGTGCAATTGGATGGAGTTGCACTTTTCTTTGATCTGCAGTTGCACTTTTCTGTGGTGTGTGAGACTTAAGAAAATATCAGTCAACTTAGACATAGACACACCCATATGATTATGTCGCATGTTGACACTATCAGCTTAGTGCCGACTTAATGGCTCAGTCGACGACGACATCGTTATAGTCTTGAAGTTGCTTTTGGTCAAAAGTTGGTTAAAAACATGGTCCAGCAATAGATACTACCAAAGGAAATAAGATCACTCCCCCTCAGTCTCGCGTACAAGCTTCGAAGCGATCCCATCACATCATCGAGAGCTTGTTTATCCCGAGCCTACTCAGCAGCCTCTAATCCTGTAGAAAGATGGTCATTTTTAAGATAGTCAGCCAGTTGTGAGATGAATTTCTTCTCAATTGTTATTTTGGTCATCATGTTCCACAACGACCAACACATCGCCACTACACATATCCATATAATTCTACATGTTCGGCCCATCAAACTTTGCAAGATCGCCGTGAGGTCCACAACCCCAACCGGGTTCTAATCACAACCCAATAACTCCCTCACACACGCCCGCATGAATTTTGTGAGGGTGCATTCGACGAAAATGTGGTTGGATTCCTCAAACTCTTCACATAATATGCACTCCCCATTTGAGGGGACGTGCCTCTTCCAAATATTATCACTGGACGGAAGCCTTCCCCTAATCATATGCCACATAAAGTTTTTGATCATTGTGGGGATTTTGGAGTGCCACACTTCCTTCAAGTGAATCGTAGCCCACCCATCACACATCTTGTCGTACATAGAGCTAGTTGAGAAGCCACCCGAAGCCTCCAACTTCCATGTAACCACATCATTATCCTCATTGAGGCTGAGCGAGTCAATTTTCCAGGAGAGGTTATCCAAGTCGATGACCTCCGTCGGAGATCTTAATATCCGGATCCTTGCATATGGCAAAAATATTAGGGAATCTGTCACACAGCGGGTCCTCACCTGTCCATTTGTTGGTCCATAAGCGTGTCCACCTCCCGTTGTTGACATGGAACTTCACCCCCCCCCCACCACCACCTTAAAATTTAAGGTGCTTTATCTTTTTGGTATTGTTCCAGACCTGATATCTTCTTGTCATCATGGTTGCCAGAAGATATTTCACACGGATGAGATCAGCCCAAAGTCCGTGCTCATTTTGGTTAAGTTTCCAGAATCATTTGGTGAGAAGGGCCACATTCATAACCTTAGTATTGATGATCCCAAGGCCTCTGAAAACCCTGGGTTTGCACATTGTCGTCCAATTCACCATGAGGTACTTGCGCTGATCATCAACCGATTCAAAGAAGAACCTATGTCTATCCTTGTCCATCGCCGAGTGTGTATCATCGTAGAGGATATACAAGCACATGGCAAAAGTGGGTAGACTCGAGAGACAAGCATGTGTAAATTCCAACCTAGCCGCGGACGAGAGGAATTCCCCTTGCCAAGGGTCTACGCCCAACCCCTCTAGTCAGGAACTCCTAGTCCTGGCAGCGCGTAAAACCTATGCATGTTTTTCTTTGAAGCATTGATATTTATACCCCATATATGTATAATATACTCCGAATACATCAAAATGTCAGAGGTGAAGTCTACTAGGATACACGGACGTATCCTTCCTAACTAAATCAGAACAACCTATGTACTCTCTCGTCCGATGAAACATGTCCGAGATTTTGTCTAAATTCATATGTATCTAGACGCTAAATATAGTATCTAGATACATCCAAATTTTGATAAATCTCAGACGAGTCTCATATGTTATCCAAATTTTGATAAATCCAAACTTTCTAAATCTGGCGCGTAAACAGCCAAACTAGTTGAGCAAAAGACTGGCCTAAAATAGAAAGAAACCGCAAAAATCAAGTTGAGACAGTGGCGGAAGAGCACAGCCGCCAGAGCAAGAAAGTATTCAAGGAAACCGTAAGAGTTATACTGTATTTCACCGAGGTGCACGGTAAAATCGTACAGTAGTATTTGTTGAATACACTGGTAGAAAAATGGCCTTTAGTCGCGGTTCGCAACTGCCATTAGTCGCGGTTGCGCAACCGCGACTAATTAAGCGCGACTAAAGGCCCCCCCCTTTAGTCGCGGTTGCTTACGAACCGCGACTAAAGGCCCGTCCACGTGGGCGGCTACCGTGCGCCTGGGCGAAGGACCTTTAGTCGCGGTTGGTGTCCCCAACCGGGACTAAAGGCTATTTCGTTAAATTTTTTTTAATTCATTTGGATTTCTAATTTTTTTCACTCCGTTTTTTTTTCTTTTTTTTCCAGAATTTCTCTTATTTCAGTTATTTGCATAGCTTAGTCTCTATCTCTAACTACACTTATCTCTAGTCAAATTACTTACTCGTGGTCAAACTTCCCGCTCGGTCACCCATCCTCCCAGTACTCCACCTCTAGCACGCTTAACTTCCGAGTTCCATTCCGTTCCACATCCAAGTGCTTCGCGCGCATGTATGTGATAGTAGTATCATATCAATCCTATTAACATGTTGATCGATGTCACATTTCTTTATTGTTTGAATTTCAAATAATTCTTTTAATAAACACAAGTAATGATGTAATAATAATATTGAATAAATAAATAAACATTAACTTTTTAATTTGTATTATTTTTAATTTTATTATTTAATTAAATATTTTTTTAAAAAAACCTAAAATCTAAAAATTTGAAAATCTAAAAATTGGGTAAAAATGATAGTAATCTTTATGCAGAATGAAATTATTAATTTTAGGTTTTAAAAAATTAAAAAAATATAAAATCCATAATTTATAGAAAAAACTAAAATCTTCCCGCTTTTGTATTTCCATTTGGAATTTTGAGAATCTAAAAATTGGCTAACGGGTAAACCCGGGTGAATTCGGATGTAACTTTTTCCCAGGATTTTTTGATATATTATACGTTTTTTTCGACGTCGTATGCAAAAGTTATTGCGGTTTTACCATTTTCTAAACTTTTTTTGCAAAAAAAGTGGAAATTCGAATTTCTTAATTTCTCCGAATAGTAGGTTGCATAACATACAAGAATCTGAAAACAAATATTTTTTTTGAATTTTCTATCATTTTCTTTTGTATTTTACAAACCAAAAAAGGCGATCCACGGGGGGTGTGGGGGGTGTGTGCAGGGTTCGTGGGAGTAAAAAAACTCGGAAAAACCTTTAGTCGCGGTTGGGGACACCAACCGCGACTAAAGGGGTACCGTACCCCTTTAGTCAACCGCGACTAAAGGGGTACCCTTTCGTCGCGGATGGAGCATTAGTCGCGGGTCGCCTCCCTAACCGCGACTAAAGCCCCCTTTAGTCGCGGTTCGAATATTTCCGGGACTAATGGGGGTGGACGGAAGCCTCTTTTTCTACTAGTGATATACTGGATCCAGGTGTGGACTTGCGCCTAGAACATGTTCCTTTGTTGTTTGAATTGGGAGCATATCACATGTTCCCGGCCGGTTCGTCCGAGCAGACGACGGATTGAGTTTCTTCTTTTTACGGTTTTGCTAGGTCTCAGGCGACTGAGATTTCCTAATGTCTCAGTCGACCTTCAGGACCGTTGGATCCTTTTTCGAGATTCGTGCAAACTTCGCCGACGGACAGAAAAATCCGTTAAGCGGGGTAGAGAAATCGATCTCCCGTCCTCCGGAATAGAGGTGCAAGACCACAACCACTAGGCTAGACTGATCACGTTTCATAATAACTACGGTAGTCTTATATACCTTATGAGGATCTGTTTCCATTAGGTATGGATTTCGGATTTCTTTTCTTCTCCCATCTTTCTCATTATTTGTATACTTTTTTTTTCATTTATGTGGTTGCACCTTTAAAGAAATGTGCAACTACCTCATTATTTGTATTTTTATATTTTTTCCATTTAAACGTATTGCACTTTCATAGACAAAAGTGAACTAAATTTTCCTAATGTTTATCTTATCACACTACCAGCTGCATTTTTATTTTTTCAAAATTATTAATCAACAACCGGGTTTTCCGATAGATAAGAAATGTGCAACTATCAAAAAAATTAAATACAAGTTGCACTTTTCTCATGAAATATGTAACTAGCAAGCTATATTCGATATCAATTGCACTTTTTCAAAAGAAATGTGAAATTCTATTCGGTTTCAAGATAAGTGGTACTTTTTCTTCATACGAGTTACACTTTTCTAAAATAAATGTGTAACTAGATTTTTTTATATATATAAGTTACACTTTTCTACAACCGTGTGTAGCTTTTCGATATGAGTTGCATTTTTTCAAGAAATATGCAACTAGCAACCTATACTTGATGTGAGTTGCACTTTTCATAAGAAATATGCAACTCCATATGGTTTTTCATTTCGAGTTGCATTTTTTCTCAAATAACATGCAATTAGCAACCGTTTTGAAACGAGTTGCACTTTTCTTAAATAATGTGCAATTAGCAACCCATTTTGAGACGAGTTGCACTTTTCTAAAGACAATGTGATACTTGAACCGGTATTTGGTTACGTTTAAATGTGGTTGCACTTTTTTTGCAAGAAATGTGCAACTCTAACCGGCTTTTCAGGAAGAGTTGTACTTTTTCGCCGGAAATGTGCAACTAGCAACCGATGTTCGATATGCGTTGCACTTTTTACAAGAAATATGCAACTACAAACAAATATTCAATATGAGTTATACTTTTCACAAGAAATGTGCAACTCCAACCGATATTCCATAGTAGTTGCGCTATTCACAAAAAAAGTGCAACTTCAATCGGCAAGTTGCACTTTTTGAAGAAATGTGCAACTCCAACATTTTCTGAAGAAATGTGCAAATGTATTGGATAAATTTTTGTTTTCTTAATCAAGAAATGTGCAACTATAACCATGTTTTTATCCGAGTTGCACTTTTTTTCGAGAAATGTGCAACTAGAATACTTTTCATTTTTTCTTTGATTTTTGGCGTTCTTTCTATTCCAGTTAACTAGCACCTTGTTGTTTAATTAGTTTCTACTTCATGATTGCAACTTGAATGTGTATTTTTTTTTCTCGACCAATGTATATTTTTGTCTAGAGCTGACTACCAGGCCCATCACGTAAGAAGAAAAGAAAATCGTACATAGTACGTACGTGCACACGGCTGTGGTGTGTGTTCTCGAAAAGGAATAGTTGAGGTGGTTCGGTGCAGCTAAGTACGTACGCAATCGATTGGCCGATTCACGTGGAACTACTAGCGTCGACTGAGACTTCAAGTTTTCTCAGTCGACTCACGTCCAGCCACACCCTTCTTTTTATTAGGGACTTCCCGTATCGGAGTAGGAACTGAATCGCAGCCGGAACCTGCGCCCCTGGAGTCAATAAAAAACGCCCTGCCCGATCGAGGCAGGCTGCGGAGAAGAAGAAGAAGAAGCCGCCATGGATACGCAGTCGGAGTGGATCACCCTGCGCCACGTGCACGCGTTCCTCAAGCTACGGAACCTGAAGGCGACGGCGAGCATGCTGGAGCAGGAGGCGCGGCTCAAGTTCGACTACCCGCACGTGCGCGCCCTGCTGTCGCGCGGCCGGTGGAGGTCCGCCGACGAGTACGTGTCGTCCTTCCTCGGCGGCACCGGCGCGTCCGCCCCCGCGCTGTTCGTCGCGAGGTTCGAGCGCTTCGTCCGCGCGCTCAGGAGGGGCGACAGGGCGTGGGCGCTGCGCTACTTCCACCGCAGCCTAGACCCCGTGCTGGCGAACAACCCCCGCGAGGCCAAGCTGCGCGCCGACTGCCTCCGGGCTCTGCGCTCCAGCCCCGCCTCGCTCCGCCGGGATCACCCCGACGACGCCCAGAACAGGGAACGATGCGTTACCTTCTTCACGGCCCTCATCATGTACAGCACGGCGGAGCTCTACCGCTCCAACAAGGCTTTCGTTCACGACAGGTTCATGCGCTACAAGTTCAACACCTCAGGAATCCTTGGCATCCGCCGGCACGCCCGCCCCCGAAGAAGAAGATCCAGCGACTGACACATAGTGTATACCACATTGTAAATCGCCGGTATCTTTACCCAAATCTTTACTAAGGTGGCCGCATGCAACAATCAAATCCGGCTAATCTAGCTTGACCAAATACTGTTTTAAAAGTCTTCTAATCAACCGGCTGCTGCTACAACCAACTGTATTTTTTTTTTTTTTTTTTGAACAAAGCGGGCGCCAAAGGCGCTAATTTTCATTCAGCTCATATGCATAGTACATCATGAAGTACAAAGCCCTGGATTTCCAGATTTTGTAGAGAGATAGCAATTGGACAAGTACCTATATTTCTGTGAGCTGAATTTAAGCAAGAAAAGATGGGCATCGCCTCAGATCGACGAAGAGCCTGTTTAGCACAATCATGGGCTATTGTATTCAGATTTCTCTTTATATGATATATCTTCGGAAGAAGATGCTCCGACGCCTTTTTGTAGTCCGCAATTTGTTGTCGAAGTTCCCAGGGTACTTGTTTATCCGCGATCGAGTGGGCTGCCGCTGCTCTTGCCAAAGCAAGATTATCCGTGAGGAAAGTGACTCCCTGTTCTTGTATCTTTGCTGCTATATTTGAGGCAAGGAGTAGAGCAGCAGCTTCTGCGAGGATTGGCGACGAAGGCTGGATTGTTGAGGCCTGGATCATAACAGTTTCTTCCCTGTAGTCTCTTGTAAGTTGACAGTATACTCCTAGTCCTGTCTTCAGATTTTCTTGAGTATCAGAGGTACTGATTTTTCTCCAGGTCGCATCCGAAAATATTTTGCTTCCTTGAATTCTCAAATCTGAGCTAATGGTGTTCCCTGGACCTGTCATCTCCTGTTGTGTATCTGTTCTCCGTTGCGGCTCCTGTACTCCAACCTGTAATGGATCAAGTAACTCTAGATTTTGTTTTATAGCATTAGTCATGTGATGGACCTGTAAAAGAGTAATATCTTTTTTATTGAATAAACAGTCATTTCTGGCTTTCCAAAGGCACCACATAAAAGTAAGAATATTCTCAATAGTGCCATTGGGATGATTCATAGTGAGAAGCCTGCTAATTGTTTGGGTTATGGATTCAGAGGGAGAGGCTACTTGATCAATTTTCAAGTACCAAGGATGCATGAACCAAGCAGCTCTAGCATAGTTACAGAGGAAGAAAAGATGTTGATCTGTTTCCTCTAAATTGCATCTACAGCAATATTTGCTAATATGTTTACTGTACTTACCAGCTCTCACTCCTGAAGAAATAGCTTTACTAATAATTCTCCAACCAAAAGTTTTTATCCTGGGAATTATGTTGTTATTTTTCCAAATTGACTGTAGGATGAGCTTAGTGTTTGCACTAACCTGTCTTGGTCTTGGCTCCCCATTTTCGAACAAATTGTCGAGGCAAACTCTGTAAGCACTTTTGGAATTGCATTTACCTGTAGGTGTTAGTTTCCAGCAAAGGCAATCTTCCTCTTCAGCATTTATAATTGGAGTGTTCTTGATTCTTTGCGCCATCTGTTCCTGAAATAAAGTGTTAATTAGCTGTTCATTCCACAATTTCTGCCCTGGCATCCACAGATCTTTAACTTGACTTGGGTAGGAGTAGTTTTCTGGTTGGATAATCAAAGAGTCGTATATCTGATTCCATCCTTCACACCAGGGTGTGCTCCAAATTGAATCTGGCCCAAAGTGAGTTGGTAGAAAGTGTGGGCTTTGAGAATGGGTAAGATTTTAAGGACAGAGGCCCAAAAGGCTGATTTGGGTGCATTTGAATTTGGGCGCCAAAGGGAAGAATCGGGAAAATATTTCGATTTCAAGACTTGGTGTAGAAAATTGTGTGGTTGATTTGCAAGTCTCCAAGCCGCCATAAGAATTAGACCCTGATTTATAGCCTGCAAATTTCTAATACCAAGGCCTCCTTCTTTTTTTGGTATACATATATCTTTCCAAGCCCTTAGGCATAAGCTCCTGGAATTTGTGTCTTTTCTGATACCTGTCCACCAAAAGTTTCTAATAATAGCTGTGAGTTTAGCAATAAATTTTTTCGAGAAAAGAATATTTGACATATAGTAGACTGGGATAGATGAGAAAACAGATTTTATTAGTTCCAGTCTAGCTGCATGAGAAAGTTGGTCAGCTTTGTAGGTTGAAAGTTTGGTTTTGAATTTATCTATAACAAAGTTATAAGCAGCATTTCTGTCTTTCCCTGGAATGATAAGAGGATGTCCAAGATGTATAAAATTGGAATCTATAATAGAAACAGGGAAAATGTTACGGATCATATTAATTGTATGGTCGTCAACATGCTTACTGAAAAGAATCCCCGACTTTGTCCAATTGGGTGTTTGGCCCGATCTATTACAGAAATCCTGGAGCACCTGTTCCGATCTATTACAAAAAGCAGCGAATGAATGGGTGGACAGTTTGGTCCCAATTTAATACCTGCAAAATCATTCGCAGCCATGGCTTCCTGCATAACAATTGACAATTCATTTATGGCAAGGACAAACAAGTACGGCGATAACGGACATCCTTGTCGTATGCCTCTGTCACCTTTAAATTTAGCAAAAGCTTGACCATTAATGACAACCGAAAAGGTCGGTGACGAGACACAAGCATGTATGAGATTTATGAAATGACCATGCAGCCCTTTACGTGTGAGCGCTTGAACAATGAAGTTCCACTCTAATCTGTCAAAAGCTTTGGCTAGATCTATTTTTAGCATGAAAGCTTTATGTTTCCAGGAACTAAGAGCAAAGGAGTGAGAAATTTCTTGCGCAATGATAACATTGTTGCTAATTCTCCTACCCTCGATAAAAGCTTGTTGTGAAGGATGTATGTAATCCGGTAGATGTGGTTTAAGTCTATTGGCAATACATTTGGCTATAATTTTGTAAACTACATTGCATAGACTAATTGGTCTGTAATCCGCAGGAACAAGAGGAACCAGCTTTTTCGGAATAAGAGCAATATGTGTGTCATTTATATGGCTAGGCATGATACCTGTTTCAAAGAAAGTTCTTACCAGTTGTGTGACATCTTGTCCAATCCAACTCCAAGTAGCTATATAGAATTCCACATTGAATCCATCTGGCCCGGGAGAGGCATTCCTCTTCATATCTTTCAAAGTATCTAATATTTCTTTTTCATCCGGGACAGTGTAAGTATAATCGTCCAGATTCTGAGGAAGTTGGGTGTGTATGAATGGCCTGCCATTGTTAGCTTGAGAGGAAGAAAATATAGATCGGAAGTAGTTAACAAAAGTATTACTTATTTTGTCAGGCATGTAGTGAACAGTGTTATTTTCATCCTTGATAGAAACAATAGTATTCTTTCTTCTTCGCTTAATAATGGCTCTATGAAAGAAAGCAGTATTTCTGTCACCATCTTTGACCCAATGTTTTTTGGCTCTTTGCACAACCAACTGTATGAAAAATGAAATATTACAAAACAATGTAAAAATGTTACACACGCAGAAAAAGTATTACATTCAGCAAAAAAAATATACTATTGACGATTTTTTTATACTATAACCTGTTGTGGCTACAACTGGCTGATCCCTAGCATTCGCCATACGGAATACCCTTAAACTAGCTAAAGAAACTGTGTGTTGCCAAAAAAAAAAAAATAACAATATGAAGTAGTACATTTTTCATGATCATCCGTTATGCAGTGTCTGCTCCCTGCTCGCGCTGCAGTCTCAAACATATTCTTCTCCCACGCCCTAGCTACCACCCATCTCTCCCACCAAATCCTTTCTCCCAAGTCTTCCTATAAGAGCATCTCCAGTCGCGTCTCCCAAAACGTCCCCCAAATCGCGCCGGATTGAGCGTTTGGGGGACGTGTTTTATTCGTGTCGCGTTTGAGGGACGTCGCTCCCCAGCCGCGTCCCCCAAACGCCGCCCCCAAACATTAAAAATACTTCTATTTGACATTTTTATTTCAATTTTCACAAACTAATACATAATTGGGAACGTGGTTTACATGAAGACACAGTTTGGAACATGGTTTTCCATAAACTAATACATAGTTTGAACCATGGTGGACACGAATATAAAATTTTGCAAAAAAAACTAAACCTAACTAGGCCGTGCATCGAAGGTTTCCTGTGTTCGCTGCTAACAAAGAACACTCGAGGGCACACCCAGTCACCCAAACTGGAAAATCCAGCGGGAGGATGGTGCCCTTGTTGGTTCTACCGATGAGACGAACATCCAGAAACTTCCGTGCACGTATTCGCTGCGAAGAAACAACACTCTTCATCATCAGTCGTCCTCCTCGTCGGTGTTGTCGCCGTGGTAGTCCCGGCGGCAGCGCGTCTCGTCGAAGACCTTGACGCTCATGTCCCTGTCGCCGAAGTAGGAGAACATGAGGATGAAGCCGACTTCGAGGCTGTGGTGGCGCACAAACTTCTCCCAGCCGATGTTGAGGTACATCTTGCCGCGCGCGTCGTAGATCACGTCGACGATTCACCGGTAGTAGCCGCACAAAGCCTCCCGCACATGCATCGTGCGCGGGAGGCTGTCGCCAGCGACTGATACACGTAAGCACACGCCCGTTGGGAACCCCAAGTGGAAGCTGTGATGCGTTGCTGTCCACAACTGGCGCGTGGTTGACGTGGGAGGTAGAAATCTCTGTGGTGTAGCTTTTCTTCGTTCCCCAGCAACGGCACCAGAAAATAGCTTGATGTCTACGCACGCTTCTATTCCTGTAGACAATGTTGGGCCTCCAAGAGCAGAGGTTTGTAGAACAGCAGCAAGTTTCCCTTAAGTGAATCACCCAAGGTTTCACTACAACATAAAAGACACGTAGGGACGCTCAGTTCAAGTGCTTAAAACGCTTTAAAGCGTCACTACACGCTTGTAGAGCCGCTGGTGCAATGCGTCATAGAAGCGTCTCCTTATGCACCGTCTCAAGTTTTGTTAGGACGCTTTAAAAGCGTGTTTATATGGCATGAGACGTCCATAAAGCGTGGCTATGCCTTTAGAGACGTTGTGATAAATTCCCCTCACAAATCGTCTTTACAGTACAATGTTGCGTCCTAAAGAAAATCTTAAGACGTCGTCTACTTTTTCATGTAGACATGATTATTTCATTGCAGTGGATAATATCCTGCTACATAGTTGGATAATAATATACATATACACGCTATCAAAGACGACAACACAAGAGAAAAATTAGGAAAATAATAACTTTATTAATTGAAAACAACAGTACTTTACAAGTGATTTATCAATTTTCATGAAACAATTACAAACTTGACCGCGCAAAATTCTAAATCTTATTCATCTTCTTCTAGTAGTTGGAATATCTCAAGCTTTATGCGCATGGAGAAATTGTACATCAGCTCTCCATAGCCACCACTACTGTTGGTCTGCCTTGCAGTGTTCTGTCTTGTTGCTTAAAAACCTTCACAAACAATTTCGCTGTAGGAAAAGTCAACTGAAACATACACAAATTAACTAGTAATAAATTTCAATAACAAGTTTTACTTTCCACATGCACAAGTGAAGCAGGTACTACCGGCGTTTTAGCATCAGAGCAATAGCAGTATAACGAAGCACCATCTCTTCACATTGGTATAATGTCGCATACCTACTGGCTGCTGCAAGAAAAACCAATTACTAAATGCTAAACAGCCATACAGAAAAATTGGGTGCCTACTTGAATAGAAAACCAAAGATAAGAAAATCACATATATGGTCGCACAGACTTTAGATGATTAGATAATTGCTTGTGGTATCTCATGAATAAGGTTTAGAAGTTAAAAGAAAACAAGATGGAATGTACCTTAGCATCATGCTGAAGGAGCAATTCTTTCAGTTCACAACAATGACTAGATAAGAAATGCAAATAATCTCCCGAAGCTGCAGAACAATGGGGCATAAAGTCAGTATATTAAGCTTGAAGAACAAATACAAATAGTTCGCATGGCTCACATCTATGAAACCAGAGTTTTACTTATATCAGTCATTCACAGCAAAGTGGAAGTGAAATACTAGAAAAGCAGCAATAGAAAGGAATTTAACACAATGTGTGTAAGGATATTCATTCAGTTCGGAGATGTAGCTACGTAAACCAAGATGCTGGGGTCTTTCAGAACAGCAGGCTAACTTGTACGAGAATTAGCTCCAGATGCGAGGCACAATTTAATCATATAAAAAAGACAATAATTTTATTGTTGAAGAGATAAGATTGCGTAAAAAAGCATACATATAAATACACTGAAAGTAATCATATAAAATTCAGACATTTCTTGGCTTAACACAAACAGATTACTTATGATTTTCCAAATGCTCATATTCTTCATGGTAAGCATGGAACGCGAAAAACAACCATCAGGCAGCCTGGAGAATAAATAAGAAGAAGTTATATATTCATGTTAGGTACAGAAGGTAATGGTGGAAATGGACTTCTCAACTTTGCATAGAGAAAATGACAAGATTTACCAATGGAAGTATTACGTTGCAGCTTTCATTGGTCTGAATATAGCAAGATTTCAAAATAGAAACTGAAGTAAACTAACAGGCTAAACAAAAAGCAATCATATTTTATATGTTTGCTGAAAACACGTGACGCCAGTCTTATTAGGAAAGAGAAACGAAAACATAAGTACAAATGTAGTGACTAACAACTGCAAAAGACGATGCTATACATTAGGACATACCCTCTAGGCCAAGAACTTCATCTAGATGAATGAGTAGTTCGGTACTGCAAAGGCAATGACATATTTTCCTTTCGATCAGAAAGTGTGCAGAAGTGGTCGATACAGATTGGGCACAATCAAACATTCATGTAAACTGGCAAAACAGAGAAACTTAATCATTTGTCCAACGAATTCACCTGATTGGCTAATTGCAGATGACTTGAAAAAAAAAAGTGTCCCGCAGATCTGTCTACAACAGGACGACACAACCTGTATTGGGAATTGACCTCTACCGAAGCAAAAAATTAGCAGAACATCATTGGGTATGGCATGGAAATCGGGAGGAACTAACTCATGTACCTGAATATAGGATCCTTGCGAGTCACGCGCGCACCATCTTTGGCCAGCGCTGGATGGAGGTCACGTGTGGTGGGTGTGCAGCCTCATCGATGCTGCTTAGTCGTGAAAGCGCCGCATCGAGGTGAGCGTCCGCCGGCGGGTGAATCTCCCTGCACAGCGTCTCTATGTAGAGAAACGATAGATCGTAGACGATGGAAACTCAGAGCGGCGGTTCCTAGGTTCTGGAATAATTGGCGGCGATTGAGAGAAAAACGGTGCGGTAGAAGGGTTCTCTAATTGGACTGGGCCGTAAACACATTTGTCAGGTTGATTTTGAGACGATAGGAACAACGTCTCAGAAAACGTCCTTACTATGCAGTGGGTTCTCCACACAGAGACGCTATAAAAAACGTCTAATAGATAAGGTCCCTACATGATCAGTTTCTTGTAGTGTTTATCAAACTCAGGGAGGTAGAGGTCAAAGATATCCCTCTCAAGCAACCCTGCAATTACGATACAAGAAGTCTCTTGTGTCCCCAACACACCTAATACACTTGTCAGATGTATAGGTGCACTAGTTCGGCGAAGAGATAGTGAAATACAAGTAATATGGATGAATATGAGTGGTAATAGCAATCTGAATAAAATATGGCAGCGAGTAAACATGCAACAGAACAGTAAATAAACGGAGATTCGATGTTTGAAAACAAGGCCTAGGGATCATACTTTCACTAGTGGACACTCTTAACATTGATCACATAATAAAACCACTCTACACTCTCTTGTTGGATGACAAACACCATTAATTGTGTAGGGCTACAAGAGCACCTCAATGCCGGAGTTAACAAACTCCACAACATTCAATGTTCATATTTAAATAACCTTAGAGTGCAAGATAGACCAACGCAATTATACCGAGTACTAACATAGCATGCACACTGTCAACATCAGCTATGAAAGGGGGAATAGATCACATCAATACTATCATAGTAATAGTTAACTTCATAATCTACAAGAGATCACAATCATAGCTTATACCAAGTACTTCATGATGCACACACTGTCAACATTACATCATGGAGCAGGAATAGACTACTTTAATAACATCACCAGAGTAACACATAGATGATATTCAACTAGATCACAAAGAGAGAGATGAACCACATAGGTACGGTAGAGCCCTCAGCCTCGGGGGAGAATTACTCCCTCCTCATCATGGAGACAGCGATGGCGGTGAAGATGGCGGTGGAGATGCCTTTCGGGGGCACGTCCCCGTCCCGGCAGGGTGCCGGAACAGAGACTTCTATCCCCCGAATTGGAGTTTCGCGATGGCGGCGGCTCTGGAAGGTTTTCTGGTGTTTCGTCAATCCGTATCAAGGATTTAGGTCAGGACGGCTTAAATAGGCGAAGAGTCGGAGCCGGAAGGGCCACGGGGGTCCCACACACAAGGGGGGCGCGCACCCCCCCCCCTGGGCCGCGCCGCCACCACGTGTGGGGCCCCCAGGACTCCCCTCTGGTCCCTCTTTGGCTCTCTAGAAGCTTCCGGGAAAAATAAGGTTCTGGGCGTTGATTTCGTCCGATTCCGAGAATATTTCCTTTCTAGGATTTCTGAAACCAAAAACAGCAGAAAACAGGAACTGGCACTTCGGCATCTCGTCAATAGGTTAGTTCCGAAAAATTCATAAATATGACATATAATGTGTATAAAACATGTGAGTATCATCATAAAAGTGGCATGGAACATAAGAAATTATAGATACGTTTGAGACGTATCAAGCATCCCCAAGCTTAGTTCCTACTCTCCCTCGAGTAGGTAAACGATAACAAGGATAATTTCTGAATTGACATGCTATCATAATCTTGATCAATACTATTGTAAAGCATATGAGATGAATGCAGCGATTCGAAGCAATTGTGAAGATAATGAGTAAACAAATGAATCATATAGCAAAGACTTTTCATGAATAAAACTTTCAAGACAAGCATCAATAAGACTTGCATAAGAGTTACTCATAAAGCAATAAATTCTTAGTAGAAAGCTTTGAAACAACAATAAAGTAGAAGAATGGCCCTTCGCAGAGGGAAGCACGGATTACTATTTTTGTGCTAGAGCTTTTCATTTTGAAAACATAGAAACAATTTTGTCAACGGTAGTAATAAATCATATGTGTTATGTATAAGATATCCTATAAGTTGCAAGCCTCATGCATAGTATACCAATAGTGCTCGCACCTTGTCCTAATTAGCTTGGATTAACATGGATTATCATTGCATAGCATATGTTTCAACCAAGTGTCACAAAGGGGTACCTCTATGCCGCCTGTACAAAGGTCTAAGGAGAGAGCTCGCATTAGATTTCTCGATTTTGATTATTCTCAACTTAGACATCCATACCGGGACAACATAGACAACAGATAATGGACTCCTCTTTAATGCATAAGCATTCAACAACAGATAATATTCTCATAAGAGATTGTGGATTAATTGTCCAAACTGAAACTTCCACCATGAATCATGGCTTTAGTTAGCGGCCCAATGTTCTTCTCTAACAATATGCATACTCAAACCATTTGATCATGAAAATCTCCCTTACTTCAGACAAGACGAACATGCATAGCAACTCACATGATATTCAACAAAGGTGTTATAGTTGATGGCGTCCCCAGAAGCATGGTTACCGCTCAACAAGCAACTTATTAAGAAATAAGACACACAAGTACATATTCTTCACCACAATAGTTTTTAAGGCTATTTTCCCATGAGCTATATATTGCAAAGACAAAGAATAGAATTTTAAAGGTAGCACTCAAGTAATGTACTTTGGAATGGCAGAGAAATACCATGTAGTAGGTAGGTATGGTGGACACAAATGGCATAGTGTAATATCCCAGGTAATGGGGTTACAAAAATAGAGGAAACAGATGTGTGCATTGCATTCATGCATAGAAAATCTGGGGAATTTTCGCGCTTTAAAGTAAAACAGTCACAGTAACTGAAGTTTCACTTGACCTTGGTGGAATTGAAGTAGCTCATCAAGTCCAGTGCTATAAACCTCAATGTGACTTTGCTAAAACTTTGTTTTGGGCAGAAATGATTTGATCTAAGGGGTTAGATCAAAAGGAACTAATAATCAACACAACAACACTTTAATCAATGATCAATTGCTTGATCTTATAACAGATCATAATAAGGTAATCCTTGCCATAGCATATGAACACCAATTCAACCGCAAACCAAGTAACAATAAAATGGAGAAACCATTCTTCACTTATCTTTTCCATGTCTTAAACTAATCCTTGATCCTAACATGAACCTCATGGTATTCATTCTATTTCAACCTTGGAGACAAGACCAGGAGATCCAACTAAGGAATATAATCCTTCTCTATTCCATATTGTTGTACATCAAACCTAGAGAGGTGAGAGTTCTATAATAATTATTAGAGAAGCAATAACAAACCTTGAGCTAAACCTTGGATATACATCCAAGTATTCAAATCATCATCTTCAAGACAACCCTAGAGAGAGATAACAATATATTATTGTTAAACATAGATCTTGATGATCACATCAACCTCTATGGAGCCTAATATTAGGTTAGCATTGAAGTCCTTCCCAAATGAGAGAGACCATCCATACTAATCCTAGTTCTATATATTCAAATATCCAAATGGTTAAACCATCAGTTCTTGAGAGAACTTTAAGGGAATATCTCAGGCATTCTCCTAGGATATAAGCTATTGAGACAACCATAGCCATGACCATCTAAGAAACTATAAGAGAGATATTATGCTTAGTTGATCAAGAATACACTTGATCATGGAAGTGAAAACCATTACATTAGAAATACCTTAGGAAGCCAAACCTTGATCATTATAAACTGAGTGATGATCATAAACACTAAGAACTTGAGGTAAAGATCTCAAGAACAAGTGGATCATGTCTAACCATGATCATGCTCTTGAAGTATGTGAGGATAAGTTAAACCCTACTAGAATAAGTAGATTTCATTCCCACATGAAATTATAAGGAGATCAATAATAAGCAACCCTAGGCTTATATCTTATCTTTTACTTGTGAACCATTTGGTGATCATAAGTAGAATCCTACCATATCTATATTTCATAAAATAAAGAACCTAAGAAAACCTTAGAGTAAAACTCCATATTTAATATGGTGAGAAACCATCCATCCATATGACCAAAGTTAACTATAAAAAAAACTATAACCAATGTAGTTAATTTAATGATAAATTAAGGATAATAATTGTAGTTAAATGGTAGAAGATAAAACCAATTCTCAAATCCTTAGTAATTAAATAAGCACATAAGATGTGAAGCAAGTAACCATATTACCTTGGTTAGGGGAGATTAAACCTAGCACATGCAGTATGGTGTCATCTCATCTCACAACCTAGAATTAAACCTCAACCCTAGTTTAGGTATCACTATGGTGATCATAATACAAACCAGGCCATAGTTGAGAGTCAAACCAATTTCCATTAGGTGAATCTCATTAAAACCCTAATAGAATTAATGCTCACATAAAATCATATGTGAACAACCAACTTCTCTAAGAAAAACCAACTCCTAATAACTAACTCTGAAATACTTTGAGTTGAGATTATCAACTCTATTAATTCCAAATAGATTTGATTGATATAGAAAAAGAAATTAAAATAAGAATACAAACTCATGTTTAATTGCTATATTGAATAAGCCACATATGGGAAATTTAATCAAATATAAAATACCTTTTTCCAATAAGCAAGTGGTGTAGTAACCATTGCACTAATTCTTGTATTAATTCAAATAGGAAATACCTGCAAAATAGAAAAGCATTCAAAATTGAATTAAAAATAATAATAATTCAAAAACAGAAAATAAGAGGGAAAAGAAAACAGAGAAAAGAAATAGAGAAGAGGCTTACCTGGACTCACCTGGCCGAGCAGCCCACCAGCAACCCAACCAACCCCAGCCCAACACGGCCCAGACTAGCCCACCATACCCCTTCGTCTAAAAAAACAGAGGTGAGGGTCGTCCTCACCCTCTTCGTGTGCTGGAGGCCAGCACGAAGACGTGCTCGTCTTCCCTCTCGCGCTGGCGACCTCTCCTCGATCGAATCCGTGACGAGGCACGCACCCTGGCACTGTATAAAATCCCTGGACGAAACCCTAGCTCCGCTTCCCTCTCTCTGCTCAATTTACGCCCAAACCGAAACCCTAGCCCGTACAGTCCCCGGCTATCGCCGCCGGTAGGGACCTCCCCGAGCTTCGCCGTGGACACCAGCAGCATCGCCGTCCTCGACTTGCTCTACCTGCAAGCGGAATCGAGCTGGGGCGAGCCGTAGCCTCGCCGTCGACCCCATCTTCTCCGACACCGACATGGTGAAATCCGGCGATGCCGACCGCCATTGCTCTCGCCGTCAAGCTCTACGTCCTCATGGTGAGCCGCTGAACTCCCTGGCATGCTCGCCTTGCTCCCTAGGCCACCGTAGCCTCGCCGCACCGATTGCCTGTGAGCGTCGCCGTCGGGCATCACCGCCACCGCCGCTCCGGCGACCATTAGGGGGTGGCGCTGCCACCACTAGACTCGCCTCGGCGAGTACTGACCAACGCGCCCCTGCTCACGCCCGCGGGAACGCCCTAGCGCCGGCGACCATCGCCAATTCCCGCCGGCCAGTAACCTCCTCGCCTCGGTGGCGATTTTCACTTGGTCAAGCGCCCCATGACAGGTGAGGTGGACACGGCCCCACCAGTCATTGACTGTGTGGGTGATCTGTCTGGGTAACCCTGGTTATTAATTTTTATTTCAAATACCAGAAAATTACTGCAACTTCAAATAAATTTAGAAAATCCAATTTAATTCAGAAAAATATAAATAAGATATTAAAATTCTTAAAAAAGAAAACTCTATCCAATAAAAATATAAAATGAAATTTTTATTTTTAATAAAAATTCAATTATTTAATACTTGTTATTTAAGCCTTTAATTTTAAATTCTAAATACAATTAAAAATTCAGAAATTAAGAAACCATTTATAAATTCAATAAAACCAATAAGCAAATAAAGAAAACATGAAAACTAATTTTCTTTATTTGCAATCCTATTAAATCATTATTAGGGAAATTTAAACCCTAATTGATAATTATCTTAAATAGTAAATTATTTAAAAATAATAAAAAGCCAAATTAAATATTAATTTTATTTCAAAGTTATTAATAAATTCAACTTTAACATGAAGTTATTAATCATAGAATTAAATTGTAAATAGCAAACCCTAAATTCCACATGGAATGATATGATAACCTCATCATTTCATGTGGAATTCTAAAACCCTAATTCCATTTAGACCCTAGCTCCATTAATCTCTGTGAACCCTAAATTGTTCTAAACCTAAACCCTAGGTTATACCATGGGATCATCCTACTTTCTTTTAAATCATAGAACCATATAGAACCTGGATAATTGTTATGTCCACATAATATGTAGAAGACCTATCACTAATATATGGGTATCCCATGTGTTCATCTCATCCAACCTAGATGATCAAACAGGAACACCTAAGTCTAAACCCTAGTTCCTATCATTAAAAAAAATATCAACCTTACTCATACCTATATAGCATCACACCATTGTGATGAACTCCAATAGCAACCATGCTAATATTGACATCACATCCCATACACACTAAACCCTATTAGTGTGAGATAATTATTAAACATCCTATTTAGGAAACCACCATTCCTTACTTAATGAATCCCATAACAAAACCTAGACAACCTCAACCCTAATTGATATACTTCTTATTATTTAAGAAGTATGTTCTTCAAAAGTTATTCTTTTGAACTAAATTAATAATCATCATCAACCCTACTTATAAGGACCTATAAACCCTAGCTAGCAATCACCAGCAAGATGAATCAACCTTGATAGCAACCATGGATAATTAATTGCTTAAGTTGCTCATGCTTAAGTAAAACCAATCAAGCCTAGTTGCTGATGAATCCAATTATGTTGTGATCCATTGATACGTCTCCGACGTATCGATAATTTCTTATGTTCTATGCCATATTATTGATGATACCTACATGTTTTATGCACACTTTATGTCATATTCGTGCATTTTCTGGAACTAACCTATTAACAAGATGCCGAAGTGCCAGTTTGTCGTTTTCGCTGTTTTTGGTTTCAGAAATCCTAGTAAGGAAATATTCTCGGAATTGGACGAAATCAAAGCCCAGGGGCCTATTTTTCCACGAAGCTTCCGAAGTCCGAAGACGAGACGAAGAGGGGCCACGGGGTGGCCAAACCCTAGGGCGGCGCGGCCCCACCCCCGGCCGCGCCGGCCTATGGTGTGGGCCCCCCGTGCCGCCTCTTGACTTGCCCTTCCGCCTACTTAAAGCCTCCGTGACGAAACCCCCAGTACCGAGAGCCACGATACGGAAAACCTTACCGAGACGCCGCCGCCGCCGATCCCATCTCGGGGGATCCAGGAGATCGCCTCCGGCACCCTGCCGGAGAGGGGAATCATCTCCCGGAGGACTCTACACCGCCACGGTCGCCTCCGGAGTGATGAGTGAGTAGTTCACCCCTGGACTATGGGTCCATAGCAGTAGCTAGATGGTTGTCTTCTCCTCATTGTGCTTCATTGTTGGATCTTGTGAGCTGCCTAACATGATCAAGATCATCTATCTGTAATTCTATATGTTGTGTTTGTCGGGATCCGATGGATAGAGAATACCATGTCATGTTAATTATCAAGTTATTATACATGTGTTGTTTATGATCTTGCATGCTCTCCGTTTCTAGTAGAGGCTCTGGCCAAATTTTTACTTTTAACTCCAAGAGGGAGTATTTATGCTCGATAGTGGGTTCATGCCTGCATTGACACCGGGACAAGTGACGTAAAGTTCTAAGGTTGTGTTGTGCTGTTGCCACTAGGGATAAAACATTGGCGCTATGTCCGAGGATGTAGTTGTTGATTACATTACGCACCATACTTAATGCAATTGTCTCGTTGTTAGCAACTTAATACCGGAGGGGTTCGGATGATAACCTCGAAGGTGGACTTTTTAGGCATAGATGAAGTTGGATGGCGGTCTATGTACTTTGTCGTAATGCCCAATTAAATCTCACTATACTTATCATGTCATGTATGTGCATTGTTATGCCCTCTCTATTTGTCAATTGCCCGACCGTAATTTGTTCACCCAACATGCTTTTATCTTATGGGAGAGACACCTCTAGTGAACTGTGGACCCCGGTCCATTCTTTAATACTCGAAATACAAATCTGCTGCAATACTTGTTTTTACTCGTTTTCTCTGCAAACAATCATCTTCCACACAATATGGTTAATCCTTTGTTACAGCAAGCCGGTGAGATTGACAACCTCACTCGTTTCGTTGGGGCAAAGTACTTTGGTTGTGTTGTGCAGGTTCCACGTTGGCGCCGGAATCTCCGGGTGTTGCGCCGCACTACATCCCGCCGCCATCAACCTTCAACGTGCTTCTTGGCTCCTCCTGGTTCGATAAACCTTGGTTTCTTTCTCGAGGGAAAACTTGCCGCTGTGCGCATCATACCTTCCTCTTGGGGTTGCCCAACGAACGTGTGAAATACACGCCATCAAGCATATTTTCCGGCGCCGTTGCCGGGGAGATCAAGACACGCTCGCAAGGGGAGTCTCCACTTCTCAATCTCTTTACTTTGTTTTTGTCTTGCTTTATTTTATTTACTACTTTGTTTGCTGCATTATATCAAAACACAAAAAAATTAGTTGCTAGCTTTACTTTATTTGCTGTCTTGTTTGCTATATCAAAAACACAAAAAAATTAGTTTACTTGCATTTACTTTATCTAGTTTGCTTTATTTTCTTGTACTCAATATTAAAAATACAAAAAAAATATATATTTAGTTACTTTTGTTACCATGTCTAGCTCTGAACCTGTTACTTCTTCGCCTGAAGAATTAGTTTTCACTTTTAAACAAGGGGATGAGGAGAGTTTTAAGAATGCTTGGTCTAGAATTTTTACTTCTTATCGTGAAACTGAACCTCAAATGACTCTAAGTTTGCTCCTTAGTAATTTTTATTTTGGTCTTATGGTTCGCTATAGATATGCTTTGGATACTTTAGTGGGAGGAGATTTTCTCCATTGCAATGGGGATCAAGCTTTTAATGCCATAAAGAAGTTGGTTGCATCATATGATTTAGCTAATAATTTTGATTCAGCCCTTATCAGCATTCATAATAGATTAAATACTCTTGAGACAAGTGCATCTCGCTTAAATGAAAATTATGGATACATTCGTAACCGTCTTGATCAAGTTTTAGTGAACTCCGAACTTTCATTATGGGATCCCGCTCGTTAAAATTGTTATCGGTGATCGAACTCTTCATGCCTACTCGTGATATTATGTATGAATTTTGCCTTATGCCCGAAAGCATTTATAAATCTTTGAAACTTTGGGGAGTCGATGAAGGAGGAGAAGAGATAACTCTCATTGATAACTCTATTATAATTCCTAAGGGAGTAGCTGCAGGTGTGCATACAACCATTCTTGGAAGAACAATATCCATTGATTATCTTGTTATTGAAACAGAAAAATCATACTTGGGAGATCCCTCGTTGAAACTATTGGGAGCGAGTCATTGATGTGGGAAAAGGCACTCGAAATTCACCTCTATGTCGGGGGGAATCATATATTCCCTAAACCAAAGGGAAGGAAAAACAATAAGAAAGGTAAGGGTAAAGCCCAAGGTAAGGTTGACGCACCATCCTTCGATAACACTTGAG
>NC_061511.1:146434544-146485637 GCF_022539505.1 Lolium rigidum | reverse complement strand
CCACCGAGGAGACGTGAACCCGGGCACATCGTGTACCACTCTCGCTCCTGGATTCTCCTACGCCGCATTCTTCCCCTAAACTCAAGTCCATAATCTATGGGCATTGCCTTTTTACACCCGCGACACCTACTATTTTCAATGATTTTTAATGGCTTCCGTGAGATGTTCATAATTTTTTCAGTATTTTCCATGATTTTTAGTGGCTTCCAAAAGATGGTAATAAATATATCGGGCATCTAGTATTTTCCATGATGTTTAATGGCTTTCAATAGATGTTTACAATTTTTCTAGTATTTTTCATGATTTTTCTTGGTCTTTAAAAGATGTTCACAAATTTTATAGTATTTTTTTCCATGATTTATACTGGCTTTGAAAATATGTTTAAAAATTCGTTGTCAAGAACCCTCTAGGGTCATCTTGAACCATACTAAAGAGGTTGTCGAGAACCCTCGAGGGTCATCCTCAAACATACTAAAGTGGTTGTCGATACCCCTAGAGGGTTGTCGAGAACCACTTTAGAAAATTTTGAAGGCATTTAAATTAGTGAAAATTCTAGTGGTTGTCGAGACCCCTAGAGTGTTTTTATAATTAATAAAAAATGCAGCCGGGTTTTCACCACTGTTTTCCCTTAAAAAAGAGGGTTTGTCGACTAACCTTGAGGTTCATCTTCAAAGATAATAGAAATGTTGTCGACAACTCTTGAGGGTCATTTAGATTTTACGAAGCATTTAAATTTTAGAAAGCACTTAAATTAGTGAAGGCATTTATATTTTACATGGAATTTAAAATTTCCAGTGCATTTAAATTAGCAAGTTCATTTCTAGAGATTTCAAAATTGCTACAAAATAAGGGTTCAAATTAGCAAGTTCTAAAATATATATGGCATCTAAATTTTGCGCAACATAAGCGATCAAATTTAGCAACACAACACAACTTGACAACTCACCATTACAACAATATCAAAGTTTAAATGTTCAAAGCAACACAACTTGATAATTCACCACGACAACACAAATAGTTCAACATAACACATACATTCTAGCAAGCTAAATAGAAGGAGTTCACTGATTGGTTTCACATTACTACATAACAAGCCAAATATATATAAGGAGATCACTCATCACATATTGCCTTGATCGTATTCACCTTCTCCTTGAGAGCATCACCAGCGTTGATCATATAAACAAGAATGTACTCTGGTTTTTATCTTTTCGTCCTTCAAAGCATCCCTTCACCATCCCATTTAGGCTACGTGGCCTTGTTGATCTATGCTTGATATTTACGCACCTGCTTCAGCTCAGCTCCAATTTAGTCTCGAGCACTTCTATTTCATTCTTCAACACTTTTTTCTCTCCATCTCCTCCAAACCCAATGACTATCTTAATCTTCCTAAAGTTATCTTCCAAGTCTCCCTTTCTTAAATGAATTTGTTCACATCATCTAAGAGAGGTGAGTTATTCTTCTCTATCTTGTTCTGCTCCTCAGGTAGCTACTTCACCAACTTAGCATTCTCAAACCTCTCATAATTCTAGCATTGTTTTATTCATAATACATTCCCCACAACCTATTTGAAGTATTTTTTTTAGTATTTGTGGCCACTCCTCAACATCTAACCAAGACACAGACTCACATTACATGTGTTGCTACAAAAATGAAATTATGACATGAATCAACAATTAAGACAATTCATAGACATTTACCAATACACAAGCTACTACATTTATCAATACATATTTATCATATGGGCCACTATTTAACAATAAAATTATACTTATGAACTGTTCTTTAACAATCAGACCAAAAGCTACTACATTTACCTCAAAGTTTCAACATTATTATCTACATACTGCATCTATCTCAACCTAGTGCACTCGATTAAAATAGCAACAAATGCACTATATCATCTATAGGCATAACAACACCTAAATTGGATTGATTTATGGGAATTATCTACATGCAAAGCTAGCTTAGTGCCCGCCGTCGAAGTGAATGAATTCAAAAGAACGAAAAAGTAAGGGAATGAGACAATAGACTCTTCCTTGAAAAATTTCATAAGAAGATCTTCCCCAACACAGAACTGCATTTATGTACAACTAACCAACATATTACATAATAATTGACAAAGCACAGAGATAACTTACATTCCTCACTGGACACATGTAAAACCTACAACCTATTTTCGTCCCTTCAAATGGCTCACATTTCGGTGGCTCCAGCCGCATGAGACACACCTCAGGACAACCAGCCGCCAATCCGTGAAATGTCGGGTCATCACATGTATATGGAGCATAGTCCATCTCGACGATGTCCTAATCGTACAAAAATTGCAAATACATCAGGATTGATTGAGCTAAATCAACGCGACATCGACAAAAATTCCCAAATCGTAATCATAAACCCTAACCCTAGAAATTGTGGAACTTAACCCTAGCAATGATGGGCTCGGGGATTCGACGTTGTTCCAGGAAGCCATGGCGACGATGGATGGCGGAGGGCGCACATGGACGAAGGTAGCGATGGCTCTGCGGCAACGGCGGCGGATGGCGAACTCGATAGCGGTTGGAGGGGATTTTTTTCACAATTTCTCTTTTTCAACTCAGCAATCAGGCTGCATGTTACTTCTAAGGTAAGATAATTGTATGTACATGCCCCTAAAATTTATTACATAATTCGGGTTTAACTAGAACAAATCATAATGAAATAGTATAATACGCCACAGAAAACACAATCAGATAATGAGTATGCAACCTTGTGAGAACGGGCTTGCTAGAGGCGAGTTAGATCGAGAAATCTTATCCTCTATTTCGAGTCATGAAGTCATCCATGGATTTTAATTTTCCACCGAGTGGTGAAGGAGGATAAGGGATAGAGGAAGAAGACTGTGGAGGAGGAACGACGAGGTAGGAGAAGCGGTGGATAGCAGTAGCAGATCTCATAGCTCCACCGGGTGGAATCATTTGCCATAACAAGGTACATTTTTGAATGATTCCTTTCATATCTTCAAATGAGATCTAGTTTGATCAGGAATTAAAAGTGGTCTAAAAATATACTTAAATTCTGTTAAAATTCTAATATATATGGCAAATACACGGCGTTCTTACCATATTAATACTTTCTCCATATACTTAGTTTAGAATCAAATTTATTCAAATCATGTTCTCTCTACCATACAACAGTTCTTCCCAGTCCCCACTACCAATCGTAGAAGTATCTTTGTTGGATCATGCATCCTAATCCACCCCTTTCTCATGCCTCGGAAACAAACTAAAATGGAAATATGCGATGCTGCACGCCATCACAATTCATGTCTCAACGTAATCTGGAAAATCTCCCAATCCTCCTCGCGACCTCACCTACCCCTCCATCTCACTATATATACACCAGCACCCTCCACCTTTGTCCTCAGCTCTACTCCAAGAGCATCAACCTAAAACCCACGCGATCCAACACCCCCTAGAGAAAAACAAAAACAAAAAGATTACAGTTTCTGGTTTGAGTATCAATCGATGGTGGGCTTCGCTAAGATCGCCATGGAGTGGCTCCAAGATCCACTTAGCTGGCTGTTCATCGCCTCCGTGGTTTTCGTGGTTCTGCAGCGGCGGCGGCGGGGCAACGTGGCGCCGTTTCCCCCGGGCCCGAAACCGCTGCCGATCGTCGGCAACATGTCGATGATGGACCAGCTCACCCACCGTGGCCTGGCGGCGCTAGCGAAGGAGTACGGCGGCCTTCTCCACATCCGGCTCGGTAAGCTCCACACCTTTGCCGTGTCGACGCCGGAGTATGCCCGGGAGGTGCTGCAGGTGCAGGACGGTGCCTTCTCGAACCGTCCCGCGACCATCGCCATCGCGTACCTCACCTACGACAGAGCCGACATGGCGTTCGCGCACTACGGGCCCTTCTGGCGCCAGATGCGCAAGCTGTGCGTGATGAAGCTCTTCAGCCGGCGCCGCCCGGAGACGTGGCTCGCCGTGCGCGACGAGTCCGCGGCTCTCGTCCGCGCCGTGGCCAGGCGGACCGGCGAGTCCGTGGACCTCGGCGAGCTCATTTTTAAACTCACCAAGAATGTCATCTTCCGCGCCGCGTTCGGCGCTGGTGCGGTCGCCGGCGACGCCGAGGCCGACGGAGCAGGGAAGCAGGACGAGTTCATCGCCATCCTCCAGGAGTTCTCCAAGCTCTTCGGCGCCTTCAACATCGGAGACTTCATCCCGTGGCTGAGCTGGGCGGACCCGCATGGCATCAACGTGCGCCTCCGCGCCGCGCGCAACGCCCTCGACGAGTTCATCGACAAGATCATCGACGAGCACATGGAGAGGGGCAAGAATCCCGACGACGCCGATGCCGACATGGTGGACGACATGCTCGCGTTCCTCCCGGAGGCGAAGCCGAAGAAGGGCGCCGCCGGCGACGGCGTGGACGACCTGCAGAACACGCTCCGCCTCACCCGCGACAACATCAAGGCCATCATCATGGTGCGTAATCTTTTTCCCTACCAAAACTTGCATACATATTAACTACCGCGATCTTCTACCAAGATTTTTACTGTCGTGTTTATAACATGCATGATCTTTGCACGGTAGCTCCTTGTCAGGAGATTAGATTTAGACCAGAAAAAGGCAAGCGATTATTTCTTACATCGAAATCGTATAATCTGCCGTGAAGTTATCATTTATCGCCTGCAATAGTGCCAGCTTGGTTGCCAGCTTGTGAGTGCAGTGATATATACCCGACGAAATATATAATTAAATACGACAAACAGTTGAGCGTGTCTAGCGCAGTATATGCCGTGGTGTGCGTATTTTGTACATGTGCCAACCACTCAAAAAAAATCAGGGAAAAACTCTCCTTTTTTGGGCTAGATTTACACACTGTAGCATTGCAATTAAGGTATACCGCATTGATGGCGCATAAATTTAGTCAAAAAGCCAACGCATTTTAAGTTTGACCAAATAAATACCAGTATTATACAGTGCAAAGATCTACAATATCAAATGGATACCAATAGATCCACTATATGATATATTTCCATAATATATTTATTATTCATTAATGTAATTAATTTTTGTATATACAGAGTTTTGGTTAAACTTGGTATGTTTTAATTCTGATTAAATTTGTACGCCATGTATTTCTGGATGGAGGGAATATGATCCTTCTCACCAAATCTGAAGTAGTAGCTGTCAGCAATCTTGGTTGGACAACAACGATGTACCGCCACACAATTGAGATAAATCTAACTCATAACTCCAGGAAAATGACCATGACTTGGTGACAACAACGGTATACCACCGTCACGCACATTTGCTTCTACTAATTTTGTTCTTGATCAATTGAGCTAACCAGACACACCAAAAATTATTATATAGAAGATGTGCAATCTAGAGCCCTGCATGCTTATTTTGAATAAAAAACTTGATCCATCTGCAACTAAAGGAAGGTATATGCATGCCACAGCGTGCATAGGAAGTGGAGAAATAAACTGGGAAAAGATAACAAAGGTGTTTCAAGTGGGTTTCCACTTACGTCTCACTCTTAAGCCCTCTTTAAATGTACGACCCAAATTTTAAACAGAATTTTTGAGCTAAATAACTTACAAGGAGATCTTACCTACTCCTGTAGATAAACATACACCATCGATCTAGACGAAATACAAGTAAACTACTTTGACTCATTCGTACACTGTAGTGCCATTGGGTATAGATAAATATTTCTTAGATCTCACACAGAGTCTAAAGATCAAAGTATTTGCCCCGTTCTATGCACGGACGCGAAGTAATCCTACTCCTATCCTTCGCCGGCGCTGCCCCTTTCCGTGTCTACTTCGGCCAGTCGCTCCCTCTACGTGTACGCGTCGCCTCCACGACTAGCTAACCGTTCAAAGGTCGCGGCTCTCTCTTGACATGCATGGTGGCAACTTGTGGTAGTGCAAGTACAACCACTCTCGTCCTAACAAAGGCACACACTATATTCTAGGACGCATGGTCTGCATCTTCTTTTGGAAATTTGAGCTGAGTACTACTATCTATGTGTAATCATATACCTAGCCTTGGTATCCAAGGATTTTATTCGTGTTGACCTTTTGTCCTGCTCCAAATAAAAATAGTTAAAGCACAAAGTTCGATCCCGGTAGAATCTTCAGTATTCTAGGGGTTAATATATATATAAAGGTGGTGGCCGGTGGTAATTGCAGAGAGAGTTGAAACACCATATATATGTGCCCTTTTGCTAGTTCTAGTTCGATCAAGAATTAAGTTAATTCTAGGCCAACTCTAGGACCACTAGATTTATGACATGAATCTGTGCATGAGAATTGAATATCGATGTGCAATTGTACATCTTTTTTCCTAGTTACACGTAAATTGCATATAAAATTGGGTGATCTAGAATTAGGTTAATTCTAGGTCAACAGAGAACTATCCGTGTCCATACATGTACCCATTTTTTTTAGTTTATTCATCTATTGAAAGTTAACCACAGAAATTTACTACTATGCTCAGCCAACCAATTGATACTAACGCAATGTTGATTTTGATTGCATCATGTTTATCCCACCTTTATGCCGCTGAAAGATAAGCTTTGGCCATCTCGATCTTGTTGGTGCGTGTCACGCTCCAAACTGAGAAGCAGCTCTCAATTTCTTTCAGACCACAACACATCCCTCCTTTTGCACCAACCACATCGTTTTCTTAACTTTCACGGAATCACGGTGGAATAATAATTATTATAATATCGGCTTTATACCGGCCCTTTGAGTGCAAGTAAAAAAGGGAAAACCGATCACGACCTCGTAACTTCAGAACACCTAAACATTGCGAGTGCAAAATAAACACTTACGATCGAGCACTGTCCTCTACTGCTTGTTCACAAGTGTACGCATGCATGACGGCATATGTATGATATACCTTTATTCTACTGTACACTCCTATAGTCCTATGTGACGTGAGAGTGATCTTCTTTAACCAACATGTGGTGATGTGGCTGTGTGCAGGACGTGATGTTTGGCGGGACGGAGACGGTGGCGTCGGCGATCGAGTGGGCGATGGCGGAGATGATGCACAGCCCCGACGACCTCCGCCGCCTGCAGCAGGAGCTCGTCGACGTGGTGGGGCTCGACCGGAACGTGGACGAGTCGGACCTCGACAAGCTCCCCTTCCTCAAGTGCGTCATCAAGGAGACGCTCCGGCTGCACCCGCCCATCCCGCTGCTCCTGCACGAGACCGCCGAGGACTGCATCGTCGGCGGCTACTCCGTGCCCCGGGGCTCCCGCGTCATGATCAACGTCTACGCCATCGGCCGCGACCGCAAGGCGTGGAAGGACGCCGACGTGTTCAGGCCGTCGCGGTTCGTGCAGGGGGAAGGGGAGGCCGCCGGGCTCGACTTCAAGGGGGGATGCTTCGAGTTCCTGCCCTTCGGGTCAGGCCGCCGCTCCTGCCCTGGCATGGCGCTCGGCCTGTACGCGCTGGAGCTCGCTGTGGCGCAGCTCGCGCACGGGTTCAGCTGGGAGCTGCCCGACGGGATGAAGCCGTCGGAGCTGGACATGAGCGACGTCTTCGGCCTCACCGCCCCGCGCGCCACCAGGCTCTTCGCCGTGCCCACGCCCCGCCTCGCATGCACCCAGCTGCTGGGGGCTGACGACGCCGGGCGCCAGGCGTGACGGCCATTGTTGTGTTAGCAAGCGATCGATGGTACATGTACCAGCTGGAAGATGAAGGTGTTTGATATATTCAGAGGTGATGGCGGAGGCGCCATTGGTGGAGCTTGGTGGTTTTATCTTGCTTTTTTTTACTATTTTTCTTATACTTTGAACTCAATTAAGTCTGGTCACAACAGAACACAATAAGCGGATTATCATGCTTGCTGGATGCATGCTTAGGATACAGTGTTAAGCATGATGTGTTCTACCATGAAGAACGCAAATTGTAAAAACAAGTTTTTAGACCTGCTGCACCGAGATTCTGTATTTTCTTCCTCTTGGTTTTCCATCGTGAGTACTATATTAATGCCAGGATGATAGTACCAGTTATGATCGGCCTCTGTAGCAACGGATTGGCAAGTGTTAGTTAAGACATAAAGGATGCATTATATAGAAAGAAAAAAGAAAAGAGCAAACAGTGATCCACAAGAGTAGCAATACCTGCCATCTCTTGATAAGACGTGGACTGCGGACTTGTTCCTCAAGAGCAAAGAGGAAAACGGCGGCGCAGGCCAAATCAAACCATTTAAGTACAGATTATAAAAGCATCCCAGCGTGTCTTCAGATACCAAATATACCTATTTTAATCCGTTTAGGTTGCCACTTACTCAAGTCGGATCCCAACAAAGTGCCACTTGTAGTACATTTTGCTTTTTCTAGTGAAAATTTTAATAAAAAAATTAAACTAGAAAAACCAAAATACACTAAAGTTAGATCCTACTGGGATCCCAACTTGACACCCTACACGCAGACCAATGGAGGCCTTGGTCCGCCTCTTGTTTGTTTTGGGAGGGGGCAAACCCAACAGCTAGACTCATGTGATCCGCGTTAGCCAGATGCCCATTTTTTTTCATTTCACCTGATTGATATGAATGAAAAGAAAATATTGTTTACAATCAGATAAATTCAAATAGTTTAGAAGCACACGATAAGTGAATGCTTCAATTGGAGCGGTAGTAAGAGATTCACATGGTACTTCTGTAGCAACAAAAACGATAAAATTGATTATGTGATCGATGCAGCTATGGCTGAAGTAATAGCTCTGTGTAAGAGTCTTTCACTTGCCATGGCACTGGGATGTGGTCGTATCATTGTTAATTCTGACGGTATGGAGGTCAGTGAAGCGATGAAGGATGGAGGCCAGTCGGGGCACAACTGCTATTATTTACGAAGAATGTTACTTCTCTTGTGTCATCTTCGAGCATGCCATCGGGAAGCAAACGAGGCTGCACATTAATTAGCTAGCTACGCACGCAGAGCACCTACGAGTTTTTTGTTTGATACCCCTCCTGAAATGTTTAGTTAAAATCCTTTTTATGATATAACTCTTCTCATTACTAGTTAATAATACTAGTTTGAAGTTAAAAAAAATTGTTTATAACCAAATAAACAACATAATTCACAATCAAATACAATTCACAGTCAATTAAAACAAATAAAATCTGGTGTCACTGTCAAAGTCTTTGAATTGCGGCCTCTACAATTCAGCATCACCGTCCACACAGTGTCTGTTTTGTCCATTTCTAATTTCTCTCAATATTTCAAACATATATGTATACGATTTTAAAATACTATCAAGCACATAATTAAGACAACATGATTGAAATATATTACAAACACGCTCATCATTAAAATGGCATAGCTCAACTATTACATAGTTCAAACACCACATTGTACAAACATGAAATTTTCAAACATATATTACATACCAGTATTTCGAACATATATTGCATAGTTCATACACAAACCATCAATTCCGAATCGATGTCTATAGGTTGTTTGGCCCACCTCATAGTGGAAGTGTAGTGTGAAATGTTGCCAACAAACTGGAGATGTACCTCCTCCTCCCTCCTTGGTGGAAGAACGACACATATGCCCATGTTGGAGGCGGTTGGACAACGGCCTCTTCGCTTGAGTCCTCGAGGATCACTTCATCACAATCACGAAGGGCATCTTTATGTTCTTGCTTGTTGGATGCTTGTCGTTTGCACTCTGAACCATAGATTGAAGCATGGAGGCTTCGAAGTACTCACATTCCTCTTGGCGGGTGAGATGTATACTCATGGCCTACCTCAATGCCCTCTCCTGCTCAAGTTCATCCTCTAGAAACTCCAACTGGGCGGCAAGAAATAAGAGAACCTAAAGGTACACACAAGGGAATATCATCTTTCCACTAAGAATATGCCTCCCACTCAGCGACACACATCCCATACAACTGTGTGGGGGACGACACGAAATGTGTGGCCCGAGAGGTGGTGTGGTGGCGGCCCTAGATGGCATGGAAACAAGAGGCACCCCTCAATATCATGGAGATGATGAGGCGATTGTAGAGCGAAAAAGAGCGGTGGCGCGGGAGTTCTTGGCCTTGGTGTTGTGGGTGCCGACGTCGTAAACCCTCGATGTTGTCGTGCCACAACCGTCGGAAGAAAAGGCATCGACGGATCTACAAGACAGAGATGCGCCGGCAACAAGGCAAGTGGGTGAAGTTGTCGGTGGCTTGAGTTCGAGCGTCGTGGCCGCATGCTGAGAGCGAGCCAGGGAAGCGGTGGATCTGCATGATGGCGTGGAGGGAGAATACAGTGGGGGAGAGAGGCTGGTGCAGGGAAGGTTTTTTGCCGTAGCTTGTTGAGGTGCGGGAGAATACCGTGGGGGGAGAGAAGCTGATAGGTTGCCCCCCTTCCCCCTCAAATTGTTTGTTTGGGATGCCTAATACCCCCATGTTTTTCCTTCGATTTTGCCCTAGCATCTCTTTTATTTGGAAGATTCCAAAAGCGTATGAATATGAAAAACATATACTATTACAGTGTTATGCCTATTCCAATCCTCCAAAATGTCGTATATATCAAAGTTTGTTAGGTTCTATTATAGAAAAAGCATTCCATTTTAACCAGGTGTTTTTGTTCGCCTATTATCAATGGACAATCAAATCGACTCACATTTTGTTTAGCAACTGCCTCTACTATGGCGCATTCTAGGATTAGTTTTATTCTGTGCCATTGGCTTAGAGTGGGTGTTAGATGATGAGGACATCCCTACCTCACTACTACCTCCGTCATTAGCAAATGAAGATGAACCTGCTGTGAAGCTCAAGTCCAATGAAGTTCGGATTGGACCAATTACAAGAGCTCGTGCGAAGCTACTTAAACAACAGGTGAACTTGTTCCTAAACGATACTTTGATTGATGAGAACTTTATACTGCCTAAGTCCTATTACTTATGTATCATCGGGTATCAAGAGGAGACAAGCATCGCACGAGGAGAGGAGCAGGCTGGACATGAAGACGGACGTCAAGAGGGCCGTGAAGCTGGACATGGAGCTGGACATGAAGATATCTCATGGACGCGCGAGGGAGGAGCGGGAGGAATGCGCGAGAGGAGAAGAAGTCCAGGCCGGTCCGAGACCCGGTCCGACCGGCCCCCAGACCGGCCAGCCCGGTCCCTGGCCCGGTCGACCGGTCGGAAACCGGCCGCCAACCGGATGAGTTTTCTCGTACCGGGCAAAAACCGGAAACTTCGCAGTTTCCCGGTTTCCGCCCGGTTGACCGGACCACAGACCGGCCCGCCCGGTCCACAGCCCGGTCGACCGGATCCCAGACCGGACCAGTCCGAGTCTGTCTCGACCAGATCTATTCTGGGTCGGTTTTACTTGTATTTTTCGACCAGAACTCGTCCCGGACGCCTATATAAGTGCCCAGGACGCCCCCCTAGCTGCTTTAGACCACGTTTAAGATAAACCCTAGTTCTTAGTTGTTTGCTATGCAAAACTATTGAATCCCAACTCTCCAATTCGTTGCGATCTGGAGTTTTATTGTTACTGAAAGTTTGTGTGATCTGCTGTTCCATTGGGGATTAGAAGATTGCAATCTACCGCTTCGTGGTCGGCGGCTACGTGCGCAAGTGTGTGGAGTTGCGAATATCTTGCAGGGTTGAGAGCTGTTGCATTGGCATCAGGAATCAATCGAGAGACTTCGTCGGCGTCATACAAGTTATCCTCCTCATCATCATCGATTTCATCCGCTGCTACCATCACGTGTTCATCACCACCCGTCGCTTACTGAGAAGATCGGGCAACCCCTTATCATCTTGGTATCAGATTTCCAGTTTTCCTCGGTAAGCCATCCACAATCCACCCCATAGTTGAGTGGTGAGTGTTTTCCTATCCAGAAAAAGCCATAAAAAGTTAGGGTTAGGGTTTGCCATAGCCTTAGATTGCACTAATTTCGAGTTTTAGTTGCTTTTCGTAGTTGTTTTGCGTATCTTTATCTTTCTTCTAGTAGAATTGTTAGGGTTTGTGTTTTTCTCTATCATCTAGTTTATCATAGTGTGTCAGTTTTTGTTACTCCGAGTCCACATAGCGTACAGTGTGCTTGTTCCCAACCATAGACACAGCCTATCGATATAAAGTGACTAGGAACTTCCCCAGAAGAGACTAGTTTTACCGCTCGACAGGCTGCTCGTTAGGTTTTGGTGCTTTGCAATTTCTGTTGGCCGTGTTATCAAGGAGTTGTGTCAGAAAATCAAAAAAAAAGAGAAAATTGAAAAGAAGCAAAAAGAGCTACATAGCTGCGTGTGTTCTACAAAACGAAAAATCCAAAAAGAAAAGTGTTGTGCTAGTTGAATCAAGTGAAGGCCTAAGTTTACTTTACTGCACCCGTAGTTGAGCAATCTTGTGCCTGTCTCGTTGAGCTTTGCTAGCGTCTCTCTAGTGCATTGCAACCTTTCCTACATATAGTTGCATTGCCCCATTATATCGCCTTGTGTGAGTATCATTGGTTGTCTACGGTCAGCGCTAGAGCTTGTTATTGGTGCAAATAGGTAGCCCACCTACAGCCCCACATATATCCTGCTTTGTCGTGTGATTGTTCTTATACCCTTGATATTCGTTTCGCTACATCCGTGCACTAGCCCGTCAATCCAAGTTGGTAAGCAATACTAATTCACTTTGGAGCGGTAAGATTTACCTTTCTTATCAGTTTTGAGTGAGTTGTGAGAGTACCACCAAAGATTTTTGTTTAGTGCACTAACCTACTAATCATGTCTTCTACCGAGAATGTTGATGTGATGCAGAAAAAGGATCCAGCAGCGACAGTTACTTGGCTGGAGTATGAGGCACTACGTGATCACCTACAACGTGAAATCTGTGTTGCCAATGAAGCGTTGGACAAGGATATTCAGAGTGTTCACTTGAAGGTCGATGAGACTACTACAGCGGTTAATACCGTTCAAACATCGGTGACGACTCTTCAAGCATCTATACAAGCTTTGACAACCGCCGTCGGTGAGATACGTACAATGGTGCAACAACAACCACCACTTGACGAAGATGGCAGTGTGCAAGGTGACAATGCCGAAGCTGCTCATGCTCAAGGGCGTGGTGTTGGTCGTGGTCTTGGACGTGGCGTTGGTGATGCGTTCCGTGGTCGTGGTTTTGTCCCCGTCGGAGCCCAACGTGTTCTCCAACAACAAGACGATGGTTTGGGTAAGCCCAAGTTCTCAATTCCCAGATTTGAAGGAGGTACCGATGTTGAAGAATATCTTACATGGGAGCTGAAGATTGAGAGATTATGGCGTTTACATCCCGACTATACCGAAGATAGGAAGATCAAGCTTGCTTCCTCCGAATTTGATGGCTATGCATTGCGTTGGTGGGATGGACTTGTGAGTGCTCGAGAAGAAGATGGTGAGCTGCCTATTATCACATGGCGTGCTATGAAGGCGGCAATGAGAGCTCGTTTTGTGCCTACCAATTACTTGCGTTCCGTCTTTGACAAGTTGACCCAATTGAAACAAGGTGTGTTGACGAGTTGATGCTTAGTACATGGAGATGGAGATGCTTATGCAGCGTGCCCGTGTCCGAGAATCCCTTGAGATGACACTACAGCGATTTCTGAATGGTCTCAGATTTAACATCAAGGGTATTGTGCGTCATCACACTTATGCTACTATGAATGAGTTGCTACATCATGCAAGAGAAGCTGAGTCACAGTTGGCTGAAGAACTGCAAATGAAGGGCCGTGCTACAGGCGCTGGGCGTTACACACCCCGCGCGCCGCCCTCCATGGCGCCATCTACGCGCCCTGCGGATGTTCCTTCTTCATCTAGCAAGCCGGTTTCTAGTGTCACCAACACAAAGAAGCCCGCTCCTGCAGCAAGTGGAACTAGTTCTAACATGTCGACAGCGCGCAACCGTGATATGATTTGTCATACATGTGGTGGCAAGGGTCACTTCAAGAAGGATTGTCCTAATCGCAAAGTTATGATCATTAATGAGGACAATGAGTATGAAACTGGAGATGATGTTGATCCAAATGCTCCAGATGAGGATGATTATGATAGCGATGGTTATGATGCTTTTCCTTCTGAAGCTCAAACTATTGTTGTCTCGCAGCGTGTTCTTAATGTGCAATCAAGTGCATCTACACAACGCTGTAATTTGTTCCAAACAAAGGCACTAGTTGGTCCTGATAAAGCTTGCAAGGTCATTATTGATGGCGGGAGTTGTCGCAATCTAGCAAGCAAAGAGTTATGTGCCAAGATGAAACTGAAGTATCTACCGCACCCGCATCCATATTATATTCAGTGGTTGAGCAATAATGGTGAGATGAAGGTGAGCCACATGGTGCGTGTTGATTTTGAGATTGGACCGTATAAGGATTCCATTGATTTTGATGTGGTTCCTATGACGGTTTGTCACCTGCTGTTGGGTCGGCCATGGCTCTATGACCGTTCTGTGCAACACAATGGCCGCGCCAATACATATCACTTGGAGTTCAAGGGCAAGAAAATTAACTTACAGCCTATGTCACCACAGCAAATTGTCAATGAGTCTCGTCAGAAGATTGAAGTAAACTTGGAGGATGCATCCATAGATAGGCGAGAGAATTGTAATGCCGTGAGTGATATAACGACAAGTGAGAGAGTGAATTCCTTAGTCTCATTAGCCACCAAACAAGACATGAGAGAATTTTGTGAGGATCCTACAGCCATGCCTATTGTGCTCATGTACAAGGGTACGGTTTTGGTTTCTAACGACATGACCCCTCTTCCTCTTGGTGTTTCTAATGTTTTGCAGGAATTCAGCGACGTGTTTCCGGAAGAGGTACTCGCAGGACTTCCACCATTGCGAGGTATTGAGCATCAAATTGACTTGATCCCCGGAGCATCGCTGCCCAATAGGGCGCCATATAGAACGAATCCCGAAGAGACGAAGGAGATACAGAAGCAAGTACAAGCGCTACTCGACAAAGGTTATATCCGCATAAGCCTTAGTCCTTGTGTTGTTCCTGTTATTCTTGTTCCTAAGAAAGATGGTACATGGCGTATGTGCGTAGATTGTAGAGCGATAAACAACATTACTATTCGATATCGTCATCCTATTCCCCGTTTAGAGGATATGCTAGATGAATTGAGTGGTGCTTGTTGTTTTCACTAAAATTGATTTGCGTAGTGGTTATCATCAAATTAGGATGAAAGAAGGGGATGAGTGGAAAACCGCCTTTAAAACAAAATTTGGTTTATATGAGTGGTTAGTAATGCCTTTTGGTTTAACTAATGCACCTAGCACTTTCATGAGACTGATGAACCATGTTTTGTGTGATTTTATTGGCAAGTTTGTGGTTGTGTATTTTGATGACATATTAATCTACAGCCGCAATGAATCTGTTCATATTATACATATTCGACATGTTTTGCAAGTGTTGCGTGATAGTAGACTCTATGGTAATCTTGAGAAGTGCACATTTTGCAAAGATAAGGTCATATTTCTGGGTTATGTTGTCTCTAAGCATGGAGTAGAAGTAGATGTGTCTAAAATTGAAGCTATTCAAAATTGGCCTACTCCCATGAATGTGAGTCAAGTTAGAAGTTTTCATGGTCTAGGCTGGGTTTTATCGCCGTTTTGTGCCCAATTTTTCTACTATTGCTGCACCTTTGAATGAATTGACTAAAAAGGGTGTTGTCTTTGAGTGGGGCGTTGCCCAAGATCATGCTTTTGATGAACTGAAACGATTGTTAACTTCTGCACCGTTGCTTGCACTTCCCGATTTCAATAAGCAATTTGAGATTGAATGTGATGCTAGTGGTATTGGAATTGGTGGTGTGTTGATGCAAGAGGGTCGCCCAATTGCATATTTTTCCGAGAAACTTTACTGGTGCTAAGTTGAACTATCCTATATATGATAAAGAATTGTATGCTTTAATTAGAGTTCTTGAGGTTTGGCAACATTACTTGTGGCCAAAAGAATTTATCATACATTCGATCATGAAGCTTTGAAATATCTGAAAGCCCAATCTACTTTGCATAGGCGTCTTGCTAAGTGGGTTGAGTTCATTGAGTCTTTTCCGTACATTATTAAGCATAAGAAGGGAAAAGATAATATTGTTGCTGATGCTCTATCTAGGAAAAATATGCTATTAACCCATCTTGATGTTAAAATTCCTGGATTAGAGGTGTTATGTGATTTATATGCGACTGATCATGATTTTGCTGAACCGTACCGCTTGTGTGTTATGGGTAAAGCATGGGAAAAGTATCACATACACGATGGGTTCTTGTTTAGAGCTAACAAACTATGTGTTCCGGAATCGTACGTGCGTTTGCTCTTATTGCAGGAATCACATGCTTGAGGTTTGATGGGTCACTTTGGGCGTGAGAAGACGCTACTCATGCTCGCTGATCATTTTTATTGGCCAAAGATGAGGCGGGACGTGGACAGGTATGTGAAGCGGTGCATTACTTGCAACAAGTCCAAGTCCAAGCTGAAGCCTCACGGTTTGTATACTCCGTTACCGGCACCTACTACACCATGGGAGGATATAAGTATGGATTTTGTGTTGGGTTTGCCGCGTACTAAAAGAGGCCATGATTCTATATTTGTGGTAGTGGACAGATTTTCTAAAATGTCACACTTTATTGCCCGCCACAAAAGCGACGATGCATCGCATATTGCTAACCTTGTTTTTCGGGGAGATTGTTCGACTACATGGAGTCCCAAAGACTATTGTTTCTGATCGTGATGTGAAGTTCATGAGCTACTTCTGGAAGATACTTTGGGGAAAGCGGGGGACAAAGCTACTATTCAGTACTACTTGTCATCCCCAAACTGATGGTCAAACTGAGGTGGTGAATCGAACCTTGTCACAACTATTGAGATCCATGATCAAGAAGAACCTGAAGGAGTGGGATGAGTGTTTGCCACATGTGGAGTTTGCTTACAACAGGGCGGTACATTCTACCACGGAGTTGTGTCCTTTTGAGGTGGTGTATGGTTTCAAACCCATTACTCCACTTGACTTGTTGCCTTTGCCCATACATGAGAGAGTTAATATGGAGGCATCTAAGAGGGCAGATTTTGTGCGTAAGATCCATCTGAAGACTAAAGAGTTGATCGAGAAGAAAGGCAAGAGCAATGCTGCAAGGATGAACAAGAAGCGCAAAGAGATGTTGTTCAAGCCTGGTGATATGGTCTGGGTACATTTTCGCAAGGATAGGTTCCCGAAGCTGCGGAAGTCTAAGTTGAAGCCTCGTGGTTCTGGTCCTTACAAAGTGCTTGCCAAGATCAATGATAATGCATACTCGATAGATCTTCCAGTTGATGAGTTTGGTGTCAGTAATTCTTTCAATGTTGCTGATTTGACACCATATGACGGAGAAGACCTTGGAGCGTCGGGGTCGACGCCTTTTGAAGGGGGGGGAGATGATGAGGACATCCCTACCTCACTACTACCTCCGTCATTAGCAAATGAAGATGAACCTGTTGTGAAGCTCAAGTCCAATGAAGTTCGGATTGGACCAATTACAAGAGCTCGTGCGAAGCTACTTAAACAACAGGTGAACTTGTTCCTAAACGATACTTTGATTGATGAGAACTTTATACTTGCCTAAGTCCTATTACTTATGTATCATCGGGTATCAAGAGGAGACAAGCATCGCACGAGGAGAGGAGCGAGTCGGACATGAAGACGGACGTCAAGAGGGCCGTGAAGCTGGACATGGAGCTGGACATGAAGATACCTCATGGACGCGCGAGGGAGGAATGCGCGAGAGGAGAAGAAGTCCAGGCCGGTCCAGAACCCGGTCCGACCGGCCCCCAGACCGGCCAGCCCGGTCCCTGGCCCGGTCGACCGGTCGGAAACCGGCCGCCAACCGGATGAGTTTTCTCGTACCGGGCAAAAACCGGAAACTTCGCAGTTTCCCGGTTTCCGCCCGGTTGACCGGACCACGGACCGGCCCGCCCGGTCCACAGCCCGGTCGACCGGATCCCAGACCGGACCAGTCCGAGTCTGTCTCGACCGGATCTATTCTGGGTCGGTTTTACTTGTATTTTTCGACCAGAACTCGTCCCGGACGCCTATATAAGTGCCTTGGACGACCCCCTAGCTGCTTTAGACCACGTTTAAGATAAACCCTAGTTCTTAGTTGTTTGCTATGCAAAACTATTGAATCCCAACTCTCCAATTCGTTGCGATCTGGAGTTTTATTGTTACTGGAAAGTTTGTGTGATCTGCTTGTTCCATTGGGGATTAGAAGATTGCAATCTACCGCTTCGTGGTCGGCGGCTACGTGCGCAAGTGTGTGGAGTTGCGAATATCTTGCAGGGTTGAGAGCTGTTGCATTGGCATCAGGAATCAATCGAGAGACTTCGTCGGCGTCATACAAGTTATCCTCCTCATCATCATCGATTTCATCCGCTGCTACCATCACGTGTTCATCACCACCCGTCGCTTACTGAGAAGATCGGGCAACCCCTTATCATTAGATTTCGTATGACATATAGTTCAAAGAATTACTTATGAAAGAATTTTATGGGATTCGGTCCTAGAATTATCAAACAACCATCATAGAAAAATTCCTAAATATTTACTCAATTGTTTATATTCTTATGACTTTTTTTTGAATCCAAGAGAGCCTTTGTATTACAAGTGCAAAGTATGTTTATACGAGAGTTATGTCCTCTTAGATGAGTGGTAGTACAAGGGGGTGAGGTCTCCCCCAGCCCCCCACACATACACACCAATAAGCATCCAAATGCAAAGGATACAAAACGGAAAAAACACCACCTACTGCATCAAGACAAAAACTTAGGAGACATTTTTTAGGTCAGACACGGTATAAACATAATAGCCCCAACGGCACTGATAATGTGGTCTTTCTTGAAAATGTGGTTCCAATGAGGGCTCATATTTGAGGAGCGAGAAAATAGTACTTCCCATGCTCAAATTAATTGACGCAGCTCATGAGCACACTTGTGCCAGCTGCATCAGTTAATTTGGACCAGAATGAGTATTATATTCGGAATCATTTGAATAAATACGAGTAGAAACTTTTTTTTTCGATAAAGGGAATATATTAATATCAAGAGATACCAATTACACCCAGCCTCTGCAGCAACGCACCACCCTAATGGCACTACGGATGCACACAGCTAAAAAAAGGAAAAGAAAACTAAGAAACAAAAGTTCCGCTACAGTATCTCGGGCCTAACAACAGCAATACATCCACCGCCATGACAACACCTGAATTACAGACTCTCCAAAAAACGACGCCTCCAAGAAGAGAACAGTGCTCAAACACCATCGTTGTCCGATCAAAGATCTTAGGTTTTCACTCTGAAGATAGTCCCCACCGAGAAGATATCTAGTGCTACCACCCCTTTGCATGCTACCGTGCTACCGTACAAAAAAACGTATTTTATACGTGTCAAAAAATATACGAAAAATTGCGAGTGCTTATGAAGCATGTCCCTACAACATCCCAAAATTTCATATCCAAAATCGACATGGACAAAAAAGAAACAAAAAAGATAAAATCAGCATGAATAGTGCTACCTAGTGTCACAAAAAGACAAATCAGAAAATGACACTATTCATGCTGATTTTATCTTTTTTGTTTCTCAGTGTCCATGTCGATTTTGAATATGAAATTTTGGGATGTTGTAGGGACATGCTTCATGAGCACTCACATTTTTCGTATAATTTTTTAACACGTATAAAATACGTTTTTTGTACGGTAGCATGCAAAGGGGTGGTAGCACTAGATATCTTCTCAGTCCCCATTCTCAAAACAATGCCTCCACCAAGGTCACTACCAGGCACAACCAGTTAAGGCCAGACCTTGGGTTTTCATCCTAAAAGGTAGAACTCTGCGCTTCACATGTGTTGTCGCCTCCACTTTCATATGAGTAAAAACTATAAACAAGGACAATGCTTTAAGCTCGATACCTGCGTTTTGTGTGAGATCTCTTTTGGTATACTTAATTGGTACAATAATTCGAAGTTTCCTTACCAGCTAGCAGCTTCCACTCGTTAGTTCCTTAACATGGGATTTATTTGGGGAGTGAATAGAGTGGCATAGTGGCGATACCGAAGTTCCTCATATTTTGCCGCGAATACCGTAGGTCCCGTTTGACCTATTACCATGAGATAACCTGATTGCCTCCATCACAGCTTATATATACTACCTCCGATTCAAGGAATAAGGCGTTCTCGTTTTACGTGCTTTTCGTTTGACTAAGTATTACTTCAAATATATAAAGATTGTTTGTATAAAATTAACATTATTAGAAGGTGCTTTTCAATACGAATCCAACGATACTAATTACATATAATATAACCAAGATTTTGTTGCTAAATTTTTATGGTCAAAGTTCGTCTTGGAATACGTGTGCGCCTTATTCCTGAGGCAGTAGAAAGGAAGAAACGATGCATGCAATTATTAGGCATGATCGATTGACTAATTAAGCTAAGTAGTGGTGAGAGTGATGATCTAATCATGACGAAATGGCGACGCTCATGTATTTGCACAGTAAAAAAGATACCTACAAAAGTTGGTGTTGACGCGACATGCTCTGCTTTAGCTTAGGTGGTAAACGAAGATATGGATGTTTTGTCCCATTGGTGCAAAGATGTTATCATTACGTTATATATAAATACACAAACAAATCATCTACATCCAAAACCAGGGTGAAAAGGAGCGTGCTCCTTGCGCGTCGCTCTCATAATCTCTCAGTTGGCTATCTTATCTAGCTAAATGTCCAGCCTAGTGTTGCAGGTATTAGATATCCCCCAACTCCACCGAATAACTAGTCGATCGGCAGCAAGGACGCATTAACCAAACACTAGTTTGTAGTGTTCCCCACGTTTTCGTTTAAACAGATCCGTCAAGTCATCACTTGTGTGTAATGAACATTGAGTATTTGGTAGTACTCTCATCGGTCACATGGATTCGTCCAGATGGCAGTTCAGCCATAGTATTCTTGCTAGTCCGTACGAATAAATATATTAGGGCAAGTACATATAATAGGCTGACGCCAGTTTTCTTTCAGAGTTTAAGTATTGGATTTTGTTTAGTTGGATGAGAAAAATAAGAAATAGAAGATTATCCTTGCCTAATAGATAACCTTTTTTAAAAAGTTATTTTCTCCATACCATATTATTTTTAAAAATAATTTCTTATTAAAGTTAATTAAATCTTGTTAATTGCTAGGAATGATAATAAGAGATAATTCACTACCAGAAACCGGTATTTTCCCCAGGTCCATGAACCTACAGGAAATTAGCATAAACCGTCAGGATAATAATTCCTATCGGCTGACCGACAGGATAATTCCGCCAGGATTATTTTGACAGGGGAATTAAAAATGCCTGACGGTTGGCTGGCAGGAATTATTTCCCTGACGGTGGCCCACAGGAAATTGTTAGTCCGTCAGGTTTACTAATTTTATTTCTGTGTCAATTGACCCACAGGGAAAAGCCTCCAGGAAAACAAAATTATATGAAAACAAGCCCACATGATAAATGCTTGTACCGCAAGGGATTGTAGGCTACATGACAATAGACTGCTCACAGGAATAATGGAGTACCGCCAGGAAAAATCATTCAGTGAATACAGGTTCAAGCCAGCTAATGAACTCCACATCATATTCTAGAACGAGTCTACAAATAACAATGTAACAGTACACTAAAGGTTGATGATAGACATGACACAAACTTGCACATGGCAGTGCAATGTAACAGCAAAATACATGAACTTCAAAGTCATAAAGTTTCACGGCCAGGACCATCACCTACATACATAACTTCACTATTTGCCATACATCACTTAACCTAAGTTTATCAAAGACAGTCAAACCACAAAAGATCCAAAATACCATTTGAGTGCCAATAACTAGCTGAAGTGCAAGGACACTAGTGAGAACCTCCTCCAGAAGCATAGTTACCATCACCATCTTCATTGTAGACAAAGTTGTTTCTATCACCACAAATGTTCTCACCATCATTGCTGCCTCCATTGTTTCCATGACCAACAAGGTCATCCATACCAGCATCCTCCAAGTCTGTGTTCCCCTACAAAGTCATGTGCACCATGTAACGAATTAAGTATCTTATTAATGTACAGCTCATGCAATAGTAAGCAAAACTGAATTAGCTTAAGGTTCAAAGATGGGAAATGTATTCTGACCTAGGTATGAGCTTGGGTTCGACCTTGTTGGAACCATTCCAGTAGCTCTCTGCCATCTCAGCAAAAAGCATCTGCGAGAAGAAAGCATATTTATCAGGATTATATAGTAGAACATATTTTCCATTTATAGCTACATTGTAACAAATCATACTTATCATTACCCTGAACATTTGGTCATGCATTTCTGTTTTCCTTGTTAGAATCTCATTTGTAGAACGTAACTGTTGTTTCTCTTGGATGACATTACGGTAAGCAACAGAACTTGAGGGCTTCAGATTTGTTGCCTTTGCAGCAGAGATAATGTGGGCTTTCTTTACGGCACCGGTAGCAATTGATAGGCGGCCATGTGGCATGCCACCCGATGTGTTGTACAAGACACTTTCATCCAAATCAATGTCTTGCCAATCCTTTGGATGTGCTTTCTTAAGACCATCGCAATATGCATCCTATAACAGCAACAATTATTTAGTTTGCACATAATTAATAAGCTAACACAAAAATAAAAGAAGCGGACATCACATACAAGGCGTTTTTGTGCTTTCTGGCTGCTGATTGCACCGCTACAGCCACTTTCATCCAAATTTTTGATACCAGATTTCATTGCAGCATATGTGTTTATTATGGTAGCCTTCTCAGGTCCAAATTTATGTTCCTACATGTGCAATATATAGTGGATAAAACAATGGAAAAGATAGATTAGACTGAGTTAAACAGACAATAAGTTCATGTCATACCAAATACTGTCTTGTTTCTGTGAATGGTCGTGAACCTCCACGATTTTGAGCAACATCTAGAGATTTTAAGCGAGAAGCCTGCCCTCTAAACCTTTCTTGCTTGGACTCTTTTGAACACCAATATCTGCAAATATGAGGCCATACTGTAGGACTGAACCAGTTCACTCTGCTAGCTAAGTATTGTTCAAGAGTAAGCTCCCTTGAACATGCCAGCTTGTCATCGAGTTCTTCTCCTTGGTTATCATAGTATATCTTGATAGCATCCACACGAGCTTGGTACATATTGTCTTTTACTTTCCTCCTCGCACAACCCTCTAAAATACGATTAGCCTTTGTCATCGAGTTCTTCTCCTTGGTTATCATAGTAACTTGATGGCCATAGATTGCCAGCTGACGCGGATGGCGTTTGGGTAGCCTTTATCTTCGCCAGCTGTTCCCAATGAAACTACAACCTGCAGACAGAGGCTCTCAACGAAGTTTAAGGCGGAGATCCCCATTCTCTCGGAGCCAAGTGGTGCCATCCCCGACGCCGATGATGACGGTTGTCCTTTGTACTCCTGGTGTGACAACGGTTACAGAGGATCCCATGGTGTTTTCCAACTCTTTTTAGGGTCTTTCCTGTAGATAGTTGTGACTTGTCTGTTTTTATGTCTTTCTGTAATGTACTATCTGTAATTATACATGTAATGCTGAATTGCTGATTAAAGGACCATGCTATTAAGCATGCCCCAGATTCCTTTTCTGTTGGCATGGCCAGAATATGGTAACTCAACCATGCATGCATGCAGTCAGTGGGATTCCTTTTGATTTTCAAATTTTAAAATATTTTATCTCTCCAACTGTAATTCAAAATTCAGATGTATTTTCATGGCTGACTTTGTCGCGACGAGATCTTCGAAACTAAATCTTACTTTGATATGTTTTGACAATGTTTTTTCAATCCCTAATTGCCAGATTATCACCAGGTAGAGTCATGTTGGCTACCATATTAAAATCAAATTATTACAGGTTTTTCTAACCTCTTTTTTCACGAATGTAACCCTTTTATGATAATAATGTCATCTTTTACGTGTTTAGAGTGGACCAAATATTCACATTCGAGACGTGTAGATCATTGTTAGGATAAAAAAAAGAACATGCAAAAAGTATCTGGCGATTGTGCATGATTTGGGTGGTAATAGTTAATTAGTAACCTGGTACCTAGAACCTGACATCGTGAAACAAGTTTCATCAAAACATACTAAGATGGATCTTGTTTCAAAGTCCTTATTGATACGAATCCAGTTGTGAAGACGGATCATCAATTAGGATATAATTTATTTTGAAATTTTGGATTTGAAAAATATTCCATTTATACATGTGAATTTTGATTGATGCATCCTTATAGATCCGGATGCTAACTTCCAACAACCAACAACCGAATGAAATGCTTCCGTAGAGAACGTCACCTTAACACAATAATCGCTAATTAAATGAAGGGTTTCTAGGCCCTTCCGGGGCCTCTTGATGATAAAAGAAGACCCACGTGTTGGGATTATTCGGTTTTTGGGAGTTATCATCCGGATCTATTGCTAGTTCTCCGTAGACCGGGAACAAAGCTAGTTCTCAATAGACTCCTGTAACAATAAATTTCCATCGTGATTTATGTACTTGAGTTGCAAGTTGGTTGAAACTGAGAATTTTTCAGTTGCAACTGGGGTTGCAACTGAGATTTTTCAGCTGCAAGTAAGGTTGCAACTACGAAAAATACCTCCAAACCCGGAGATTTTCTTACTGATCCGTGCTAATGGTGATTTCAACATAGGTTGCAACTAAAATTCGATGACATCATTCTACTAAGAATTAGTCAAACCCAAAAATAAAGCTAACCCCTTTTCGCCGACTTTAGCATAAAATAATATATTTTTGCAATTATTTCCAAATATATACCTAACAACATTATTTTGGACCGTTTTGTCCTCCCACCAATCCGCATAATACTGCACATGCCATGTCATACTGGTTCGTTTATTTTTCTTTTCTCAGGCTTCTTCCGCTCGATGAGACAAAAGCCGAATCAGATGTGGCTGCGTTGGTCGCGTGGTTCAAATTAATTCAATGGGCCGTGCAAATTTGGTCTTATGAAATCCGTCCCCTGACCCGTCCAAATAATACCTTGAATTTTGCCGTGTTATAGTCCAAATAAAAAACATAGCGCCTCCATTCGGGACGCTACCCTCTCCATCCTAAGGAACCGGGTCTTACTGCTCCCGCCAGCATAACACACCCAGGCTTATGCTGGCAATAGTGAGTAGTACTACATAATCGTATCATGTATATGATATTATCTATATCATAGTTTTATTATACTTAATGAAGTGTAAAACTTTAACGCAAAATTATATACAAGATACTACCTCCATACCGGATTAATGGGCAATTATGCATTTCGAGAACAAGTTTGACTACTAATTTGGTCAACAAAATATGTGATATATGCCGCAAAAATTATACCGTTGGATTCGTATTCAAAAAACGTTTTTAATAATATAATTTTTACGATATATATCTTATATTTTATTGACCAAATTAGCAGTCAAACTTATTTCTCGAAGTGCGTAAATTGCCCATTAATACGGTATGGAGGTAGTATATTTAACTTTAGCTCTCGTAATATGCGCTATGATACAATATTCACCTATGTTAGGACATCTCCAGCGGAGCGACACATTGGGTTCTAGGTTGTTCGAATCAGTCCGCGCGGACATGCGGACCGGCCGCGCATGCTCGAGCAGGGCGACACAAATGGACCAACCTGCCCGAGGCGACCCATCGGTCCATCAAATTTAGGAAACGAATGCGTCTGCGCGAACAGCGGCTTTCTTCCTCTAGCGATCAATGAAAATAGGCTAACCCCAAAGCTGCTCACGCCGCCCGACGCCTACGCTCCTACCACTTCTGCTCATGCGCTGGCCGGATCGTCTGCGCTCCTGCGATGGCTCCTTCATCAATGCCGACGGTTTCGTGCTAGGCGTCGGCATCCAATGCGTTAGCCTTTTAAACATGGCCTTCGCTTTGCTCTTACCACCAAACTTCTCCCCCAACGCATCATCTCCATGTAGCCAGGATACATCGTCGCAAGGCCAACACCTACTCTATGTTGGGCTGGAACGGCTGCACGGCGCCTGAACCTCCGCCTCCGGAGCTGGAGCTCCGTCAGACATTTTTCAATGCAGATCTCAGCGAGGCCAATATAGCGAGACCATCCTCCAGGACGTGCAGTCTGGGTTGACGCACGATCGGAGGAACACCGCCCGCACCCTAGAGCAAGCTGATCAGCAGCTCCTCCAGCGCGTCACGGCGGTCTCCCGGGAGCGGTTGCGTACCGAGGAGGTTGGGCGGCTTCTCATGGAGTCGGAGCGACAAAGGATCCTTGAGCTAAACGCTCGGATCCTAGCTGAGGAAACCCTCCACAAAGGTGTGAGCGACTCGCCATGAACGCTGAGTTCACCATGAGGTGGCAGTTTGCGATGATCCATCGAGCCACCTTTGCTCATGCCCCACCATCGACCGCCCGGTACCTGCCCGGGCTCGAGAGCATGTCTCGGGCGAAGAACGATGGCGAAGCTAGGCCGTTGTGCCCGCCGACGGATACCTAGTAGGGTTATTTGTATTTTACATTCAGTTGTTTTTCATTCAAACGTGCAACGTATAATAAAATTTAAATGAAAATCTTAATTTGTGCCGCGTTTTTAGTTTTTGTACATGCATTCGTTATCTGTGGCCAACGAGCCAAAATGGTCAGCGTGGACCGACACCGCGCTGGATGCGCTGGCCTTGTCGGACCGCGACCTAATTTCTATCCGCAACACGATCCAAACGGATAAAATCGGACATTGTCGCCGTTTTAGATCTGCCGTTGGAGATGCCCTTAGTCTAATCATCACTCGCCTCCTTAATTAACTTTCACATTAGCATTTTTGTTATGCTTTCACGCTAGTTAAGATACTGGCACTATAGCTGATGTAGAGGATGCAGTCTGGTCACGGTACCGATGTGACGGCGTTAATTATGGTGGCGCGGCCCTCTCGCCCTCATGGCCGGTAGGCCGATCGATTGATGGATCCGGCGGTCGGTGTCACTTGCGTTGCGCGGTGAGGAGAGGACCAATATCGTGTGGCTGCCGCGCCTGGCGACGTCAGTTGAGGTGCACGTTGGACGATAGCATGACCACACACAACACTCGCTTGTACTTCGAGTCCGAGAGTAGAAATACTCCTGGACGGCCAAGGCCGGGATTCAGAAGACCAGAAATGGGGTAAGTACCATTTTCATGGGCAGAAAGGTGACGAAAAAGGCGGCGTGCTTGTCACCCTCCGTCTCTGCGCCATACCGTGTGTCGACCCAGGGCGTGTGATTGTTTGATGATGCCGCTGGTCACCAAACCTGACGTGTAGCACGCACGGACGTAACAGTCGCCTTTACTAGTGGCGAGCGAATCATGATCCACACGGTGATCGTGATTCGGGTTTGAATAGAGTGAGCTAGAGTCCTGTCGACGGCCTGCCGCTACCGCTAGCGCTGCTCCACGGTCCACGGAACGCGACCTGATCGCAGCTGCAAGAGTGGTAGGAGAAAAGCGGATGGCGGCCGGCGTCCATTAAGAGCATCCCCACTCGTTGGCGCTCCCCACGCCCAAATCTGGCGAAATTTTCGTCCGGATTGGAGGAAGATTTGGCGTGGGGAGTAGTAGTTTCCCAGCCGCGTGCCCAGGCGAAGTCGACGATGCGAATTTAAAAAACGGAAACTTGACAAACTACGGCTAAAAACGGGTGAATGTAGACTAAATTTAATGATATTTATTACATTACGGGAGGAGTTCATACATAGAGGCCGAATTCGACTATATTTCGAATTCGGCTAGGGGAATTCAAACGCTAATTTTAAAACACGGCGCTCTACATGCCAAAATGGCGGTAGAACACCGTGTAGTCGCCGCCGTCGTCGTCGGAGCCGTCGTCGTTGCCTTCGGCTGCGCGGCCTGGCTGCTGCTGCCCTGGCCGGCGTCTCCCCACCCCGGGGATGGCTTGTACCAGTCGTCGTCGGAGGACTCGAGGTCGACGACGGGGACAGCGACGCCGGATGGAGGTGTCGCGGGACGGCGGTACCGCGCGACATCGTCGTTGGCGGTTGGAGCGGCGCGGGCGGCGAGTTGGCGTGCGGCGGCCGGGTCCAGCGGCCGCCGCCGCTCGCTCCGCCTCCTCGCGCTCCCGGTCGCGCTCGGCCCGGATCCGGTGCGGCGTCGTCCGCGCGCTTCTCCTCCTCCATGTCGTGCAGCGACACGGCGATCGCCTCCGCCATCGCGGCGTCCTCCGCGCGCTTCGCCTCCTCCTCGGCGAGCTGGCTTGCGGCGGCCTCTTTCTTCGTCTTCTTCCGGCCGCTCGCGGCGCGGAAGGCTGTTCTCCGGATGACGAGGGCGCCGGCCGCTGCGCCCTCCGGTCGCCGGCGGAGACGCCGGCTCCTTCTTGACGCGCACCGGCGTCGAAGGCGACGTCGCCTCCTCCCTCTTCACCGGCGCCAAGGATGACCTTGACGCCGATCCGGAAGACGACGAGCTGGCAGCCATGCGCCGTGGCCGCCGGACGCTTCCCGACGGCGGCTCGCCGATGCCCTCGATGCCGATAGAGGGGGCATCGTGAGCACCGGGAAGTTGCCGCCCTCGATGTGCGCGAGGACGTTCGCCAACGTCCTTTCCGGCGCGCTCCACCACCGTCGGCGGCCCGCGGCGTTGTTGCGCGCGAGGCGGAGGCGGCGGGCCGTCGTAGGCCGCCAGCTCCCGCTCCCACCGCCGGAGGAAGTAGGAGTTCCACCGCGTGTAGTTCTCGGGGTGGTGGCGCGGGTCGGCGCGTTCCTCGTCGGTCATCGTCATCCTCGCCTCCTCGATGGCGACGTCGAGGGCATGGCCCGCGGCGGCGGCGGGATTGGAACGCCGCCGACGCCTAGCCGCCGGCCCGCCTCCGGGAGGCCTCGTGTCCGGCGGGCAGGGGTACCCCGCCCGGTGGAGGAGGTGCCCCTCCCACGCGTGGAGCGACCGGCGGGGAAGCCGTTGTTGGCTGCGCCGTCGTCGTCGTAGAACGCCATCTTGAGAGTAGAGGGAGAGTGGAGGGAGAGTGGAGCACGGGATACGCCTCGCGGCGAGCGGACCGGCGTATATAGGCGTGGCTGGCGCGGGGATTAAATGCCGCGTGGATTGCGACGCGTCCGCGGCGAGCTGACCGGCGGCAGCCTTTAGTGCGCGCGGAAGACGATGCGTGCGCGGAAGACGACGACATTAACTCGCTGCGTGGCCGGCGAATGCAGACCTGCGGCAGGCTTTTACAGCGCGCGGAAGACGATGCGATGAGGACGACGATCGGTTTCTCTCGCCGACAAGTTGGGGCCACCAGACGCGCGGGAAGTTTCCTCGCCGTTTCGCGCGCTTTCGTTTCGTCCGGAGTCCCCGAGCGCTCCCCGGGGGGCCGGGGATGTCGTGGGATCGCCGGATGAATTTAGGCCCAAATCCGGACGAAAACGAGGAACCGGGGGCGCGACTGAGCCGAATTACACCGTCCGGATGGAAAAAACGCTCGCCGAGAGCCTGTTCGGGGGGACGAGTGGAGATGCTCTGACGAACGAGCCGCTCCACCAACGCCCCTTCGCGATCCTCCTTGGGCGCCCGCTGTTCGTGGCGTGGTACAACAAAAGCCGAACTCTTGACGACCCAGGGGAGTATGTGTATGGAAGGAAGACAAACCAGCTGCTCCAAGTCAGGGCCGGCCCATAGGGCGGGGCCTATCATGCCCCGGTATTATTTCAACATTTACTATTTAGAAAATTTAGAAGGTCGAAGCTGTGATTTACTGTGCTTCTACTCCGACTCATTTTTAAAAAATTATTTTTAATATTTCTCAATAGTTTTTTTCCGATGACACGATTTCTCTTTGGCCTTCTCAAATATGCATAAAAATACCGACCCTCATAAAAACTATGATTAATTCTAGAGCTACATACTTGTATACACGTGAATCATGGTATATAGTCCGCTCGATCAATGAAACAAATAGTTCAAAATTTCTTCCCCGAGATTTTAAAGACCATGGATCTTTCAAATGTAAATACTATTTAATTTATTATTATATTACTTAATATTTATCTTGTGGAATACTATTATTTTTAAAGTCTCTTGTGTGCGACCAAGTGACGAAGCTTGATGGAGATTGTAAAGGAGCCAGAACATCAATTCTACTTAAACTCTATATAATATTTTAAAATTTAGCATAAATAGATATCTGTAAGGAATTTTTTAGAGTAGGGGGCATGGTCCCCTGCGCTACAAAACCTTTGCCACCGTGAACAAGGAGCTTTAGTGTCGTTTCGTCCTAGGGTCTCTGAAATCTATGGACCGGCCCTGCTCCAAGGACAGCGAGTTTAACACCGAACGAAACGTGCAAAATGATGGGAGCATGAGAGTTAACGGTAATTTTTTTTAGATTTGTCACTCGATCAGCTGCGACAAGATTACGGGAAAAGAAAAGAAAATTATTTTGCTGCAAGGCTAGTTATAGTGGAAAGCAAGGTTCTTAATTAGTATCGGGATAACCAAGTAGTATCGTTTTCTTAGGGAAATGCACTTTGGCTCATAGGAGCATATGCTCCCATTATGTGAATCCACATTTCAAAGTGTCAAAAAATTCTAAACTAAATTTTTACATGTACATCTAAACATTTTATGTTGGTACACAAGTTTTCAAAAAAAAACTAAAAATAATTGTGGCTCCTGTAAAAAAGACAAGTTTTGATGCTATAACACGACTACGTACAGGATATTTTTTTATCTTTTTTGTACACGCCATATAAAATGTTGTTTCTCCACGAAAATTTGTGCACTAACATAGAATGTCAAGATGTACACCAAAAAAATTATATCAGAATTTTTTAACATTTTTGAAATTGTTTTTTAATTATTTTATATAATGAAAGCATTTGCTCCTATGAGCCAAATTGCCACCTCCCGTTTTCTTATCATATCATAGTACCGTATAGTAGTAACATAGAAACGACAACCAGAAACACTCATTTGTTAGTTTGTAAACTTATTTTGTCTCGAGTTGTGTGCGATTGCTATGGTAACATATGTTACCACATGCTTCTCTTGCCTGATTTTGTTGGTAATGCATTATTACCTATTCGATCCGTTCCAATAAATAAGGTGTATAAATATAGTAGATTCATATTACAATATGTATTTTCCATATATTTGTTTCATGTTGTATGCGTTTATACTTTTCTATATTTAATCAAAATTTGCAATTTAGATAAATTTGTAAGCCTCATTCATTGGATGTTTGGAATGAAAATAGTATGTTAATCCTGCTATAAGGCCATCTCCAACATGGTGACCAAAATTGGAATCCTTTTGTACGATTTGGCCTGTTTGTCCCCCCTTGCCCTCCCAGTCAGCGTCCCAACATGAGTCCACCCACCCCTTTTCCCCGCGAATCCCGCCCTTGACCCCGCCGTCGGTCCTCGACTTCTGATTTGCCATCGAATTTGAACTTGGAGACGATTTCTTCTACACCAATGTCATTGATACGTCGTCGGATGACGACCCTAATGGTGATGAGTAGTTGCTGATGTCGCCAATGCTTCTCATTCATGAGGACAACGTGGCGCATTTTTCAACATACCATGGCTCTATGAAGGGATTTGTTGGGGACTTGGATCATAAAAGAGCATATGTCCAAGTGCAACTCTTCGGTGACCACTTCCTTCCACCGTACCAACACACTATACACTCCAGCTACGTCCGGTGCCGGTTGAAGATGTCAAGACCGCTGTTCCGACAACTCATGGAAGGAGCCGAGAGTGATGATGACTTCCTCATCTACAAAGAGGATGCATTGGAAAGTTATCCTATCAAAATACACGATAACGATTAGGTTGCTTGCATATGACATTGCCAGTGATCTAGCAGATGAGTATGTACGGAGCGAATCTACTTGGCCAGACTCGATGTACAAGTTCTGCAGAGTATTGGTTGCTACTTTTGGCAGCGAATATTTGATAGAACCAAATGCTAACACAACTTGTTTGTTCTTCAAGAGGGTTTCCTGTGATGCTTGGAAGCATAGTCTGCATGCAGGCCCGGCTTTGGCCCTAGGTGACCCTAGGCGATGCCGAGGTCCACGCCTAGGGGGGCTATGACCAGCTACTGTTTTATGTGTTGGGATAAAAATGAAATTGATTTACAAGGCCTAGCAGCCCAATGATAACCCCCAAGTGCAGGGGATCACCACACGGAGTTAAAGGTAAACTATCTATTCTCTAAAGCCCTATAATCTAATTATATGGCTGACAAGGTATTAACTTGTCAATGCCTACAAGTTGTAGACTTGGGTTTCGCGGAAGTAGAGGGCAAGTAGATTTCGAAGGTTTCAGCCGAAAAGGTGCTCGACTACTAAAAACTAGGGTTGGATTGACAATAAAATTGGTCCTTTCTTTGTCCCTCGACTCCCCCTTATATAGGTGGCGGAGCCGAGGGTTTCGTATTACACAAGTTACAATTACCGGGAGACTCTTTGAATCCGTCCCGTGAAGTTACAAATCTCTATATTCTTAATCTATCTCTACTTTCCATAGTCGACGTCTTCATGGGCTTCCGGGTTTCATAAACTTCGGGTAATGGGCTTTCAATAAACCTCGGGTACTATCTTCGACAGGCCCATCTGGGATGCCTATGTCAGTAGCCCCCGAGATTTTGCTTGAATCGTAGAGTAAAGTAAAATCTCCATCATACAATTTACCCATAAATTCTTCGAGTCGTTTACAGATAATTTACCCGAGACATATATATCTTGTATAGGAATAACGGTAGATGTGGCTGGTTCATCTGACGGATCAGGTACCAGTTAACTACTCTCGTGGAAAACCCACAAAATCGTACTTCAAGGTCAAGTCCGTGGACATGACCTCGGGATACTGGCGTAATTCGTCATGTGCCGCTTCAGGACTTATTCATGAATCAAATTCCGGTTAAGTTTATAAAGTCCATAGCGCGTCCGCTAGGAATGTTTCTTCGCATATGTTGATACGGAAAAAAGTATTAGAGCGCATTCGGGTGCGATACCACGCCACTCAGGTCAGAACCTGGGGTCTTACCTTCGTAAAGTTTTACGGCATCCAAAGGTTTTACCGCGTCGGACACGCTCCAGGAATATATTGTCGAGTACCTTTATCGGCTGCTGGAGTAGCCAATTTTCTCGAGTCATAGGATGACAATATCTTGACGCTCCCGATGGGAGTACATGACGGGTTATATGTAACTCGAGAATGTAAGATGATGATCATTCTCTGTATTTTTATCCAATATTCTTCTATGTAATCTATCGGGTGCGCGACCAGCGCTCCCGATGGGAGTAGCCCCTGAGGCTACACTCAAGTGTTTATACTTGGTTGTAGGCTCAACTTTGCCTTGTTGAAATATAAAGACTTCTGCTTGACCTTTATTTTATCGGGTGCGCGACCAGCGCTCCCGATGGGAGTAGCCCCCGAGGCTACAGTCGAGTATTTATACTTGGTTGTAGGCTCAACTGTCATCTTCTCTAAAACGACCCTGTATTTCAACCTTCATAATATTTCTCTTATCAGAAGTTCGAGTAACACTTCTGATAAGAGTAGCCCCCGAGCATTTTGAGCAAATACTTGCATTTGGTCAAAGGCTCCCGATGTTATTTTGTTTGCCCCATCAATAATCCTCTGTCGCTAATCTTCAAAGAACTTCAGTCGAAATTTCCCTTATAGTGACATCAGCGCTGACGATAGCCACGAACGTCGTATTGGAAGGCGCGGGTTTTGTCATATCACTGACCGGGGGTCCCGAACACTGCGTCGCTTGACACGTTGCGCAAGTGGGGGACACACGTCTTCCGCTTTTACTGGCACGTGCGCTGTAGCGCCTATATAGTTACCTCACAGTAAAAATACCTTTGTGCCCTTGTAGACACGTGTAAAGCATCGGATTCATTTCCTTTCCATCTAACGGCGCGACGGATCGGTTCTTTCCTATAAATCATCTCCTTCTCCCTTACTCTATCCCCTTCGCTTCACCGTTCAAATATCTTCTCTCTCCTCCTCCACCATTGCCATCCTCAAGCTCTGCACGCGCGCGCCGCCAAGCACTCTTCTCCTCCACCCAATCTCGTTCCATGCCTCCGCGCGCGGCTGACCAAACACGCCGCTGCAAAGACCACTGCTGCTATGGAGGATGTGGAGATCTGCGGATGGGAGAGATCCAAGCTCACCAATCAGGACAAGAGGGGCCTCAAGAAACTTGGTATGTTGAAGAAGAAGGACTCCCTCATCTTCCTCAGCGATGAAAGCGCTCCGAACCCGCGAATCGGCTACCGGTTAACCTTCATTGACCATCTTATTCGCGGTCTTTCCACCCTCATCCATGAATTTCTTCGTGGTCTTCTGTTTGTTTATGGGATTCAGCTGCACCAGCTGACCCCGAACTCTATTCTCCACATCTCTCTTTTCATGACCCTATGCGAATGCTTCCTCGGGACCCATCCTAATTGGGGCCTGCGGAAGCGTATTTTCTATCTCCGGCGCAACAACTCCCGCAACGTCGTCTACAATGTGGGCGGGTTTGCATTTGCGTCCGACCCGACATAGATTATTTTGATGTCAAATTCCCTGATTCCGTCCAAGGATGGCGCGAGAGGTGGCTGTACGTCAAAGATGAATCTATCGGCAACCAGGAGTACGGCATCGCTCCTTTTGATGGTGCCGCAAAAATCGTCAGACGGCGGTCCTGGGATGCTGAAGTCTCTGACGAAGAAAAAACAGCTACCGACGCTTTGATGAAGCGCATCCGCCAACTCCAGAATACCCACGGTGAAGAACTGTCGGGTATCCAGATTACCGCCTATTTCCTTAGGATTAGGGTGCAACCTCTGCAGGCTCGCAAAAACCCCCTTTGGATGTATGCTGGCGAAGAAGACGTTGATCGCATTTCCAAGGATCTTGCTGTAAAGGACTTGGAGAAGCTTATCCGACGTTTTTCGTCATTAAGCAAGAAAGACGAGGTTCCAACCTCTTGTCGCGTGGAGCCATACAGTGGCAGCCACGTCCTTCCCTAAGTAAGTGATCTTTTCCTTCGAGTTGTGCATTTCTTTTTCGGCTGCTTCTATTTTTTAAATATTGTGTATTTATCTGGAAACTTATCTCTGCAGAACCACCAAATCCTGACTTCTCTTCCTCCCCTACCCGAAGGCGGAGAAGTAGAGGAACGAGCCGTTGTCCATGACGACCCGCCAGAATCTACTCATATCGAGAGTGAAGTCGCCGCATCAAACAAATCCGCGGCTTCCTCCGAGAAAGGAAGTGGTTCATAACCTTCCGCGTCTGGCCGCTCTACCTCTCATGCTTCCGCCGTTTCTCCAAAGAGCAAAAGGAAGAGGGGTGAGTTCGAAGATTCCGGCACCTCAAAACCCGCTGGGTCACCTGCCGAAGAAACTTCGCCTGAAGAAGAAGAAGATGCCTTCGACCCTTATGAGGGCGATGGCTCCGTCAGCTCGTAAGTTCCCTTTACTTCTATTGTATGCACAGCTCTTTTTCTTCGTCATGCTTATTTTCCTATTTTTGCAGTTCTGAGAAGGGGGAAGAAGGACCCAAAATCTTGGCACTACTCCAACGAGCACGTCCAACACTTTGGTCATATCCGAAGAACAGCGTGTTGTCGCGGAATCTTCACCTTCTCCTCAGCAGATCATCGAAACATCGACTCCACCGTCCATCCCCCGAGCGCCTTCTCCGAAAAGAACCAAGAGCGGGGCTGGCGATGAGCAGGTGCTTATCGTGGGGAGTTCCTCGACTCCTATGCTAAAAGATGTGAGTTGTCTAGTATTTTATTTTGCTGCACCTTGTCGCCGTTTTTCTTTTTTGTCCCGAGTTTTATACTTCTTTACTCGAATGTCTGTTTCTAAGTTTCTTTTGCGACACTCTTTTTTCAACAGCCTTTGATGGATCAGTTTATTCGCCTCAGCTCCCAATCTATTGGGTTCCGCTATGAAGCCGATACCTTGAAAGGTAATCTTTATGTTGTACAACTCATTGTTTCAGCATGCCTCTTTCTTTGTTTCTTGGGTAATAGGTCCTCATCCTTTTACTTTTAATCAGTCTCGCTGCGACAAGATGAAGAACGCGTTGAAGCTCTCGAGGCTAAGCTAAAGCTTAGCGAAGAGGCTCGCAAGAAGGCTGAGGCCGATGCTTCTTCTGTCGAAGATATTCGCCAGCGCCTCGCCAAAGCAGAGACTGCGTTAAGCGATAAGATCGCTGAGCAGATCGAGCGCGAGCAAGGCATAATAGAGCGGCTTGAGGCTCAAAATACAAAATAGGCGCTTTATCCGTAAGTTCTTTTACCATCCCGAAGCTTGTCTTGATTTGGTTGTGTGTGCAGTAATAAACTTGTGTTTTGTTGCAGTGGGAAGGAATGATGAAGCTTTCAAGCTGCTGGCGGCTAAGGACGATCGCCTTCTTGACGCCCTCTCGATCCTTGAGCTGCAAGGCGATCTGGCGCGCACCAATATCTCCAATTCAAGGACTGCCTTCACGCGCCTCTTCCCCCATTTTTTCCCCCAAACAGGCACAGCCGGGGATCTTCGCTGAGCTTGTCAAGCGCTTCCTTCCCAAGGAAGACCTCGCTCTGGCCTAGCGACAAGAGAACCTGAAGATTGGTGTCGAAGGGACCATTGCTCTGGTTGCCAATAGCGGTCAAAATGTCGACTGGGCCAAAGCTGGAGACTCCAGGAAAATAAACAAGGAAAAGTGGAAGGCGTTGGTGAAGGATGCCAAGCCACATTCGAAGAAGATCGTCGCCTTCTTCACGCCAAAGCCTGCTGGTTCCACCAGTACTGCCAAGACGGAGGTCAAGTAGACCATCATGTATCTATGTTTTTTCCTTGTTTCTCCTCTTTTGATGCTGTCGCTTTAGTTATGATTTGCCACAGCGTATTATCGACTCAATAGGAGTCAACTTTTGTAATCAACATGTAAATATCATGATGACTAATGGAATGTCACTTTGCCGAATGATTGATGTTTGAGATTTTCCTTTTCCGTTGGTTTGTGATAACTATACTGCGGCGCCTGGTCCCTTTGATGCTTCGCCTTCTGCCTCTCACTCAAGGAAAACCCATGTCGGCGATTTTGTTGAAGATTCTTCAAATGTCGACTTGTCGCAAGAACTGAGTGAACTTCGATAGCAACTTCAGTCAATGAAGAAACAAGTTGTTGTTGTTATGGATCAGTCTCGCAAATCTTCGGAGCGGGAAAAAATAGCTCTTCAGCAGGCTCAAGAAGCTCTAAAATTGAGAGATACTGCAGTTGCCGAGGCTTTACAGGCTGCCTCTCGAGAAAATTATATGCTTGACTTGATGACTGATGTGAGTCTGGATATGGCGGGTAAGTTTCTTCTTTGTATTATCTTTTTACTAACCGTACGTATTTTTTACACGCCTCATTGTATCCTTTACCATGGTTAGGCTCCTTTTTTGATGTTGCTGCCGAGGATCAGCGTGTTGATGCGAGATCCGAGGTTCTTGTTCGACTTGCTTTGCAGAATGATGCCAGTTTTTGGTCTTCCCCCGACCGAACCCGACAAATTGTGCAATTCCAAGACCGTGCTTCTCTGGTTCGGGAATATCTTGAGTTCTGTACAAAGACATTGGCCATGGTTTATAATGCCATGTTTCCTCGGAATCTTCAGCCCAAAACTCTTCCTGACTTGATGGATAAATTCAAGAGTGTTCGTCGTATCCATGGTTTTGTGAAGCCTCAGTTAATGGCTGGTGCTAGATTTTCTATGATCATGCTGCAGATCTGCTACCCGAAGTTGGATATGTCCAACGTTGTAGATCTTTGTCATGCCAAATTGAGGAAGCGGAGAAGGAACATCGACAAGATCAATGACGTGGTGACTCCCGTGGCTGAAAGGATGATTGAAGATCTTCTTCGGATGGACACTGCTTTCTTCAAGGAGCATCATTATGCTGACTCCATGGGTGCTTCTGTGGAAGATGAAAGGATCAACATAGATGACCTGATAAAAGATGATTGAAGATCTTTTCCCTGTTGTCGGGTTTTTCCTGAAATAAAAGAGAGATCTTGTATATATTGCGAGAACTATGTATAGTCAAAACGAGTTGTATTTATTTTTCTCCTCCTTTAGCCCCCAAGTGTTTCGGTAGGCGTATGCATATTTGTTGCTTGCAAGGTGTTTAAACCAAAGCAAATAATTTGTGAGTTATATATTGTAAGGATCGACTATATATTGTTCAATCTGCGGGTTGCAAGCCCCCCGAGCCTGTCGAAAAAAAAGATGTATATCACCAATATTTTTACTATATTGCAACATCGCGAGCCCGCCTCATTAAAATCCATTCAGCCCCACTCGGTGCCCTGAAAGGAAAAGAGTGCATCTGAAAACTCGCGAGCTTTTCAGTATATTGTAAGTTTACATATGTAACTATATTTCGGCTTCTATGCGTAAAACCGCCTGAGTTGCGCCACGTTCCAGGGGTTTGATTCCTCCTTCCCTGTTTTCTTGTCCTTCAACCTGTATGCACCTTCTGGAATTACTTCAGTGATGATGTATGGTCCTATCCATGGAGACTTGCTTGTGACGGTAAAGCACACATCCGTTGGGAACCCCAAGAGGAAGGTATGATGAGTACAGCAGCGAGTTTTCCCTCAGTAAGAAACCAAGGTTATCGAACCAGTAGGAGATGAATGCCACGTGAAGGTTGTTGGTGAAGGAGTGTAGTGCGGCGCAACACCGGGATTCCGGCGCCAACGTGGAACCTGCACAACACAATCAAAATACTTTGCCCCAACTTAACAATGAGGTTGTCAATCTCACCGGCTTGCTGAAAACAAAGGATTAAACGTATGGTGTGGAAAATGATGTTTGCTTGCAGAAAACAAAAGAGAACAATGATTGTAGTAGGTTGTATTTCAGATGTAAAAGAATGGACCGGGGTCCACAGTTCACTAGTGGTGTCTCTTCAATAAGATAAATAACATGTTGGGTGAAGAAATTACAGTTGGGCAATTGACAAATAGAGAGGGCATAACAATGCACATACTTATCATGATGACTACTATGAGATTTACTTAGGGCATTACGACAAAGAACATAGACCGCCATCCAGCATGCATCTATGCCTAAAAAGTCCACCTTCGGGTTAGCATCTGCACCCCTTCCAAGTATTAAGTTGCAAACAACGGACAATTGCATTAAGTACTATGCGTAATGTAAACAATACAAATATCCTTAGACAAAGCATTGATGTTTTATCCCTAGTGGCAACAAAGACATCCACAACCTTAGAACTTTCATCATCGTCCTGCATTCAATGGAGGCATGAACCCACTATCTAGCATAAATACCCCCTCTTGGAGTTCAAAGTATCAACTTGGCTAGAGCCTCTACTAGCAACGGAGAGCATGCAAGATAATAAAAAACATATATGATAGATCAATAATCAACTTGACATAGTATTCCATATTCATCGGATCCCAACAAACACAACATGTAGCATTACAAATAGATGATCTTGATCATGATAGGCAGCTCACAAGATTTAAACATGATGGCATAATAGGAGAAGACAACCATCTAGCTACTGCTATGGACCCATAGTCCAAGGATGAACTACTCACGCATCAGTCCGGAGGCGGGCATGGTGATGTAGAGCCCTCCGGTGATGATTCCCCTCTCCCGCAGGGTGCCGAAGGTGATCTTCAGAACCCCCCGAGATGGGGTTGACGGCGGCGGCGTCTTCTGAAATTTTCTTGTATTTTGGCTCCCGGTACTAGGGTTTTCCGATACGAAGGAATAAATAGGCGAAGGGGCAGCGTCGGGGGAGCCAGGGGGTGGCCTCCCCACACCTGGGCGCGGCAGTGGGCCCAGCCGCGCCGCCCTATGGGGTGGCCCCCTGCTGGCCTTCTCCGACTCTTCTTCGATGTTCTGGAACACTCCGTGGAAAATAGGGCCGTGGGCTTTTGTTTCGTCCAATTCCGAGAATATTTGTAATCTAACTTTTCTGAAATCAAAAACAGCAGAAAACAGGAACTTGCACTGTGGCATCTTGTTAATAGGTTAGTCCCAGAAAATGCATAAAAACATTATAAAGTATGAATAAAACATGTAGGTATTGTCATAAAACTAGCATGGAACATAAGAAATTATAGATATGTTGGAGACGTATCAAGCATCCCCAAGCTTAGTTCCTACTCGCCCCCGAGTAGGTAAACGATAAAAAGAATAATTTCTGAAGTGACATGCTACCAACATAATCTTGATCAATACTATTGTAAAGCATATGAGATGAATGAAGTGACTCAAAGCAATGGTCTAGAGTTTGCTAACAAAAAGATAATGACTAAACAACTGAATCATATAGCAAAAACTTTTCATGAATAGTACTTTTAAGACTAGCATCAAAAAGTCTTGCATAAGAGTTAACTCATAAAGCAATAGATTCTTAATAAGAGGTTTTGAAGCAACACAAATGAAGATTTAAGTTTCAGCAATTGCTTTCAACTTTCAACATGTATATCTCATGGATAATTGTCAACACAAAGTAATATGATGAGTGCAATAAGCAAGCATGTAAGAATCAATGCACAAAGAAATAGGTAAACTGACTCAACATAAAGTAAAAAAGAAAGGCCCATCGCAGAGGGAAGCAGGGATTAAATCATGTGCTAGAGCTTTTCAAGTTTTGAAATCATATAGAGAGCATAAAAATAAAGTTTTGAGAGGTGTTTGTTGTTGTCAACGAATGGTAGTGGGCACTCTAACCCCCCTGTCAAACAGAATTTCAAAGAGCGGCTCCCATGAAGGACGTTATCTCTACCAGCAAGGTAGATCATCCCTCTTCTCTTTTGTTTACACATGTACTTTAGTTTTATTATGGATGACACTCCTCCCAACCTTTTGCTTTCACAAGCCATGGCTAACTGAATCCTCGGGTGCCTTCCAACATTTCACATACCATGGAGGAGTGTCTATTTGCAAAATTAAGTTGCTTACTGATGAATCAGGGCAAAACATGTGTAGAGAATTATTAGTGAAAGTTAATTAATTGGGGCTGGGAACCCCGTTGCCAGCTCTTTTTCCAAAATTATTGGATAAGCGGATGTGCCACTAGTCCATTGGTGAAATTCTGGCCAACAAGATTGAAAGATAAAACACCACATACTTCCTCATGAGCTATAAAACATTGACACAAATAAGGAGTAATAAAGTTTTGAATTGTTTAAAGGTAGCACATGAAGTATTTACTTGGAATGGAAGAAAAATACCACATAGTAGGTAGTTATGGTGGACACAAATGGCATAGGTTTTGGCTCAAGGTTTTGGATGCACGAGAAGCATTCCCTCTCAGTACAAGGCTTTGGCTAGCAAGGTTGTTTGAAGCAACACAAGTATAAACCGGTACAACAAAACTTACATAAGAACATATTGCAAGCATTATAAGACTCTACACTGTCTTCCTTGTTGTTCAAACACTTTTACCAGAAAATATCTAGACCTTAGAGAGACCAATCATGCAAACCAAATTTCAACAAGCTCTACGATAGTTCTCCACTAATAGGTTTAAACTACATGATGCAAGAGCTTAAACATGATCTACTTGAGAGCTCAAAACAATTGCCAAGTATCAAATTATTCAAGACAATATACCAATTACCACATGAAGCATTTTCTGTTTCCAACCAAATAGCAATAAGTGCAGCGGCTTTCAGCTTTTGCCATGAACATTAAAAGTAAACGAAAAACACCAATGTTCATATGAAAAAGCGGAGCGTGTTTCTCTCCCACACAAGCATGTTAGGATCCGATTTATTCAGAGAATGAAAACAACAAAACGAAAATAAAAGCACACAGACGCTCCAAGTAAAGCACATAAGATGTGACGGAATTAAAATATAGTTTCACTAGAGGTGACATGATAAGTTATTGATGAAGAAGGGGATGCCTTGGGCATCCCCAAGCTTAGACGCTAGAGTCTTCTTGAAATATGCAGGGATGAACCACGGGGGCATCCCTAAGCTTAGACTTTTCACTCTTCTTGATCATATTATATCATCCTCCTCTCTTGATCCTTGAAAACTTCCTTCACACCAAACTCAAAGCAATCTCATTAGAGGGTTAGTGCATAATCAAAAATTCACATGTTCAGCAAGGACACAATCATTCCCAACACTTATGGACATTACCCAAGGCTACTGAAATCTAATGGAGCAAAGAAACCCACTCAAACACAGTAAAAGATAAAAGAGGCAATACGAAATAAAAGGCAGAATCTGTCAAAACAGAACAGTCCGTAAAGACGAATTTTTTCGTGACACTTAACATGCTCAGATGGAAAAGCTCCAGCTGAATGAAAGTTGCGTACATATCTGAGGATTACTCATGAATTTTTTCAAGATTTTTAGATTTTCCTACAGAGAGAACAGCTCAAATTCGTGACAGCTAAAAATCTGTTTCTGCGCAGAAATCCAAATCTAGTATCAACTTTCTATCAAAGACTTTACTTGGCACAACAATGCAATAAATTAAAGATACAAAGGTATTGCTACAGTAGTAACAAGCACCTTGACTCAAATATAAAACAAAAATTGCTGAAATAAAGTAATGGGTTGTCTCCCATAAGCGCTTTTCTTTAACGCCTTTCAGCTAGGCGCAGAAAGTGAAGAAGCATCAACATCATAATTTTCTTTAAAAACACAACTTGTCGCAACAGGTATCTTAGATGCTCCATTATATAAATTTCCCATAGTGGTACTAAGGGTTTTATCAATTTTAAGCTCATAATGATTCTTTGGCTTAGGCATCTTAGAGACATACATGAACTTTTGCTCCTTACCCACATAAGCTTTCTCCTTAAACTTAAGAGAAAAAAAAGTTGAACCCAAGGTTCCCATAGCTTCTTCAAGTTCACCAATCCTATGGGTTTGATTATCATGGATAGCACAAGTTTCTAAGACAGCAATTCTTTCATTAATTCCTCCTAGAGATTTATCAAGTTTATCAGTATTATCAAGTAATATTACCAATTTAGTCTCAACACTTGGAAGATTTTTCTCTATGGCCTCCAACTTTTTCATGACATCCTCAAGAGAGATTTCAATTTTAGCTTCATTAACAGGTGGATTCCAACTAGACTCTCAATGATGCAACTAGCTTCTAAAGCAGGAGTACCTAGGAAATTACCCCCTGTAAGAGTATCAAGAACATACCTATTCCAGCTAGAGATACCAACATAAAAGTTCCTAAGGAGGATAATAATGGAGTGTTTCTTAATGCACCTATGATGAGCATCACTAATTCTATACCAAGCATCTTTAAAACTTTCTCCCCCTTGTTGCTTAAACGAACGAACTTCAACTTCAGGACTACTCATTTTAGCAATAATAAAGCAAAACCGAATTAAATAAAGTAAAACAAGTAACTATTTTTTTTGTGTTTTTGATATAAAGAAAGCAAACAAGACAGAAAATAAAATAAAGCAAGACAATAAACAAAGTAAAGAGATTGGGTGTGAGAGACTCCCTTGCAGCGTATCTTGATCTCCCCGGCAACGGCGCCAGAAAAGTAGCTGCTTGTGACGGTAAAGCACACGTCCGTTGGGAACCCCAAGAGGAAGGTATGATGAGTACAACAACGAGTTTTCCCTCAGTAAGAAACCAAGGTTATCGAACCAGTAGGAGATGAAGGCCACGTGAAGGTTGTTGGTGAAGGAGTGTAGTGCGGCGCAACACCAGGGATTCCGGCACCAACGTGGAACCTGCACAACACAATCAAAATACTTTGCCCCAACTTAACAGTGAGGTTGTCAATCTCACCGGCTTGCTGAAAACAAAGGATTAAACGTATGGTGTGGAAAATGATGTTTGCTTGCAGAAAACAAAAGACAACAATGATTGCAGTAGGTTGTATTTGAGATGTAAAAGAATGGACCGGGGTCCACAGTTCACTAGTGGTGTCTCTCCAATAAGATAAATACCATGTTGGGTGAACAAATTACAGTTGGGCAATTGACAAATAGAGAGGGCATAACAATGCACATACATATCATGATGAGTACTATGATTTTTACTTAGGGCATTACGACAAAGAACATAGACCGCCATCCAGCATGCATCTATGCCTAAAAAGTCCACCTTCGGGTTAGCATCCACACCCCTTCCAGTATTAAGTTGCAAACAACAGATAGTTGCATTAATTACTGTGCGTAATGTAAACAATACAAATATCCTTAGACAAAGCATTGATGTTTTATCCCTAGTGGCAACAACACATCCACAACCTTAGAACTTTCTGTCACTGTCCCAGATTCAATGGAGGCATGAACCCACTATCTAGCATAAATACCCCTTCTTGGAGTTACAAGTATCAACTTGGCCAGAGCCTCTACTAGCAACGGAGAGCATGCAAGATCATAAACAACATATATGATAGATCAATAATCAACTTGACATAGTATTCCATATTCATCGGATCGCAACAAACACAACATGTAGCATTACAAATAGATGATCTTGATCATGATAGGCAGCTCACAAGATCTAAACATGATGGCTTAATAGGAGAAGACAACCATCTAGCTACTGCTATGGACCCATAGTCCAAGGATGAACTACTCACGCATCAGTCCGGAGGCGGGCATGGTGATGTAGAGCCCTCCGGTGATGATTCCCCTCTCCGGCAGGGTGCAGGAGGTGATCTTCAGAACCCCCTGAGATGGGGTTGACGGCGGCGACGTCTCTGGAACTTTTCTCATATTTTGGCTCCCGGTACTAGGGTTTTACGATACGAAGGAATAAATAGGCGAAGGGGGGGCGTCGGGGGAGCCAGGGGGTGGCCTCCCCACACCTGGGCGCGGCAGTGGGCCCAGCCGCGCCGCCCTATGGGGTGCCCCCCTGCTGGCCTTCTCCGACTCTTCTTCGATGTTCTGGAACACTCCGTGGAAAATAGGGCCGTGGGTTTTTGTTTCGTCCAATTCCGAGAATATTTGTATTCTAACTTTTCTGAAATCAAAAACAGCAGAAAACAGGAACTGGCACTGTGGCATCTTGTTAATAGGTTAGTCCCAGAAAATGCATAAAAACATTATAAAGTATGAATAAAACATGTAGGTATTGTCATAAAACTAGCATGGAATATAATAAATTATAGATACGTTGGAGACATATCAAGACTCAAATTTCTCCTGACTGTCCTGGGTGAGCCGAAGAACCAGGTCGCCAACTTGAAAAGACCTTGGTCGCAGACGTCAACTGTGGTAGTTCTTCAAATTATGTTGGTACGTGGTGACTCTTGATAACACCTCGTCTCTAACTTCATCGAGTGCATCGACCTCATCTTCAGTGCCTTTCTCGAAGTTTCTTCATCATACTCCGCCACTCTCGGGGAATCGTGCTCTATTTCTATCGGAAGTACTTCCTCAGCTCCATGGACCAAGAAGAACGGGGTTTCCTGTGTCGCTGTGTTCGGTGTAGTTCGGATGGTCCATAATACGCTAGGCAACTCCTCTGGCCACGTATGTCGAGCTTTTTCCAATGGCGTCAACAACCGTTTCTTGATTCCATTGCAGATTATGCCGTTTGCTTTTTCGACTTGGCCATTGGTTTGCGGGTATGCCACCGATGCAAAGTGCAATTTGATGCCCACTTCTGCACAGTATGCCTTGGATGTGAAATGGGTGCCGTTGTCTGTAACTATGCTGTTAGGGACACCGAACCGAAAAACTATGCCCTTGATGAAGCTCACCACCGATGCTGCATCTGCCGAAGTTACTGGTACTGCTTCGATCCACTTGGTGAACTTGTCGACAGCCACAAGAAGATATACATATCCTCCTGGCCAAGCTTTGTGTAGCTTTTCCACCATGTCGAGACCCCATTGTGCGAAGGGCCAAGCCAATGGTATTGGCATCAGCTCTGCTACCGGAGAATGAGGCTTTGCCGCAAACCTTTGACACGCGCGCACGTGCGCACTATATTTTTTGCATCTTCTATTGCTGTCAGCCAGTAAAATCCTGCCCTGAAAACTTTGGCTGCTATTGCTCGGCTGCTTGCATGATGGCCGCATATTCCTTCGTGCACGTCCTTGAGTATGACTCTTCCTTCCTCTGGTGTGACACATCTTTGTAGTACTCATGATATACTTCTTTTGTACAGCTCTCCCTTAACCACAGTAAAAGCTTTTGATCGTCGGATGACCCGTCTTGCCTCCACTGGATCTTGGGGTATTTCTTTCCTCATAATATATGCCACGTAAACTTGCATCCAAGGAACTTCTATCATCATGACTTCGTGTGATTCCTCCTCATCTTCCGACATAGTGGTCTCGGTGTTCTCTGGAGCCCCCGAGCCTTTCTTGGGTTTATCCTATTTTTTCGGTTGCTTTGGTGGTTTCTTCGGCTTGGTGGACCTTTCACTTATCTCCTTCCAAAACATGCCAGGTGGTATCGGTAAACACTGCGACCCAATATTTTGCCAAAACGTCGGCTTCACCGTTGCTGAGTATGCTGATATGGTTAACTTCGCACCCGTCAAAGAGTTTCTCGAGTTCATTGTAGACTTCCTTGTATGCAATCATGCTGTCATTGACTGCGTCGCACTTGTTCATCACCTGTTGTGCTGACGCCAATGATTTTAAGGCGAGTAGCACCGCACGCCTTTTCCATCTTCATCCCATGTATGAGTGCTTCATACTCTGCCTCATTGTTGGACGCGTTAGGGAACGCCATCCGCAATATGTACTTCATTTTGTCGCCTTGAGGTGATACGAGTATTACGCCCGCTCCAGCTCCCTCTAATCTTTTGGACCCGTCGAAGTTCATGGTCCAAGTACTCGATAAATCCGGAGGTCCCGTGTTTTGCAGCTCCATCCACTCTGCGACAAAGTCCGGCAAAATCTGTGACTTTATTGCTTTTCTTTTCTCATAAGTAATGTCTCGAGGGGAGAGTTCTATGCCCCAAAGGGAGACACGCCCCGTGGCTTCTGGGTTGTTCAAGATGTTGGAGAGAGGTGCCTCATTGACAACTACAATCGGGTGTGCCGAAAATTAGTGTCGCAACTTTCTTTCCATTGTAAACGCGCCATATGCCAACTTCTGATATTGTGGGTAACGTTGCTTAGATGGCGATAAAACTTCACTGATGAAGTATACCGGACGCTGAACTCCATGGATTTTCCCTTCTTCTTCTCTTTCCACCACAAGGACCGTGCTGACCACCTGAGGTGTGGCTGCAATATATAATAAGAGAGGTTCTTTGTCTTTTGGAGCCATCGGTATTGGGGGTGTCGAGATTGTGCGCTTGAGGTCCTCAAAAGCTCCGTCTGCTTCTTCGTTCCACTTGAACTTTTTCCCTTGCTTGATCAGCGCGTAAAACGGTAGCGCTTTTTCTCCCAGCCTGGCGACGAATCTGCTTAAAGCCGCGACTCGCCCAGTTAGCTGTTGTATTTCCTTGAGCTTGGTTGGCTTCCTCATCGTTATGATGGCCTGAATTTTCTCCGGGTTATCCTCAATTCCTCTTGCTGACACCAGAAACCCTAGAAGCTCTCCTGCAGGGACACCAAAAGAGCATTTTGTCGGGTTCAGCTTGAGGGAGAACTTGTCGAGGTTGTCGAAAGTTTCCTTGAGATCATCGATCAAGAATGATCCTTGCTTTGTTGTTATAACAACAACGTCGATGTACACTTGAACGTTTTTGCCAATCTGCATGGCGAGACATTTCTGCATCATCCGTTGATATGTTGCTCCCGCATTTTTCAACCCAAATGGCATTGTTCTGTAACAAAACACGCCACAAGGGGTTATGAAAGCTGTTTTGACTTCATCCTCTTCTTTTAGTCGGATCTGGTTGTAACCAGAATACGCATCCAGGAAGGATAGACGTTCGCAGCCTGCCGTGGAGTCGATAATTTGATCAATCCTCGGGAGGGGGAAGTGATCCTTTGGACAGTGTTTATTGAGACACGTGAAGTCGACGCACATGTGAAGGACCTCCGTGTTTTTCTTCGGGACCAGCACAGGGTTAGCTACGCATGTGGCTTCTGCGTGTAGCTCCTTGATAAATCCTGCCTCTCTGAGTCGATTAATCTCAGATACCATAGCTTTGCGGTATGGCTCGGAGAAACGCCGCAAAGGTTGTCGAATCGGCATGGCTCGTGGATCCAGATTAAGTGGGTGCTCGGCAAGTTCCCTGGGTACTCATGGCATGTCAGCTGGATACCATGCGAAGAGCACTCATGGAGGAACTCGACGAGCGCGCTTTCCTATGCGCTATCCATGTTCGTTGCGATAGCCGTCGTCTTCTTAGGATCTTTCGGGTGAATCTGCACTTCCTTTGAGTTTTTTGAGGTGTCGAAGGTTTGCTCCTTAAGCAGTCTCCCTTCGTCAGGTAACACATCATAATCAGTTGTTAGCTTTGACGCCATGTACTCTGCCTGCATCCCAAAGGTTTCTAACATCCTATGGAATTCCTTCTCGCACTTATCTACCAAAGCGAAACTTCCCTTCACCGTGATTAGGCCCTTGGGTCCGGGGAGCCTCCATAACAAGTATGTGTAATGTGGTACTGCCATAAACCTGGCATAAGCTGGTCTCCCCAGTAAGGCATGATATTGCGATGGGAAATCCACGACTTCAAACTCCAGCTTCTCTCTTCTGTAATTTTCCCGGGTTCCAAACTGAACGTCGAGATTGATCTCTCCCAGTGGATAACTAGGTTTTTCGGGTGTGATGCCGTGGAAACGTGTGTCAGTTGGTGTCAAATTTGCCAAAGATATGTTCATCTTCCTCAATGTGTCTGCGTACATGAGGTTTATGCTGCTCCCTCCATCTATGAACACGCGTGATACGTCGAATCCTGCGATTACTGCTGGAAGGATCATCGCTGATTGCCCTGGTCGTGGAACTTGAGGTGGATGGTCTGCCTGGGTGAACCCGATATCTTCTCCCGACCAATTCAGATACTCTATTGTTGGTGGAGGCATATTTTCTGCCATGAACACTTTCCGTGAAATTACTTTCTGGGCCCTATTCGAGGGCCTGCCCTTCCGGATCATCGCCACCGCTCCGTTTGTGTCGATGTATGGACCGTTGATTGGGTTTGCCGCCAGTTGCAACTGATGTCAATTTTCATCGGTAATTGCGGGTGGAGGTGGAAGGTGAACCTCACTTCTTGGCCCCTGCAGGTTCCCCCTATTCGCTGCATGTGCGTTGGCATATGTTGCGTGCCTGTGTAACGCCTGGAAAGTTCGACAGTCCTTCTGAAGGTGGCCTGACTGTATTTTTCCCTCATTATCGAGATAAAAATGCATCTGACATGGTCCATTAAAGAGATCGTCGGGTGATATATTGTATGGCCTCTGGAACCTTGGCCGATTATTTTGTCTGCTAGAACTTGGCGCGTCGCGCTGTTTGTTGCTTCTCTGATAATCCTCCCGATTATTTCCACCACTGTTTCCTCGGAATCCGGCCGCTACGTGGACGGTATTGTCGTAATCTGCGTACGGACGAGAGTATCGTCGCCTATTTTGATTGTTGTTTCTATTGCGGTCCTCCTCGGGTGACCTGTGCCGTTTATTATGCACAACATCTTCTCCATCTGCCCAGCGATTCGCTATGTCCATGAGTTCCGCGATTGTTTTCGGATTGGATCTTCCCAAGTCTTCAATAAAGTCGTTTCCCTGGATTCCAGCGACAAACACATGTATCGCTCTTTCGTCGGATACGTTTTCAGCAGAATTCTTTATGATATTCCAGCGCTGAATGTATGTCCTCATTGGTTCACCAAACTTTTGCTTGCAGGCCCTTAGCTGCTCTATGGACGCGGGTTTTTACACGTGGAGTGGAAATTCTTTATGAATAGCTCCTCGAAAGTTTCCCAGCTGTCGATAGATCTGTGGTGACCCGGCATACCACTGCATGGTGTAGTATGCAAGTCTGATATAACACCAATGAAACACCGTTCCACTAGTATTATATCGCTCAGAGTGGTACAACAGAAACATATGCGGGTCCAAGGCATGTCTATAGAATTACAACATTGACTACGTTACATAAGATCATCACAGCCTCCTACTACACAATGAGGTAAAACTGCAAATAACTCCAGAAGAATACTCGTAGACTAGTCTTATCACGAACTATATTTGTAGAGTATTTAACTAGCTACAGAGGCTATGAATGGATTCTAGCTAAATAGGAGCTAAGTTTAGGAAGCTAGTTCCTTTCTATTGCTAATCTAGGTTTCTCCTTGTTGGATGTGGTATCTGCCTCCTCTGACAGGTTCCTGTCTCTTGTAGTAGTTGTTGACTCCTCGGTCTTCGTGTTGCACTGTAGATCCTCCTTCGGTGCCTCCATATCTAAGCAGGGGATTTAAGAGTGGGATGAGTACGAGCGTACTCAACAAGTTCATTATAGGAAAGAGGTGTTTAATGCACTAGCTACAGCATTAGACCAGAAAGTCTAATACCAATGCAGGTTTTCATAACCATTTCTTCAAAAGGTTGCTTTTATTCGGAAGAACTATGTCCGTCGGCCTTCACCGGTTTACTAGAACTTCATGGAGCTCCTTTCCGGCCGCGTTCGCAGTTCCATATCCCGGAACAGGGAGTGACAGGTCACGGTTCTTTACACTCTGCAGAGGTGTGTTGCTTTACCCATAAGAGATCTTAACCTTGGTGCCAACCGGGTCTATAGTTCTCGTCCACACTTCCTTTGGTGTGAGGCCCGGTATAAGGTCTAGCCAATCATGTTCCTCCGCTACCTCGAACACCCACCCTTTGTTGCACGCCCTGACCCTGGGTCCTCGCCGGTCCCATTATTCCCACTCACGGGTGGACCCCGACCACGACGACAGTTTGGGATTGAACCAAACTCCTTCGCCGGTAGCTGCAACCCATCATAGACCGCAATACCGTGGGGACTTAAGGCTTCCCCAGTGATGACCCACAAGTATAGGGGATCGCAACAGTCTTCGAGGGAAGTATTACCCAATTTATTGATTCGACACAAGGGGAGACAAAGAATACTTGAAAGCCTTAACAGCGGAGTTGTCAATTCAGCTGCACCTGGAAACAGACTTGCTCGCAAGAGTTTATC